>NC_140969.1:34776094-35103594 GCF_056783735.1 Eptatretus burgeri | reverse complement strand
ATGAGCCAAAACACTATGACCTCCTGCCTCATATGCTGTTGGTCCTCCGTGTGCCGCCAAAACAGCGCCAACCCACCGAGGCATGGACTCTCCAAGAACCCTGAAGGTGTCATGTGGTATCTGGCACCAAAACATTAGCAGCAGATCCTTCAAGTCCTGTAAGTTGTGAGGTGGAGCCGCCATGAATTGGACTTATCGGTCCAGCACATCCCACATATGCTCAATCTGCAGAAATTGGAGGCCATGGCAACACAGTGAACACTTCATCATGTTCCTGAAACCATTGCCGAACAATGTGTGTAGTGTGGCAGGGTGCATTATCCTGCTGAAAGAGGTCACTGCCATCGGGGAATACCATTCCCATGAAGGGGTGCACCTGGTCTGCAACGATGTTGAGGTAGGTGACACATGTCAAATTGACATCTACATGAATGGCCAGACCCAGGATTTCCCAGCACAACATTGCCCAGAGCATCATACTCCCTCCACCGGCTTGTCGTCTTCCCACAGTGCATCCTGGTGCCATCACTTACCCAGGTAAATGGCGCACACGTACATGGCCATCCACGTGATTTAAAATAAAACGGGACTCATCGGACCAGGTGACCTTCTTCCACTGCTCCAAGGTCCAGTTCTGACACTCATATGCCCATTGTTGGTGCTTTCGACGGTGGACAGTAGTCATCATGGGCACTCTGACCGGTCTGCGGCTACGCAGCCCCATATGCAGCAGGGTGCAATGCACTGTGGATTGTGACACATTCCTCCCGTGACCACCATTAAAATTTTCTGTGACTTGTCCCACAGTAGACCTTCTGTCGGTTTGGACCAGACGGGATAGCATTCGTTGCCCTCGCGCATCGATGAGCCTTGGGCGCCCAATGCCCTGTCGCCGGTTTGTGGTTTGTCCCTCGTCGGACCACTGTCAGTAAGTACTCACCACTGCTGACTGGGAGCACCCCACAAGCCTTGCCGTTTCAGAGATGCTCTGACACAGTCGTCTGGCCATAACAATTTGGCCCTTGTCAAAGTCGCTCAGGTCTTTCTTTACTCCTGCCCATTTCTCCTGCATCCAACACATCAACCTGAAGAACTGACTTCATTTACTGCTTAATATATCCCACTCCTTTACAGGTGGCATTGTAACAAGATAATCAATGTTATTCACTTCGCCTGTCAGTGGTCATAATGTTTTGGCTCATCAGTGTATATATATTGTATATAGCTTTTTATATCTATCTACATATATATATATATATATATATATATATATATATATATATATATATATATATATATATATATATATATATATATATATATATATATATATATCACGAATGTATGCCTCTTTAATATGTCTGGAAATCATGAAAGTACAGCTGGGCCAATCTCCACCAAATTTTGCACACACACTGGGGTTACCCAGGGTCAGGTCGTGGGGTCGTAGGTACAACCCCGCCCTCACTTTCCGCCTCCCCCTCGAGGGGGAGAGGGGAGACGACCAATGATTTTCACCTGTACAAGTGGCACAGTGCAAGTAGTGTACTGATCCCTGCTGGAGACAGGGGGATTACGAGCCATGGAATGAAATATATTTGCCCCACTTCCACCAATATCCCCTTCCCCACTCCCCCCTCCCTCCACATTCAAGGGAGTGGGTATTCCTCATGGAATAAATGCGGCTGGAAAACTGATTCGTGCAAAGTGCATTCCGTCAAAGCCACAACCAAGTTACTGATGCAACGTAGATTGGACAAGATTCAGCAAGCATGATTTATTTGTCCCTCTGTCAGGACAGAGCAGGTAATGGTGTGAACAGGGGAAGGGTGGGGAGAGGGGGGGGATAAGGGAGAGTCCAAAGTCAAAGTATGGGATAAAGTTGAATGGAAGTGTCATCCAAGGTGTCGAGTCCTCTCCTCCAGCTACTTTCGGACCCGTAGTCCACGTCACAATGAGCAAGGTCACAATGTGGCAACCCCACCAAAGCCGGCCATCCTGCAGTGCCACTGTAAATGATGAGGGAAATGTGCGCTGAAAAGGCACTGTTATGCTGCACATAAAAATGCAGGTGCATCTCTCTGGTGACAAGGTGGCTTAACTGGCCTGCAACATCGTGTTTGTCCCTTGGCTGAAAGACTTTGAAACCGTCTGCTCTTGCCCACTTGTCTCAGTCCTTGAGCACACAGGCCCACACCCAAGCAGCAACCATCTTCGTGTTACTGCTCAGTCAATTGAGAAATCACGTTCATCCATCTCGCGCACCAGTCCACAGTCTGGGGGTGACTTTCCCAGTGCTCAGTCCAGTGTGCACCTTGAGTCTTCGACACAGCTGCCTCATGCCCACTCCTAACGAACTGCACCACATACAAGACAGCAGTGCCCTCTGAGCTATCATGGTGAGTCCCTTGCGGTGGATGATCAGACTGTCTTCCTCACTCCTCGTTTTTCTTCTCCTGAAAGCGTTCCGAGTGCCAAAAAGACAATCCACACTAACCTTTCACACTTTTTATATCTTCCTGCCAGTGCTGCCTCTCGCCTTTCATCTGACACTTCGGGATTTCCATCAGGCTTCTCCCAAGTGTGCCCTGTGGTGGTGGACTCATCCGTCACCTTCACCCATATTTATCCTCGTTACAGCACTATCACAGTACGTGGGCTAGACCACCACACTTCTAAATTTACTTCAGTAGACCTTTTGCTGCTTTTTGTGGTCTCTATTGCACACATGGGTTGGTGCATTATCTCCATGTCATTCCTACATCAACGTCTACTGACTCTATGGTGTCCTGTGCAGTCTATGGCATGGAACAAAGCACAAGTTATCATTCACTGCAGATTCTCCTTAAATCCTCGAATAAATATGTAGATTGTACTGGCGTCCACTCGAAAAACCCTTTTCTTTCTGACAATGTAGGAAAGCTTGATGGAGAGATAGCATCCACTTAACTAAGTCATATACAGCAGTAGACAACTAATCCAAACCACAGCTACAGATAACTTGAAGTTAAGAAAATGTCGTGTTGATGTGAACCTTCACGTGATAAAATGTAGTCAATTTGTGTTAAAAAATAAATAAATAAATAAAAACACTTCCTGAGCTGAGATGCAGGCAATTTTGAGTTTGGAACAAAAAGAAAGAAGAACAATCTTTTCCTAAGCAACTAAAGTCTGTTTTGGACTTTAACTGATAGTTTATAATCGTTTTTGGAGCAATGTTAGACTTGAGAACCACTGGTGAAGAATGACAAGTGCTTTATAAAACATCATAGGTCAGGTCAGGTATGGGAGCATGTGCCAGAACAGCGCGTCGCTGCGTCCACTTTCCGCCGGTACTCCAGGGGCCTCCGTCTGGCCATCCCCCAGGCAGATGCCAGGCCCAACCCCATCTCCTTGAGATGATGGTCAACCTGCTGCAACCACGAGGCACGTGGTCGGCCCACTGGCCTCCTCCACTCATGAGACTCCCTCGCTGAGAGAATCTGGTGAGCAGGATCAGAGTCAGGAAAACGAGCCACATGTCCATACAGCCGCAACTGACGCTCACGGACTATGCAGGTAACAAATCTCATCCGAGTCTCTCTCAGCAACCGCTCGTTGGACACAAAATCCGACCAGCGATAGCCAAGGATTCTCCGAAGAGACCTGGTACCAAAGGAATTAAGTCTCCGTCTCAGATCCTTGGTCAAAGTCCAAGTCTCGCACCCATAGAGCAAGACTGGAAGTACCAATCATAGGTTTACCTGAGTTTACCTTTTACAGGTTCTTGTTCGGGGCATGAGGTCGTTTTAAAATAATGTGAGTATTACATTCAGTTATGAGTTACAGAGCACGACGAAGGATGTGAAGGAAAGTAATAACCAAAATTGCAAGAACAATAGAACAAACTAGAAGGTCACTCAGTAGAGTGCATACCTCCACCACGTAATGCCTGATCCACGAGAACATATCGGGCCCATTACATTTTTTGAAATATCATGTCACACAGTACTATATCAATTTTGAGCTCTATCTCTCGATGGTGAAGAATCGCATTAAAAATTAAATAATTCTCATATCCAGATCCGGTTTCTGATCTTCATCAAAATCTAATCAGTTCTTCCTTGTCACACAGCCAACCTGTCCACAAAATTTCATCCAGATCCGTCCACACCTTTTTGAAAGATCCTACACACAAACAATCAAATGAAATTGCTCGTTGAGCAAGGAATTGCCGGAATAACTTTGTCATATCTCCATGATCTCTGAAAAGACAAAAACCTGGAGTTTGATCTTTCAAGGTCACCAAATTTGCCTTGACCTTGTAACTTCAAATAGTGACAAGCTATGCATGCGCGAGATCAAACCTAGTTTGAAGTCGATACGACCATTTTTGAGTACGTTATGACAAAAAAAAAACGATTCACGGTTTATAGCCGACCTTGACATTGACCTTGATTGAAGGTCAACCAAACTTAACACATCAGAAGCCAGTGCGATTGCCTACATGGGTACAAATATTGGTGAACAAATCTGCACAATTGTGGAGACTGTCAAACTTTTTTAAAATCTGAAAATTTGCATTTGTTTATCATTAGGGAACTTTGTTGCCATGGCAACCGGAAGTGGCTGAACCAAATTTCATCATTTTTGGAATATAATAGGACACTCATACCAATATACCACATGCCAAATTGGAAGTCAATCGGGATCGAAATGACGTTTTTAATTGCAATTTGAAATATTTGACCTGACCCCCCCCCCCCAACATTTGACCCCCGACCGCAAAGAAGGGTGTTGGTGTGACACCCCAATGAGACATATGGTTGGATGCAGAATTGGAAGTCAATCGGGATCGAAATGACGTTTTTATCGCAATTTGAAATATTTGACCTGACCCCCCCCCCCCCCCGCCGCAACATTCGACCCCCGACCGCTAAGAAGGGTGTTGGTGTGACACCCCAATGAGACATATGGTTGGATGCAGAATTGGAAGTCAATCGGGATCGAAATGACGTTTTTATCGCAATTTGAAATATTTGACCCCCCCCGACCCCCCAACATTCGACCCCCGACCGCTAAGAAGGGTGTTGGTGTGACACCCCAATGAGACATATGGTTGGATGCAGAATTGGAAGATGCACATTTTGGATTTGGTTTGAAGTCAATACGACCATTTTAGCGGGCGTTATTGCGAAAATAAGAATTGCGGTTTTTCGGTGACCTCGACCTTGACCTTTGACCTAGATTTACCAAAAACGACAAGTGTAAGTTGGACTACCCAGTTTGGTAAATGATCGCTGAAACTGTGTGGCTGCTACAGGGTAAACAAACACACAAACAGACAGTCAGACAGACACACACAACCGACCAACATAATTGTCGAAATCCGGAGGATTCCAGCAATTAATAAACAGACAGAAAGGGGTGAAAACAACCTCCACCTTCAGTGGCGGAGGTAACAACAGAAGAGCACAATCACCTCAAGGTCTGGTCAAAAAATAAAATGCAAGCATTACCAAGGGTAATTACCATTACCAAAATAAAATGCAACCATTACAAAAAGACTCTGGAAGAAGTCTTTTCTTTCAAGCTTCTGGGTCTCACTATCTGCCATGACCTTTCCTGGGAAAGTCACATTTCCAACCTCGCCTCAAAAGCCAGTCGCCAACTGGGAATCCTCCGTCGTGCAAAGTCCTTCCTCGGCCCTCTTGAGCTCCTGACCACTTACAAAGCTTTTGCCCGTAGCCTGATGGAGTACTGCTCTCCCCTCTGGGCTGGTGCTCCTGCCTCCCACCTTTCTCGGCTTCACGCTGTCGAAACCAGAGCATTTAAGATCATCGGCATCTCCCGCAATGAAGCTGAGTCTTTGGGCCTCTCACTCAATCACCGCAGGTTGGTCGGTGGTCTTTCTGTCTTCTACCGACTCCTCTCCAGCCTTGCCCCCCCTGCTCTCTCTGCGATTTGTCCCCACCACATTTCCACAGGGCGCTCAAGGTCCGCCAACAACCCCCTTCTGGTAAAACTACCAAAATCACGATTCACTGCTCATCTTCACTCTTTCATTCCTCTTTTTTCCCGCCTTTGGAATAAACTTCCTCACTCTATTCTTTCCCATTCTTCCCTCCATGCTTTCAAAACAGCTGTTCACCACCACCTCTTATCTTCCCCCATCCAAATCCCCGATCTTTTCTACCCCCGATAATCCACCCAAGCCCACTTCCTTCAATTCTCCTGCTTCCCTTCCTGAAAGTCCCTGTAATGTCCATCTTCTCTTCGCCATGTTCCCCGTCCCATCCCCATCCCTCTCCCTTCCACAGTTCACCTAATGTGTCTGTTCCCCACTGTTTTGTCCCTTCCACTCCCGCCCCTCTTGTCTCATGCCTCCTTGTTGTGAGTTGTGTGTTAGCTCTCATACGAGCCTCGACCAAGGTATACAAAAAAAAAAGGGTTAAAAAGGCAACTAACCGTGTCTCTATCTTTGTAGACTAAAGGACGAGTTGATTGTGCTCGTGCATACTCCACGAAACATTTGAAGACAAAATAAATCAAAGTGGTCCTCATATGTTCCTTTATCTCAGAGCATCAGTGACTCCCAATAAAGCAGCCTACACTTGCTGACAGCTTATATGTTCCAGTGGAAAAGCACCAGGACAAGTCGGGGGTTGCCTGAATGGGGCCCTTGATGGGGAGCACAGCATCTCTCCTTTCGTGCTGCGTATCGCAGAATTTCTGCCAATCAATCACACATCGTGATGGAGAATGAGATAGGATTGGTGGGAATGTTCCACGATTTGAAACCACATTGTGCCGGTAGCCCCCATTATGCATAAGTGGAAATCCTATTAAATACACATAAATGGCAATTTTCTGACATCCCCCAACCTCCCTCTATAGTGCTTCACTTTCATTTCCTCACTATCACCAAATCCAAAACTTCTTTCACCTCTCTCCCCATCCTTCCCACAATCCCTCCGATCTCAATGTTATGATTTTCTTTTCTTTTCATTTTCTCAAATATTGTTTTGTCACCTTAGATACCCCATCACACAGAGAAAAAAAAAGAGATCGCTCCTCTGGAAGATATGTTGTTGTGGGAATGACTTATTGTGGGTAACTTTGCATAGTATGGATGTAGTTATTTCCCATATTGCATGTTTTCACGCAAGTGTGAGGTAATTTAATTGTGATATAGAATATGTGTCATTTCATGTGAAGAGAGATGTTGTCAACTTTCCCACATCAGGTTAGGTCAGATCAGGAATGGGGGCATGCGCCGGAGCAGCGCGTCGCTGCATCCACTTTCCGTCGGTACTCCAGGGGCCTCCGTCGAGACATCCTCCAGGCAGATTCCTGGCCCATCCCCATCTCCTTGAGATGCTGATCAACTTGCTGCATCCACAAGGCACGTGGTCAGCCCATTAGCCTCCTCCACTCACGAGTCTCCCTCGCTGAGAGAATCTGGTGAGCAGGATCAACATCAGGAAAACGAGCCACATGTCAATACAGCCGCAGCTGACACTCATGGACTATGCAGGTAACAAATCTCATTTAAGTCTCTCTCAGCAACCGCTCGTTTGACACAAAGTCTGACCAGCGATGGCCAAGGATTCTCTAAAGAGACTTGGGACCAAAGGAATTAAGTCTCAATCTCAGATCCCTTGTCAGAGTCCAAGTCTCACATCTGTACAGCAAGACTGGAAGCACCAAGGACCTGAAAACTCAGACTTTTGTCCTCCTGCACAAGTACCGACAGTGCCACACTGCATGATTCAGTGAATCCATGGCTCCCCAGGCCTGACCCAGATGTCTATTGACATCTGGCTCACAGCCAGCAGAGACATGAATATCACTGCCAAGGTAAGTGAATCTCTCAGTGACCACAACATCCTCACCACAAACAGGCACAGACAAGATAGCAGCACGTAAAATGTCATTGAAAGCCTATATATTGGTTTTGACCCAGGAAACTTGTAATCCCAGCGGCTTTGACTCATCATTCAGCACCACGAGGGCGCCCAAAAGCATATCCAGAGTCTCCACCACGATGACTGCATCATCTGAAAATCAAGGTCAGAGACCTTGACATTCCCAAACAACGCACCACAGCTTGATCTCTCCGACATCCTCCACAGAATCCAGCCCATACAAGCGCTGAAAAGTGTGGGGGCTAGTACACACCCCTGACCAACTCCAGTAACAACTGGAAATAAGTCGGAGATGGTACCACCACATTTCACAGCACTCTCAGTAGCAGAGTATAGTTCAGACATCAAATTGATCAGTTGTGGTGGCACCCCACGAAGACCAAGAATCCTCCAGAGGGCATCCTGATTCACTGAATCGAACGGTTTGCAGAGATCAACAAAGGCTGCAAGCAGCGCCTGCCGAAACTCTCGTCTGCGTTCGGTGAGGACCCGAAGGGCAAGAATATGGTGAATCATTGACAAACTTAGCTGCTCTGGGCGCTGGTGCTCAAGCAGATGGTGGCAAACCCATTCGAGAATTATCCGAGCAAAGACCTTGCCGGGCACTGAGAGCAGCGTCACCCCTCGGTAGTTTTTTGCAGTCCTGGTGATCACCCTTCTCTTTCAAGAGAGGGACAACAAGGCCCTTCTTCCAGTCAGTTGGGATGATGCCTGTGTTCCAGGCAGAACACAGAACTGCATGCAATGACACGAGTACAGCATTTCCACCAGCCTTGAAAAGTTCAGCATGGATGCCACAGATCCCAGAAGCTTTACCCCATTTCAACCGGTTCACCACAGCCTGTTTCCACAAACAAAGGTGGATCACAGTTGATTGGAGGGTTAGCAATAGGGATTGTAACACCCCTGACATCCAACTCAACAGCTGGTGGATCAGCCTGGTACAGCCACTCAAATTAACTGGCCCAGTGGGCCTTCACTTCAGACTCCTCTGTCAAGAGCCCACCACCCTCCACTCTAACCGCAGTACACTGAGGGACAGGCTTGGAGGAACGCAATTCACAAATTCCCCTTTAAGCAGGACAAGAATCACTTGACCACAAGTGATGCTCTATTCCCTCGCAGATTCCTCACAAATAGTCCTCCTTGTCCACCCTCAGCGGACGTACAGTTTTATGCCTAAACTCCCTGAACAGCTCAGCTCGGCATTAAGCCTGGCCCTGTGACTCTGGTCAATGGTATCCAGTGTCCCTTGAGAGAGAAAATTCTTCTTCGCCCTCAGGTGAGTTCCGGCGACATCAAAGATGATGGTCCTGGAGGCACTCCACAACTCTGCAGGATTTCCCAAAGCACCCAGACCCCCAAAATCCCCACTCAGCCTGTTCGCAAACTCTTCAGCTACCCTCTCATCCCTGAGCTTGTCAACATACAGCCGAGGCTGGGGTGGTACCATTCTCCTGGATTTAATCTGCAACTTCAGAGTTGCTACAACAAGCCTGTTATCGGTATTGAGGAACTGAGCACTCCGGTAGACCCTGAAGTTCTGGATCATCCTCTAGTGACCATCAGCAAGCACATGAACAACCTCCTTTGCCACACCACCAGCATTGGAATACCAAGTCCAACAATAAGCCTGTGGGTGCTGAAACCATGAACTAGCCACCCTCAGTCCATAACTTCTTGCAAAGTCAAGGAACTTAGTGCTATTCTGGTTCACGGTTCCAGACCCGAGGGGACCAACACATGTCTCATCACCATCCCTATCAGTTCCAGTCGATGCATTGAAATCCCCAAGACTGGAAGAGTATCTCACCTGGCGCACTAATCAACCACAGACTCGAGCGTGGCGTAGAATGTGTCCTTCACGGTGAGGTCACTTGCCTAAGTGGGAGCATATTCAGAAACCAGAGAAACGACACCGAGGGAGTGACTAATCCTTCGTATCATAATACGCTCATTGACCGGTGTTACCTCAATTACCATTGGAATCAGCTTATTGGACACAGCTACAGCAACTCCTTCAGCCTGGAAACCATCAGAGCGACCAGACCAATAGTTGCTGTGACCACCCGCCATGATCTCGCCACTATCCGTTCTCCGAACCTTCGAGAGTGCTGCAATGGTGATGTTCAAACACTTGAGCTCGTATGATAACAGAGACAGCTGATCATCCTCTCTTCGGGATAGGGATAGGACATTCCAGGCACCCACCCGAAGGGAATGCCTCAGGTTATCCCAAGGAGATCGCCATCTGGTGGACAACACCTCAGCACCACACCAACACACACTTCTGCAATCTAACCCAGGAAGGTTACCCCGTGGTTTTCGTCCTACCATCAAAGAGTGGGGGTCCCAAAGGATTTGCCTCAATCCCGTCATCTGTTGAGCTGTTCGGCTGATGTCAGCTGCAGAGGAGGTCCTCCCACGGAGTGGGTTTTCAATTTTCTTTTCAGTTTTCTAATGTATTGCGGAGTGAAGGGTTTTACGGTGGCCGGAGTGCAAATCCTGCCACCAACCTCTGAAAAAAAAGTAACCCAAATGCAGGACATCCACAGAAACAGTTGGGCACTAGATATGGATGGCCATTGGCTCACAAGGAGCTCCTCCACCCTTTGACAGGTTTTGTTTTTAATCCTGCTGGGTGTCCATATCCATAGACCCTCCTCACCAGAGAATCTGGTGGGGGAGACGGTTTAGTCACCAACAAGAGACGGAACCCTGGTGTCACTAAGCCAATTGCACATATCAAGTCTCCTTCTCATGGCATCTTGACTCAATTTATGCCTAATTGAGATGATGTTTGTGAAAAGCTTCAATTCTTTCATGAGGATTCACCAGACTGATGTTGGTTTGATGCCGAGCTCCTGGGAGCGCCGGCGGTGGGACATCTTGGGACTGTCCACTGCAGAATCCCGCCTCGCGTCAATGTTAGCTTGGCTCTTGGTTACTGATGCTGGCCTGCCACTGTTGCCCTTGCTCTGGTTGTGCACTGTGCCTTTGTGCTCAAAATGTTTCACAATATGTTGAATGGCACAATTTATGGGTCCATCACGTGTTCTGAGGTCGTATTCCAGGCAGAACCTCCTGCGAGTGTCTACATATGATTTAGTCTCATACCAGAGAGCCACCAGTTTGTCTTCTGCTTCACTGTCAATGGCATAGTTGAGCAACATAGCGAGAAATCACAGAGAACAAATACCACGATAACACCACCAAGTCCTGAAAAGGAAAACGGTCTCGGTCAAAAAACAAAGAAATGGCAGGAAGTGAAAGGGTTTTAAATTTTCTCTGCATTTTACACGTGTTTTGCAGAGTGAAGGGTTTTACGGTGAACGGAGTGCAAATCCTGCCACCAACCTCCTCAAGAAAAAGCAACCCAACTGCAGGAGGACATCCAGAGACACTGTTGGGCACGAGATATGGATGGCCATTGGCTCACAAGGAGCTCCTCCACCCTTTGACAGGTTTTGTTTTTAATCCTGCTGGGTGTCCATATCCAAACACCCTCCTCACCAGAAAACCTGGTGTGGGGGATGGTTTCGTCGCCGATGATACCTGCAGGATATGATACTTGCAGCAAGTCACAGATTTGATCTGGGCTGACCTGGCCTGACTTCCCACATGTTTGTGTCTAAAACTGCTCTCCCTTCATACCCTTTTTAATGTTCTTACTTTCGTAATCTGTCTTCTATGTCCTTTAAAGTGATATGACAGGCCATCAGGCACCAGGTTCAGGCAAGAAAGCTGCCATGACAGCAAAGCGCGCCAAGACAACGCCAAGACGCCCCCCTCACCCCCCACCTTTGAGCCGGGTGCGGTCCGTGGCCACGAACTGTTTATGGCCATCCAGTGTCACCACTTTGTATCTCGCTGCGTTGTATGTACCATGTGAAGCGGTGTTATTTCAGTCTTTTCAAATCTGATTTGTCTATCTCGAGGAATGTCTGAGGCCTTAAGGATTAGACACACAAGGTTCCTGTTCATTCCTCGAGTCATGGTCTCATATGGATTTGGATTATTACTAATTATTATTGTACAGTATTGCTTCATTCTTGTATCCCTGTGTGTTCAAAATATATATATATATATACAGTAGACTAGGCGTAAGTCGTCACCATCGGGACCGAGAAAAAAGTGACGACTTAGAAATGTGACGACTTGCGCGTATGCGAACATTCATGATGACTGTGGGGTGAAGAATGAAATCGCGCGTGGCCTGGACACATATGTGTGAGAGCCGGCTATTGTACCAAAAGGAAAACACAATCCTCGGGGCATAGTTGGGGGTGAGTTGGTGAGTTGGAAAGTGATCAAGCAAAGATGGAATTCATGAATCAGTTTATCAAAAGTAAAGATAATGAACAACTCTGCAAGACAACTCGTATACCATCGGTGATGGTATGGTGACAAATTACATGACACACAGTCATCGTGGTGATGATTACCACTCAATGCCTATGTGTAAGTGAGTGCGGTAATGTACAAAACAAGCCAAGGTAAAACCATGATCGGACTTCAACACTAAGCTCGATCGATCCTTTACTGCTTCGCGAAGTAATCCGTTATGTTTGAATGCCTCAAACTCTTGGGCATCTGGTGCATGAGAAAGGATTCAAACCGGTCATTGCATTCCATGATGTTGGCTGGGCAATCCTCCACCGAAAGACAGTATCGGCCGAGTATTTGGCCGAATCGGCTGAAACCGAATATTTGGCTGAGCCGACATTTGCCGAAACCAGATGATGAGCGCGTCATCGACATCTTCAAAGGACACACATTTCACGCATTTCACACTTCCCACCGGCCTCACGATCTTCTCCACTTGTCCAAATATCTTGCCCTTATTCTTCAAGATATCGTTCAATGTCTGCCGTTTGATGTCCAACTTCTCAGCAATGTCTGTTTTCTTCATCAGTGGATTTGCCTCACAAAACTGGATAATGTCGTATTTTTCTTGGTAGGTTTTAGTTGTAAGCTTACGCTTAGTCGCCATTGTCCTGCCTGCAGTGCAATCAACGTGTGTACGCAGTTATAAATAGCCTATCACTGGCGGTGTACACCAATGAGCGAGCATCACGATTCCATGAAATCGGGCTTCTCACGAGGCAGCAGTTCCATGTGACGAGTTAGGAGTGGTAATTTACTTGAGTTTCCATTACGTGGGAATGGACAACATCTGACGACTTAGACGAAGTGACGACTTAGAGATGACGACTTACAGAGGAATGACCCTTTATTCAAAGGGATTTAATATGAGATAAATTCGGGACTTTTTGACGCTGCCGACTTCGGCGAAGTGACGAGTTACACGCTGCCGACTTACACCTAGTCTACTTTGTATATATATATATATATATATATATATATATATATATATATATATATATATATATATATATATATATATATATATATATATATATATATATATATATCTTCTTTCGGCTGCTCCCGTTAGGGGTCGCCACAGCGGATCATCCATATGATCTGCATAATGATTTGGCACATGTTTTACACCGGATGCCCTTCCTGACGCAACCCTGGTCGCCTGTTACAACACAGGGATCACATATATATATATATATATATATATATATATATATATATATATATATATATATATATATATATATACATATACATACATATATATACATATACATACATATATATACATATACATACATATATATACATATACATACATATATACATATACATATACATATACATATACATATACATATACATATATATATATATATATATATATATATATATATATATATATATATATATGTACGAGGAAACTTTCTACGATCAGGTTTTTAACAACGATGCACCTAAATAGGTGTTTTAAACAGTTGTGAGGAGGTAATTTGGTCCATTCTTGCCATGTTGCACTTCACAGTTATTTGCTAACATGAGGTAATTTCTTCACTCCAGCTTCACTCCTTTTCATCCAGTAGAGCCTGTAGACCCTTTAATACAAATCTAGACCCTGTTAAGACCTTTTAGACCCCTTCACACCCATTTAGACACTTTTGAGACGTATCAACCTTCAACCCTTTTGACACTTTTAAGAACCTTTTGACAATTTCAGACCATTTGGACACTTTAGACTCCTTTAAGACCGCTAAGACCCCAAAACACTTTAGACCCCTTTATGACCCTTAAGATCCTTGAGGTAGTGTATCCCGCTTAGATCCCTTCAACCCATCAGACCTTTAGACCCTTTTTGACCTTTTAAGACCCATAAACCACTTTAGACAACTCTACACCATTTAGAAAATCGAAAAAAATTCCACCGAAAATCGTTTTTCACAACCTTACTTAGTGTCGCATCACAAGTTGCAATGATGAATCAAAACTGATATCCTAAAGTGAAACTAATGTTTAAAAGTGAAGCAAACTACTGATCTAGGGATTATTGAATGGGAAACTAGAATGAAATGCTGTGAGAAATACTGAAAGCTATGGGGAGTATAGAGAGAGGGTGCAGGTTGGGGGCTGAAGAAGCGATGTGGAGAGGGAGAGGTGCATGTAGGTGGTGTGTTGGCATGGAAAGAACTTTGGTGATCTTCCATCAGGCGGTTGGCCCAAAATGTGCCTAAATTTGTTTCCCAGCTGAGCTATCATAATTTCACTCTCACTCCCAAGCAGGACTTCGGAGGTACAAGCATCGACTGGAATTTTTTGCTGTTGGAATGGACTGAGGGTGCCAAGGTTACCAGCTTTACCCAATGTGATATCTGCACACTGAATTCCCATTTCTACCAGTATGTACTCATTTGAGGTGAGATATCTACGAACCTGTCAGTGACGGGTACACTGCTCGTACATTATAAAACCACTTCGTCTCCGGGTGCATTTGAGTGGCTCGGATCGTTAGTTTAATCATATACGCCTGTTAAAGGGCAGATTGGGTTTAGGGGATTAGCACCCAGAAGACCGTGTCGGCGTCCAGCGATTCACTCGGTCACCATTAGTACAATGGACACACAGCACCGATCAGCATGATGCATCAACTGGCTTGGTGGTGCCATGAGAGATAGGTATCGTGATACACAGGCCGGTGATCCAGCTTGGAATGACTATTTCAGTTGGCCATCGTGACCACTTTCTGCCTCGTGTTGGCTTAATGGTTCGAGTGGTGGACTCTGGATCCTAGGATCCTGAGTTCAAATCCTGCTCGGCTGTTTAATTAATATCAGGTGGGGTTGACTCTGCCAGTCATCCTTCCGAGGTTGGCAAAATGAGTGCCAGCTTGCTGGTATCCTGTGTCGGAGTGGCGATCCGTCCAGGATTGTGCCCAATAGCCAAGGATACTGCTTTGGCAGCACCAACGCTCTGCATAGAGTATGGTCCTAATGGATGGATGGATGGATCGTGATCGCTCTGACACGGTGCGTCAGGATTCAGACAGGGAAACCTGCCGAAACTGACGGCTGTAATATCTTTAGATGAAGTACTTGGCTGATCCATTCTAAATGCTGATGCCAACAGGATGCCATCTGACCGAGGCACGGCGCACTTTGCGATGCAACTGCCTGCCTGCAAAGCCCCAATCTGACAATTTCTCATCGAGCTGAGAATCAAACCCAGAGCAGACCATCCAAGGTATGAGTGCTAAATTGCATCACAAATTGAGCCATTCCTCAGTTGAATGTTAATCTCGGCGTCCCATCTGCTGCCATTAGTTGGTGAAGATGATATATCCCCGAGTTTCCTTTGCAAAGAATAGGCAAGTTATAGCTGGCACCCTGAGAAAATCCGCATTCCAGTCACCTTCATTACAACATCAAGCCTGGCTGCCAGTGCATGAAAAACTGGGGTTAAAAACTTTCCTCGGCTGAGCCCCTAAGCTGGGATTTATTGGGGCTGTTCATGAAGTAGTGAAAGTCGTTATATATTGTTGCATGAGCAGGGTTATAAGTTTCACTCCAAATCACAAATCATGTCATGCTGGCTGTCCCAAAACTCCGTCCACAGGGGGCCACATTCCAAACAGCTGAGCGGCAAGAAAAATCTTCCTCCACTTATTTAATGGTGCAAGCATGATGGGAAGATAGGATGCACAAAATGACTGAACAAACGAAGAGTGGAGAAAATAATAAAGGAAATGAGGCAAAGGGGGGTGGGGGGGAGCGGTGGTGTCAGGGATCAATGAGATAATGGGATCGAATCTATGGCAGTGGGATGTGCAGTAAGTGCTTGTGGGAAACATGTAGCATGTAAACATGTAAGTAACAGTAAGTGCTTGTGGGCTTGTGGGAAACTTGTGGGTAGATGAAGGTGCTCAAATGGAATGGTATTGAAGCATAAATAGGCAGTTCACTTTCTCCGATTCTCCATACTATTTTGCAGCTACATGTACTTCCTCTTTCCCTTATCGTCTGTCTCTTGTCTCTCACTCCTCTCCTCCTTTTTTCTCCACGCTGATCTCTACTACTGCCAGTGTCCATGCATGCTCCCTCTTATAAAGTCATGTGTGGGGTGCAGTTATCTGCACCACCACCAGATTGAAAAACCAGCCACACTGGGGGGGATGTTGGGGTGAGGGGGGTTGAGAGGGGGGATGCCCAAGCAGCTCAGCAGCAGATGGCATGGGTTGCTGAAGGCCTAAATTCATTTTGAAGGGGACTTGTAATTCTAAAAATAGGACTGCACATTCTCAAGATCACCTGAATCAGGAGCAACAGTCACTCAAACCCCCGCAAACCCCCTCAAACCCTGATATATATTTTTTTTAATGTCGTGAGCAAACTTTAGAACATCACGGGTGATGAAGGTCGTCATCAAGTTTCATCGATATCGTGTGTGTAGTTTTGGATAAGACAGCAAATACTTATTTTGGGTGTAACCCTCCTCTCCCCATCGACCCTCCTCAACCCTGATGGTTTTTTTTAAGGTATGAACAATCTTTGGTACATCATGGGTGATGAAGGTGGTGGTCAAGTTTCATCAGAATTGTGTGTGCAATTTCTGAGAAAAGAGCAAATACCTGTTTTGGGGGGCAACCCCCCCATAGACACCCTTAGACCTCAAATTTATTTTGGACATAAATTTGACAGTCAAATTTATGGCGTGAACAAACTTTGGTACATCACGGGTGATGAAGGTGGTGGTGAAGTTTCATCGAAATTGTATGTGTAGTTTTGGAGAAGAAAGCAAAAACATATTTTGGTGGGCAACCCCCCTTAAACTCCCACAGAGCCCAATTTTTCAAATGCCATGAACAAACTTTTGTATGTTATGGGTGAAGAAGGTTGGAGTGAAGTTTTATCGGAATTGTGTGTCGTTTCTGAGAAAAAAGAAAATACCTCTTTAGGGGGGAAACCTCCTGCACCCCCACATAAACTCCCTCTGTGGACCACTTCAGACACCGGTTTTTTTTTTTAATGCCGTGAACAAACTTTGGTACATCATGGGTAATGAGGGTTGTGGTAAAGTTTCATTGAAATCGTATGTGTCGTTTCAGAGAAGAAGTTGCAAGTATTTGTGGATGGATGGATGGACTGACGACGCGCCATCACTTAAGCTCCCCAGAACTATGTTCCAGGTGAGCTAAAAACGATCCCTGGGAATATTATTTTAAACGAACTACAGTTGGAAGCTGTGAAGCGCTCAGTGACGATCCTGAAGAGAACCCTCAGCACAAAACTTTGAGAACAAAAACCTTCACAGCTTGATCCATGAATCGTGACCCCTTACCAAAATGAAGGTGGATACTTTGAGCCTGCCCTGGGAGGACTCCATTCCACATTCTGAAACCCTAATATGTAGATACTAATCAACAACACACACACACACACACACACACACACACACACACACACACACACACACACACACACACACACACACACACACACACACACACACATACGGTGAGACCTGGTAGGTCTCTGTTTCACCTCCTGATGAACCCCACCCACATATTGAGATAGAAGGCAACAACAGCAACTGACACACACACATACACACACACACACACACACACACACACACACACACACACACACACACACACACACACACACACAATTTGAGACCTGGGGCAGGAGTGTTCAAATCAAAACCCACAGCTCTTACACTCCTTTGCACTCCAACGGTCAGCTCCGAATCTGAGTCTTACATGCTGCAGTCCCCTCACTAGAGGGGGAAGGGTGGGGGACCAGGATGAGAATTGAGAGAGAGAGGGAGAGAGGGAGGTCAGAAAGAAAGAAACAGAGAGAGAGAGAGAGAGAGAGAGAGAGAGAGAGAGAGAGAGAGAGAGAGAGAGAGAGAGAGAGAGAGAGTGGGAGAGAGGGGTGAGGGATTCCGGCAGATGTGACGCCCAGTTTATCATCCATCTGAGAGACGACACACTTTGATGAATTACCCTGCCTATGAAACACTGAGATGACAGTTTATAGCTCGGTCGAGATTCAAAACCAGTCTACACAGAGTGAGCATGCACACCTCTCTGCTTTCCTGCTGTGATGTGGCGATTCCTTACTTCATAACTGAAAATATTTTTTTCTCATTGTGATCATATAATTTATTTTGCCTTCCTACCTCCGGCATCGAACCACAGTATAGTAATTGAAACTTGAAGAATGTGCCGAGTAGCTTCACCAAGCAATACATGAAACGGTTGAAGAAACTTTTAAAAGCAAAACGTTTAATTTTTAATTTGTATTTATCTATGCCGAAGAGAAGGGTCATATCGTGGAAGAACAAAAAGGGGAAATGTCGTGGAAAATAAGTTTCACATTTTCAGTGAGCCAGCCACCGCATGTTACACTGCAGCACAACATGTGGACAACACAGGCGAGTAGCCCTGAAACTTGTTCAAGTCAATCGATATACAGTATTCAATAACAGTGCGAATATTGTAGAGTGTTCACCTAGTGGCTTAAGCACTCCAAAGAAACGGTTGATAAACAGCTCGCTTGGCCCGCGATTAGCAATGACAGGACCGTCATTTAAACGTACACCTCCCGGAGACGCCCAAAATACCAAATATATCCGAATTGGACAAATAAACACTTTTTTAGGAGTCGGAACTGCTACAAGTTTGATTCTGGAGCTTAAATTTTGTAATTCTGCTTAGTTTAAGAGATTACCACGGTTATCGCATGTGTGGAAATGAAATAAAGCCATGAACGCTGCCATCTCCAGGCATTTATAAGAATTACAATGTACCCAGCAATTTGTCGCTATGATGAACATGGCATTCGACAATATGAGTGAGGAAAGTGAAAGAAAAAAAAACTTTAGCATTAAGAAATCGTTGTGGCCTGTTCCAAGTCAAGGTATGGTTGAGCAGGCCAAAAACTTGGTGGCTTCAGCCCCCGATGAGGTTACCTGGGATATGCCTTAAGACCCCATCGAGAGCGGAAACCGAAGATCACCTGATGAAGGATATAATTAAATAAGGCCGTTGCTTATCTTCAAAAGGGCTGTTTTAATTAACCTAAACACACAATTTTCACTCATGCACTTCCTTGGAATTTTCTTGGTATGCCTGCAAAGTTTCAAGCTGCTAGTTTTCATGGTTTTGGAGTTATAGAGGACACACACACACACACACACACACACACACACACACACACACACACACACACACACACACACACACACACACACACACACACACACACACACACATTTATTTGTAAAGATATATTTATCATTTACAAACTCGATAAGATGACGTATTGTTACAAATCTGGAAGCTTTGTGCACACAGACAGACAGCCGTCCCCTATAGCTCAGTTATATCGGTAAGTGTGTGTTTTTCGTTAGGGTCCCGTCCCTTGTTTAATGGGTAATTAAATGTTCATGCGCTGCGGAGTTATTTTGATAGTTAGGATTTTTATAACAACCATAACTGCAACAACACGCCTTCACCTCGCTTCCTCACACCGACACCATTGCCTACGTGCATGTCAGCACGTACGTGGGCAGGGTTCACAAGGACCTGACGTCGCTCTCGCCCAATCAGGGAGATGCGAGCGAGTTCCCCGGCGGTCGTCCAATGAGCACAGCCCACGCAGAATAATATTCCTCACCTTGTTTGGGGTGGGCCGCCGCGACTGCCATCACGCCCCTCCCCCCCCGGTCCAATCAGCAGACTTGGCGTCATTTGCGGCCAATGTGGATGAGCGAACCGTGCCCGAAAAGGGGACGAAGGAAGGGAGAGCAAATAATCTGCGGCAGTCTTCTCGAGCACGTGTTCTGGGCTCTGCTCGTCCCGTCGCTGGCGCTGGTCGGATCTCTCTTGTCGCTGGCTCTGGGCTCATCGCAGCGATCCCTCACCTCGTCTCGCCGCCGCTGGATTCGGGTGCCCTGGTCCGTTCTTGCCGACTGGTGCTCCGGGAAGGAGCGGACGTCGAGCCGCACGCTCGCCTCCGGGTAGCCTGCCACGTTCTCATCCCTCAGCTCGACTTCCCTCCAAGCTGAAGGGATAATAAAGACCATTTTGGGTCCGTTTCTTTTGGGTGTGCGTCTGTCTGTGGGCCCGTCTATAAGTAGGAATTGGATAAGTGCTTTCGCTGTACATTATGTGCCTTGCTTTAGTCAGTTTAACTGATCTTATGTGTTCCTTCCCCACCTATTGTAAATAAATATCCATGTGTTTAATGTATCAGCTCGTTTTTGTGTTTATTTCATTGGTTTAACACGGTGCGTGTTAGGTGATTAAAAAGGCCGTTGCTGCTGTAAATGTACGTTTGGACCGACGGGACCTCGGTAACCATCCGCTCGGGTTACGCACGGGTCGAGCACGGAAACAACTCTTGCCGTTCGAGTCCCGTCGAGGGTGTGAATACTCGATATCTCGTCACGTGGGTCTCTAGGTATTTTGAAGTTTGGAAAATAACCCTGTACCACGTGGTTGATTTATTGACGATTCACGGTCCTGGAAGGGACCCGTGCCTTCGGAGTTTTCCGAACGGTACGATCTAGATTCCGGGTGTTCGGTAGAGTCGACCCTACTGCTCCACCTAGCGGTCGTGCTCGCAGCCGATACCCAGCTCCACAACAATATATTTATATTTTACAAACTGGGTTACATTGGAGATATACTTGTCCTTTACAAACTCTGTTACATTAGTGATATATTTTTATTTTACAAACTGATTAGATGAGAGATCTATTTATATTTTACAAACCAGGTTACATTGGAGATATAATATTTATATTTTACCAACTGGGTTACATTAGAGATATAAATTTTATATTTTACAAACTGGGTTACAATGGAGATATCATATTTTTATTTTACAAACTCGAAAAGATAAAATATATTTATCCTTTAGAAACTCGATTACATGAGATATATTTATCTTTTACAAACCAGGTTACATGAGAGATATATTTATCTTTTACAAACCAGGTTACATGAGAGATATATTTATCTTTTACAAACCAGGTTACATGAGCGATATATTAATACTGTATTTTACAAACTGATTATGTGAGAGATACATTGTTGTGGGCTGGGGTCCGGCGGCGATAAACGACCACGAGGTGGAGCAGTTGAGTTGTCTCCCACCGAACACCCAGAATTTAGGTCGTGACTCTCGGATAAGTTCGAGAGTTCACGGATCCCTTTGCGGACCGTGGTCGCCAATATTTTGACGGCGTGGGGTCGGGTTAATTGCCTAATTTCAAAATACGTAAATACCCACGTCGTCACAACTACCGGGGAAAACCACAACCTCGACAGACCTCGGGCAGAACGGACCATTTACCAAGCCCAATCCGGGTGTAAACCGAGCGGGGATTACCAAGATCCATCGGTCCAAATAACAACTTATCGGCCCGAACGGCCTTACTATTTCTCAATACACACCTTGCTCGGCCAATGAAAGAAAACACGAACAATGAACTGGAACATTTAACAGGGGTTTAATACAAATAATAATTGGGAAGGGAGACACAGAGCAGAGTTATCACAAATAAAGAAATGTAATGTACAATGAACAAGGCACTTAACGATTCTACTTACAGACGGGGCTCACGGGCACACACACACGCAAAAGAAACTGGACCCCATGGGTCTTTAGTCGGTAGAGCCGGGCCGGGGTACCTGTCCCGCCTCGTGCGGTCACACCAACCTGAACCACCATGGTGGGACTCGAACCCACGACCTTGGCGTTGTCAGCACAAAGACTGCAAACCGCTCAACCACGACCACAGACCACGCCGCAATCGCCACCAAGACTGCAGACCACTCAACCACAACCACAGACCGCGCTGCAATCACCAGCAAGACTGCAGACCGCTCAACCACGACCACAGACTGCGCCGCAATCGCCACCAAGACTCTGTCTGTCGTCCTCTCGTCTCTTTTTTTTCTCTCTTGAAGTGGGAGGGGTTTCTTTCCTCGTCACTCGCCGTCTGATTGGACGAGGGGTTGTCGGACGACTCGTGGTCAGCCTCCCGATTGGCTGGGGCGCGCGTGTGGTGCCCGCCCTTCACTCATTGGCTGGAGGAAACGTTTCATGCCCTTCCTTGGAGCGGAGCCTCGATCCGAAGCGACGGAGGCTCCACCCACGCAATCAGCCAAAAACACGTGGGCAATGGCGACTGGGTCGAGTGAGGGATGGTGGCGTTGTTGTAGTTGTTGTTGTAGTTGTTGTAAAAACCTAACTAAAAATAACTCGTAGCGCAAACACAAAATTCCCATTAGACAGAAGGAGGGATTCTAACTATAAACACATACTTATCTAAATAACTGAACTATGGGGACTCTGGCTGTTTGTGTGCACAAGGTTTCCAAATCTGTAACAATATTTATCTTTAACAAACTAGGTTACGTAAGATATATATTTATCTATTACAAACTCAATTAGATGAGGTGTATTTATCTTTTACAAACTGGGTTAAATGAGAGATATATTTATCCTTTACAAAATTGTTACATGAGAGATACATTTATATTTTATAAAGTCGATTAGATGCGATATATATAAATATTTTACTAACTCAGTTGGATGACACATATATATATATATATATATATATATATATATATATATATATATATATATATATATATATATATATATATATATATATATATATATATATGGAGCTGTTGAACAGCTCCCAAGATGAAAGCAGCCATTTTAATAGGATAACCTCTTCTTAAAATTGAATGTAGCATTTAATTGAGGAAGCCAAAGCATTTAAGATGCTCTCAGTAAGCTACCATTTTTTGACTGTTGGTAATCAAAGCAAGTCATCTATATATATATATATATATATATATATATATATATATATATATATATATATATATATATATATATATATATATATATATATATATATATATATATATATATATATATATATATATATATAGATATATATAGATATATATATATATATATATATATATCTCTCTCTCTCTCTCTCTCTCTCTCTCTCTCTCTCTCTCTCTCTCTCTCTCTCTCTCTCTCTCTCTCTTTCTCTCTCTCTCTTTCTCTGTGTGTCTCTCTCTCTCTCTCTCTGTCTCTGTCTCTTTGTCGTGCAGCTGAACATCTGGCTTTCTTGTTGGCCCTTGTAACAACATTCTTTGAGCCTTGGGCTCGGAGAAGCCCAATCATAAATCAGCACTGTTTTGGTATAGTTCAAAAGGGAACATCTTGTAGCAGAATGAGACGATAATATATATATATATATATATATATATATATATATATATATATATATATATATATATATATATATTGTGATAAAGATCTGCCTGATCAATAACAGATCTTCTTGCTTGTGAAAAGATAAATGCTTTGTCAGGCCAGGAGAGAATATTTTCTGGGGTGTTGTTACTTTCAAAGAAAACGATATCTTAGAAAGGAAATATAAAGCTGATGGAAGTTGGGGAAATCATGAAAACAGATGAGCAGGAAAAGTATATATAAAGTAAACCAAACTGCTTGCAGGCCAGAGTTTGACTGAGCTGGTATACTGTAGGTATTCTGTGCCTTTCTACTCTCGTGTACACTTTTGATGCGTATTAAAAGCTCTTCTCTACGACGATTGGTGTAGTCATTGCTTGATTGCAGACCCTGATCTCGACATTTTGGCGTAGTCGGCAAGGGGGTAAAAACAGAGAAAAAGAGGGGAACTTCTTGCTTGGTGAGACAAAAAGAGGACAGCAGCCGGCCGGCTTAAAGATAAGGTAAGAACTGCCTCTTTTTCTCGCACCGGGACATACAGGTTCGCTGCTCTTTGTGATCTGTACTTATCTTAAAAGAACGAGAAAAGAGGGAGCTTTGTGCGCATCAAAAAGAGGGGCACCCCCGGGGGGTTAAGTGTTCGCAGGGGGGGGGGTTGCAGGTGATGCTTACAGGCTCATCTCAGAAATCCCTGGAGAACAGTGTCTAAAGGGGAGGTTGTAAGGTATAAACCCTGGGAGGGTAATCTGAGAAATCTCCAAGAGACAAGGTATTTCTGTGGGAGATTGAGGACGTGGAAGGTGTGCAAGGGAGTGTGAGGGTTCGTGGAAAGGTGTGAAAGACACTCAACCCAACCCGAGACCACCCCAGGCAAAACACTGACCAGTCCAAGAACACTCTAGAAATCATCAAGGAAAATGGGAAATAAAACATCAAAACTGAAATTGAATAATGCCCCACCCACGAATACCGTGGCAGAAATGATGTATGGGAAATATGGAGTCAAGTCATGTACCCAATTGGCATTATGGCATAAATGGACAAAGGAAGACCAATGCCCATTCCCGAGATGGGGCTCTTTAAAAGCAGAAATTATAAATAACTTGGCATGTCGATTAGAACAACGGACAAGTGATAAGTTAAAACCAGAGCCAGATCTTGAAGCGTGGAAATTGTGGGAGGAGGAGGCCTTACAAATAAGTGAAGTAGCTAGAAATTTGGTGAAACAGAAACTATTAAAACTAGAAACACAGGTAAAAGAGATGCAACAACCAGTGATTGGAATTGCTCCTGCCTCGGTAAAAGCCTCTGAGATTGAAGTACAAGGACGGGAAGCTCAGGTAAATAATGAAGGTGATTCATCTGCATATGTTAATAACACACCAAGATTGTATCCGAACCTTGAAAGTATGGGGCTGATGGCCACAGCCTCTGCTTTCCCGGTTCAGGAAATAACTCCAGCGGGACCAGGGGTGCAGGCTCAGTCAGTGTACCGACCATTTAAAGAGATTGAATTAAGATCAATGAAGGAGAGAGTATTAGATCAGAGGGGAAATGCAGGAGCAGTGAGGAATTTAATAACGCAGTGGGTTGCAGCACATCGATGCACCCACAGTGACATTGGGGTGCTATGTCAAGCAGTGTTGTCTCCATATGTGTGGAAGAGAGCTCGAGAAGCTGCCGAGTGGACAGCAGACGAACCAGCAGTTTGCACCGAAGCAGATCGGCGAGATAAGCGAGGGCGCCTGTATGAGGAGATTGAGAAGGCCTTGCGACCACCAGCATTAGATTGGGATAAAAAATCTATGAAACAAAGCAACGTCAAGGGGAGCGGGCATTCGAGTTTATGGATAGATTAATGTTGACACTCTTACAATATGGGGGGTTTCAAGTTGAAGCAGACATATCAGAGCAAACGGTCACTAATTTCGTAATGGAAGGACTCAGGCCTCAAATTAAAAAACAATTGAAGTATGTACTGTTAGGTTGGCAGGGCAAGAAAGCAAGTGAGATTTGTATAGCAGCTGATCAATGTATGGACCGAGCGGAAGAACGGGAGAACGCAAAGGCAAAAATGAAAGACAAAGTGTTGCAGATGGTGTTGCTCGACAAAGTAGCAGACCAAAGAAAGAATAAGGGTTGGAGAAAGTGGGGACTGGAGGGAGATGATACAGATTCGGAAGAAGAAGAAGCGGCCAGGAGATGGGGACGGCGAATGAGAGGTCCACAAAGACCCCCACCAGCAGCACAGGATGGACGGCCCAAGAAATGGAGTGGAAAAAACAAAGGTTGGACGCGAACGCCACCACAGACCCGCTCGAGGACGGCAGCAACACAAGAACAGGAACAACCAAGTCAATCACAGGGATGTTTCCAGTGCGGGCAATTGGGACATTGGAAAAGACACTGCCCCCAAAGAGGACGACCGGAGATCCAACAGGAGGGAGGATCGGGACAACCGCAAAATCGTAAGTCATATTGACAGACCACGGGTGGACCCGTGTTACAAGGGGCAATGTTGACATTAACACCAAAAGAGGAGCCGACCTACACTTTAGATGTTTCAGGTAAGACACTATCTTTTCTAGTTGACACGGGAGCCACCTACTCTACTATAGCAGCCAAACAGCTGCCACATGTTGAAAAATCCAATGCTGAAGTCCAAGTAGTAGGGTTGGGTGGTAGCATACAAACATTAAAGACAACAACGCAATTACCAGTAAGATGTGGACCTTTACAGGAAAAACATGCATTTCTTCTCACAACCACCACACCGGTGAATTTGTTAGGTAGAGATTTGTTGTGTAAGTTGGGATGTAAAATAGCATGTACGAACAAAGGGGTTTTTGTGGATATTCCCCAGAATAAAGCACAGTCAGCAATGATGCTGTTAATGACATCGCACCCAGTTGTTTATTGGTGGAGGCTGAAAAGACAGCCGATTAGTGAGGCTTTGATATGTTTAAAGGAAGTCTTAGCCAAAAGTGAGGAAATGCAAATGTGGCTAGACAATGCACAAGTAATGACACACATATACTATGAGCCTCCACATTGTACAATCTATTATGATCCGAATGGAGATGATGCTGAATTTGCGGAGAAAGTGCTCCGTATTTGGGAACCTACAATGATCTTTTGATTTGCCGTTTGATGATTGGAAAGGAAGGTGTTGCAATGGAGGTAAAGCTCACAGAACAACAAAGGCATTTGACAAAGTATCCGCCGGGAGTAACTTCGCATGTGACAATAACCACAGCAAAAGATTATCACCCGAAGGATTTGGGCTTTATGGTTTATCACCTGCAGGGAGCAGTAGCGACCTGCACAACAACGATGCTGCATTGGCAGGTGCACAAGCTAGCGAACGATGAAGGGTGGATTTGTGATTTTGAGGAACAGGTGTTATTGGGGACAATTGAAGAGGTTGATTTACCACCGAAACATGAGAGGGTGATGGAAACGGTAAATGAAGGAGAAAACGCAGAAGATTTGATAGAAAGAGTTCCACAAGAATTGTGGACCCGACATGACAATGATGTAGGCCGTATAATTGGGGCAACGCCTCTCGTGGTTAAACTCAAACCGGGAATGCCTTGGCCAAATGTGCGCCAATACCCCCTGCGAAAGGAGGCGGAGGCCGGGATAGCACCAGTAATTGAATCTTTGAAGGAGCAAGGGATAATTGTAGAAACTTCAAGCCCATGCAACACGCCTATACTGCCAGTGAAAAAGCCACAGAAAGATAAGTGGAGATTTGTTCAGGATTTACGGGAAGTAAATGAGGTGATTCAAAGTATCCACCCCGTGGTACCGAGCGCAGAGGGGGTGATGACGTCTATACCTGCAAGTTCCACCCATTTTACTGTAATCGATTTATGTTCTGCATATTTTTCTGTACCCATTGATAAAAAATCCCAGTTTTTATTTGCCTTCACGTATAAAGGCCGTCAATACACATGGACTGTTTTTCCTCAGGGGTTCGCGGATAGTCCAACATTATTTTCGCGTACCTTATATAAGGACTTAGAAGATGTTGTCTTCAAGGGTAAATCAGTGCTGCTACAATATGTGGATGATTTGCTCATTTGCTCCCCAAACAAAGCAGCGTGTGAAACAGATACGCTGCAGCTGCTCCAGGCATTGGCAAGAAAAGGCCACAAGGTGAATAAAGAGAAGATGCAATTAGTCAAGGAAAGGGTTAAGTATTTGGGACACCACATTTCGCAAGGAAAGAGGGAATAACTTCAATTTCAGAAGTGCCATGCCCTCGCACAAAGAAAGAGATGATGCGATTCCTAGGTATGGCAACCTACTGTAGACAGTGGATTGTTGATTATGCAATTCTGACAAAGGAACTGTATGTTGTGGTGGGCAAAAACCAGCCCAATGTAATTGAGTGGACTGAGAAGATGGGGGAATATTTTACCAAATTAAAAGCGGCACTCTCGACAGCTCCCGCGTTGGGGCTGCCAGATTATGAGAAACCATTCTTCCTTTACTCTCACGAAACTAGAGGATTTGCGCAGGCTGTGCTGACACAATCCCACGGCGACCGCCAGCGACCAATTGCATATTTTAGCCGAAGGCTGGACCCGGTCGAACGTGGGTTGCCTCTTTGTTTGCAAGCAGTGGCCGCAGCGAGCTACGCAGTTAAGCGCACGGCAGAGATCGTAATGGGTCACCCCCTCACGCTCAGGGTACCTCACTGTGTCGCGGCTTTATTAACCCAAAAGCAAACACAACATTTAACCAACACACGCCTGATTCAGTATGAGACGACTCTCCTCCACCAGCCAAATTTGCAGATTGAGAGATGTAATGTTCTTAATCCTGCTTCCTTGCTGCCAACGAAAGACGACGGCGATGCTCACGACTGCACAGAGGCAATACAAGAAGTATCCACCGTGCGCCCGGATCTAAAGGATCAACCCTTGGAACACCCGGACCTCACCTTGTTCATCGATGGTTCGGCCTATCGTGGCCGAGACGGCTCGGGGCATGCAGGATACGCCGTGTGCAGGATATGCATGCACCCATAGTGAAGTTATTGAAGCGAGACGCCTGCCTGCACATTTTTCTGCCCAGCAGGCGGAGCTGTGTGCCCTGATAAGGGCATGTGAACTATCTGCCAACATCGCGGTAAATATATACACTGACTCTAACTATGCTTTTGGTGTGGTACATGACAAAGGTGCGATATGGAAAATGCGAGGGTTTCTCACCTCTGCAGGAACACCAATAAAAAATGGTGATTTAGTTTCTGAGCTGTTAAAAAGTATCTCAGCACCAGCGGACATCGCGGTAATTAAATGCCGCGCACATCAGAAACTCACTACGGATATAGACAAAGGAAATGACAAGGCGGATAAAACTGCAAAAGAGGCGGCTAGTCTGCCTATTCCTTTGATAATGCCAGCACGACTACCGAAGGAACAAATTAAGGTGCATCAGTATAGCTTGTCAGATATTATTGCAATTCAAGCTGCAGCATCGCTGGATGATCGTGACAAATGGAAAGCTGCAGGAGGGACAATGGATGCAGACGGACTATGGTCTAATAGGGGAAAGGTCATAGCACCTACTGAAATCCTACCGTGGCTTGCACGCATGGCCCATTTCAATGGACATGTGTGCAAGAGGGGGACTGTGAGACAGGTGCAAGAATCCTGGTATGCACCAGGAATTGGGGGAGTCGCAGAAGGGGTTTGTAAGAGTTGCCAAATATGTCAAAAACACAACCAGCAGAAGGAGGGAAAAACAAGAGTGCTGGGAGCTCACCCAGCCCCTTGGGGACCGTTCATGTACCTACAAATAGACTTTATAAAAATTCCTGCATCAGGCGGGTTCAGCAATGTTTTGGTAGTGGTAGACATTTTTACTAAGTGGGTAGAGGCGTACCCATGTGCAAAGGCTGATGCCGCTACCGTGGTGAAGCACCTGTTAAAAAGTTTTTTCTGCCGATTTGGCATTCCTCATAAAGTGTCTCACGATCAAGGAGGACATTTTACGGGGGAAATAACACGGGCAGCGTGTAAAGCACTGGGAATTAAACAAACATTTCATTGTGTTTATCACCCAGAGTCAGCAGGTGCTGTGGAACGGCAAAACGGAATACTGAAGAACAAACTGGCTAAAATAACAACGGAGACGGGGTTAAAATGGCCAGAGGCATTACCCTTGGCACTAATGAGCATGCGATCGACAGTAAACCGGAAAACAGGGTTATCCCCCCATGAAATACTAATGGGAAGGCCAATGAGGCTGCCTGTGACCGCACCCACAAACATGAATAAGTTGGATATTACAATGATGGACGAGAACTTGTTGACATTTTGTAAACAGCTTTGCAGGATCGCAAGGGCGATACACACAAGGGTAAAAGAGGCCCGAGCCGAACCAGTGGAAGAGCCGTACCACGCCTTCCAGCCAGGAGACTACGTACTGATAAAACACTTCACGAGGAAAACAGCCTTGGAACCTCGGTGGAAAGGACCATTTCAGGTACTGCTGACTACTCCGACTGCGGTAAAGTGCGAGGGTAAGACGGCTTGGATACATGCCACACATTGTAAACTGGCTATACCAGCAGAGACAGGGACAACATGAACAACACCTATCTTACCATGACTGTATTTTTTGTGCACTTGGATGCACGTGGGCATTTTACAATATGAGCTGCATGCGTTATAATGAAGGAAAAACTGATGATGAGAGAACTATGGGTAAAAGAAAGAGACGAGAACTAATCCTACATAAAGAATTGACTGATCATCCACTGAACACTTACCTGGCATTATCCCTACAGTACGCTAGGACAATGAACAAAAGGGAGTGTTGGGTGTGTTCACACCTTTCACATTCCTCAAAACACGGATTACCCTTGTTTGCAGTTCCACTCCAGGGGGAGAACATGTGTGGGTACATAGTCCGTAGACAAGATAGACCAGTTTTAACTAAAGTAGAGAAGGCATCAGTGGAAGGTAGAATAATAGAAATAAAAAGTAATTGGGAGAAGGGGGGTTATAATTGCACGAACTATGAGCATTGGTATTACCCTAAGTACAGAACTATTAAGCAAAAGGCTGTGGGACAGGGCCCGGCAAGAGCAATAAAAGTAACGAATTATGATGGATTGAAGAAGGGGGAGGGATTAGAAAAGTACCCCCCACATTTTCAGCTCATGCACAAACAAATTGGATTGATTTGTTTAGTTAGAGGACAAGGGGGGGGGGGACCCCATTTAGGAGAATCAACATGCCAGTACTATGCGAGACATGGGGATGAAATGGTGACCATAAAAGGGCGAATTAATGGAACAACCATACCTGTAAAAATCGAAGTAAATAACCTGCTTGAACCTCAGGCACCCCTAAATGGTACATATTTTGTGTGTGGGTATAAGGCATACTCATGGCTACCAGTGGGATGGAGGGGATCATGTTTTTTGGGATTTATACTACCCAGGATTCGGATCACTGACCAATCACCCTTTGTACCACAGGTCAGATCGAGAAGAGCCATTTCAGAAGTTGAGAGGTTTTTCATGATTGCATTCCCCTTTTACGGAGCAGGCAAAAGTGCAAGGGAAATTATCAATTTGGCAGCATCTTTGGAAAAGCTTGCTAATACCACCAGCGAAGGATTTCACAAAACGAGTGCTGAGCTGGTAGCCATATGGACAACCGTGATGCAAAACCGCATCGCTCTGGATATGCTTTTAGCAGAGAAAGGAGGGACGTGTGCAGTTATAGGTGTGGAATGCTGCACATACATTCCAGATAATTCAGAAGAAATTGATAATTTGGCTGAAAAAATTAAAGCTGAAGGTGCAAAATATCATGATTTTAACAAGGGATGGTCAATGGGATCTTGGTTGAAGGGAATATTGGGGAGTTGGGGAGCCTGGATAATCCATTGGTTGTTTATAGGGCTCATGATCTTCATAGCAATGATTGTTGTCATCACTTGTATTAAAAATCTAATCAGGGAGTGCGTGAGACGTTGTTCTTCTACAGCAAAGAAAACAACAAAACCGGAGACGGTCCTGGGGAAGCCTGCTGTGGTTGCTGTGGTCAAACCGCTGCCAACACCTCCGCCGTCTCTACCCTCCCCGATAATTCACTCTGGTTTTCCTCCCCAACCCATAGACCCTGAAAAGTACTGTGAACTTAATGGGACTGTTGACCCACTGCTTACACTCACATTGGATGAGTGTCTCGACTTGCTCACACCGATGACGAAGATGGAAAGAAATGTTATCTAAACATTGCCTTGTTGGAAAATGTTGGGACTTTTCTTTAAAATTTTCTTTCACTCTGGCTTGCAGTTTATAAAATTATATTCTTTTTGTTGGTTCATAAAGAACACAATATATAGATTCTTGTTTGCTGATATTCTTTTTGTTGGTTCATAAAGAACACGATAAATAGCAAAAAAATATATATATATTCTTACTGGTTGTTTATAAAAATTTTATTCTTGTTTGCTGATTCTTAATTGTTTATAAAAATTATATTCTTGTTCATAAAGAACCATAGTTAGTTGAAAATATATGTATCTTTTTGTGTGTGTGAAATAATTTTTGTGTAAGTTGTTTTTGAAAGGTAATTTTTGCTTCCTCATGACCTATATTCAAGTTATAATTGTTGAAATGTATCCACTATTCTATAGAGGGGTGGGGTATTGATGGGCCGGTCGGGATGGTGGAGGGGGGGCTTTTCTATGAAGCTAGAAAGTGCGGGCGGAGCTTTCGTGACGTTATGACCCACTTGGAGCTACTCATAAAAGTGTACCACTTCTGGAGGAGACTTCCTTTTACCACGTTGCCGCTCCATCAAGATTCCATCTCTAAAAATTATTATAATTGTGGTGTTCCTTTTCCACGATGTTTCTAAGTAACAGAGGGGCAAATGTGGAGCTGTTGAACAGCTACCAAGATGAAAGCAGCCATTTTAATAGGATTACCTCTTCTTAAAATTGAATGTAGCATTTAATTGAGGAAGCCAAAGCATTTAAGATGCTCTCAGTAAGCTACCATTTTTTGACTGTTGGTAATCAAAGCAAGTCGTATATATATATATATATATATATATATATATATATATATATATATATATATATATATATATATATATATATATATATATATATATATATATATATATATATATATATATTGTTGTGGTTGACCAAATTCGCAAACCACCATTCAGGTCCCTTAGGTGAGATATCTTGGTAAGTATATGTGTAGTTAGGCCCAAACCCGTTGTCTAGAGGGAATAAATGTCATTCATGAGGGCTGCGACTCTTCAGGATAGCCGTTTTTCTTTTACTATCTTTATTTTGGACCAACCGCCATTATTACCACCACCAACCACGTCTCAACAGCCATCACAACAACAACCACCAACCACAACGCCGCTTCACCACAACCGCCACGACCTTTAGCGTCACAACTCGCCACCATCGCATCACCGTCATCTCGCGCCACTCGTGGGCACCGATGCTGGACTCGTGTAGGGCGCGCACCGAGCAGCGTGTTCCAAAGCATCGCGGACTTTCCGAGAAAAACGGATCAAAAACGACTCACGCCCACTTTTGTTCCGTCCAATCGGTGAGCGAGGGGCGATTTGGCCCCGCCTCCAGGGCGTTGGAGGGCGGTCGCTATATGCAAATTCATGGATCAAAAAGCATTCACGCCCACTTTTTCTCGGGCCAATGGGGAGCGAGGTGAAAGGTCGGAGGCAGAGGGTCAAAGATGAAGGAGCGAAGCCACGGGGCTTATAAAAACGACCGCGTTCGTCAGTCGAGTTCAGTTCGCAGGAGGAAGAGTTGAGTTGGAAGCGGAGGAAGAGTTGGAAGTTGAGAAGCAGTTCGGAGTTCGCAGTTGGCAGAGTGCAGTTGGGAGTTCGCGGAGTCGGAGTGAAGAGGACGGAGCTGTGGAGAGGCGGCGGCGGCGAAGGCGGACGGCGGCGGCGAAGGCGGACGAGGGGGTGCTCGCGTCGGATTCGGGGACCTGCGGAGAGAAAGGCCGGCGGCGCGACCGAGGTCGTGGTGGAGACGCTCGTCGCGGGACCCGCGATTTTGTGAAATCCTCCTTTCCCCGAGCATCAGCAACCCCCTCCTGTTTCCTCCCACGCTGAGATAGTGCGACAAAAGGGGGCCCCCTTCCCACCCCGTACCAGACACTGTCCGCGAGGCCCGCGGAGTTGAGGCACCACCGCCGCTCCGCGCCTCATCATCAGACGGGTAGGCCCGACACGGTCTCGGCCCCAGGCCCGCCTACCCCCTCATCCTGGAGGGTGGTTCTCTTTTCTTTTGCTTTGGGAATATGTGTTGTCGGCGCCGTCTGTGAAGTAAAATTGTATAAGTGTTGCCGTGTGCTCGCGTAGTCGGTATTAGATCTGCATTGTTGCATTTGCTTTTTGTCTTCTTCTTTTCTATGTGCTTTTGGTGGAATTGTATATGTGTGCTTTCCGTTCATCGCGAAATAAATGTGCTTATTATTGAACTGTTTTCCCGCTTCGCTTCGTCATTTCTTTCATTGAATCCTCATCTTGCTTCACGTAAAGGGTTGGTCGTGGGTTAAGACGCCCGATAATTAATCGAACCGTCGAGGTCGACGAATAACACCGCTCGGTTATCCCGATAGTACGGAACGGGTCGCTTAAGTGGCCCGTGTCCGAAGTCGACCTGCGGCGAGGTGCGATCGCCCGGTCTACCCTCCGTGTGGGTACTTAGGTAGGTCGAATCTGGCGAGCAACCCTATCCCATGCGGGGGCCGATTGGCTCGATCGCGGTGAGACCGAAAGGTCCACCCGTGACTGGTTCCCGGTGTTAGTCCGAGAGGGTCACGACTGGATTGTCCGTCCGGTGGGCGACGTGCCGCGATTCGAGTTACGTGGCCGTCAGCACGCCGGCGGGCGCGAATCCGCAACACTGGTGTCAGGTCGTGCGATACAAATTCATCGCCCTCCTCGCAGCACTGGTAACGGAGAACGGGAAAACGGGCTCTCCTGTCTCCAATTAAATTCACGGGAATCGGTCCAGGGGTGAGAGGAGCGACCCCCGATTCCCTCCAAATTACGAGCGAGCTAAATTAACCCTTTAAGAGAAGCAAGATGGCGTCTCAAGGCGAGCGGGTGCCGGGTGGATTAGGTATGTGTAATAGTAATGTAGAATCCATGGCTCAGGATGAGATCACCGTGCAAGAGAAACCCGTACCAGAAGGTTGGGAAAGGCATCGATGTCGTTCATCTGGTCGGTTTTTTTTATTATAACTCCACCACTAAATGTAGTCAGTGGGAGTGGCCAGGGCAGGTGACAATGCGGCATGTTATGGAACTCGCGCAGAGCATAATTGACGAAATGAAAGAAAGGAACAACGAAATGAAGAGAAATACGCAACAAATGGAAAATAAAAAAATGGATGGAAACGCACTCGAAGCGAAAAACCAAATGAAAGAAATGCGGGGTGAGATGCAGAGCATAGGCATAGGCCTGCAGGCAGGCATTATGGCAATGGCGAGGAGCGAAACGCGGACCACGGGCGAGAAAATGGCGCTGCCACGTGCTGGGACGAACGAGCTGGGGGGGAGTGCAACGGCTGTCAGGCCCGCGGTCGGGGCGGGCGAGAAAATAATTCGGGAGACGTGTAAGACGAGACACGAGGTAAAGAAGGTATTAGAAAAATTAAAAGAAAGCCAGGAGGAGACAGAGGAGGGATTGAAGGTCGAAACGGTGGAGTGTGAGAAAAGACTTCAAGACATGACGAAGAGAGTTGATAAGCTGGGACTGGAGGGAAAAACGGAGACAGAGGAACTGGGAAGACGGGTAGAAAACCACAAGCGCAAGCCGGAAGAACAGTTAGAAGCCAAAGCAAAGTCTGAGTGTGCGGAGATGAGAAAGGAATTGGAAAAGAAAGTTTCTGAGTTACAGAAACACCAAAACAAAGAGAGGGAACTACAAAACGAACTGAGAGTGTTAAAAGAGGAAAGGAAGAGAACGGAAAATGAAACTTTAAGAAACCACACTGTATAGATCGAACAGCTGGAAGCGAAGGCCAGACTAAAGAATGAGGAACAAGAAAGAGTAATGAAGGAAGAACGAATGAGACAGGAGAAAGAAATCAGTCAGTTGAAAGAAATGACGAGATTGCAGAAGGAGGAACAAGAAAGACAGTGGAATAGAAAACTGAAAGAGTATGAATTTGAAACTGAACGACAAAAGGAAAAAAATAGGTTTGAATACGAGGAGAAAGTAAAGGAGCAAGGAACGAAGCAGGAAGGAGAAATCAGGAGATTGAAGGACACAACGAGATTGGAGAAGGAAGGACAGGAGAGGAAACAAGGAAGAGTAATGAGACAACAGCAAATGAAACACAAAAAGGAGATTAACCAAATGAAGAAAACCATGAAACTGGATAAGGAAAGACAGGAGAGGAAACTAGGAAGAGTAATGAGACAGCAGCAAGTGAAACACAAAATGGAGATGAACCAAATCAAGAAAACCATGAAACTGGAGAAGGAAGGACAGGAGAGGGAACGAGGAAGAGTAATGAGACAGCAGCAAATGAAACACAAAAAGGAGATTAACCAAATTAAGCAAACAACGAAACTGGAGAAGGAAGGACAGGAGAGGAAACAAGGAAGAGTAATGAGACAACAGCAAATGAAACACAAAAAGGAGATTAACCAAATGAAGAAAACCATGAAACTGGATAAGGAAAGACAGGAGAGGAAACTAGGAAGAGTAATGAGACAGCAGCGAATGAAACACAAAATGGAGATGAACCAAATCAAGAAAACCATGAAACTGGAGAAGGAAGGACAGGAGAGGGAACAAGGAAGAGTAATGAGACAGCAGCAAATGAAACACAAAAAGGAGATTAACCAAATTAAGCAAACAACGAAACTGGAGAAGGAAGGACAGGAGAGGAAACAAGGAAGAGTAATGAGACAACAGCAAATGAAACACAAAAAGGAGATTAACCAAATGAAGAAAACCATGAAACTGGATAAGGAAAGACAGGAGAGGAAACTAGGAAGAGTAATGAGACAGCAGCGAATGAAACACAAAATGGAGATGAACCAAATCAAGAAAACCATGAAACTGGAGAAGGAAGGACAGGAGAGGGAACGAGGAAGAGTAATGAGACAGCAGCAAATGAAACACAAAAAGGAGATTAACCAAATGAAGCAAACCATAAAACTGGAGAAGGAAGGACAGGAGAGGAAACGAGGAAGAGTAGTGAGAGAACAGCGAATGAAACACAGGAAGGAAATGAGCCAATTGAAAGAAACTATGAGATTGGAAAACAAAGAGCAGGAGGAACAGTGGGAGAGAAAACAACAACTATATGAGTGTGAAATTGAACAACTAAAACGGAGAGCGAGATTGGAGTCAACGCAGATTGAGGAGCTACGGAGGGAGAACGAACAGCTAATGGGGCTCAGAGATAAAGAACGACTCAGATGGGAAGGAAAAAGGAACCAGGAAGAGACAGAAAAAAGGAACCAGGAGAGAAAATATATAGAGACACGGGAGACAGAAAAAATAGAGGGAAGACTACACGATGAAGACGGGGTAAGTGACGCACACACACACACACACGGAGGTAGTGGAGGATAATGGGGATGAGCTGGCGGACTGGGTGGAGACCCAGTGCGAGCACCTGGATGGCAGCCTCCAGGAACGAGGGGAGGGAGTATGCCCCCTTGAGGCGAGTCACGACCAGGTGAGTTCGGTCGTGCTTTGCGAGGTTGAGGGGACGAGTGCTGTGGACAGGTGCACGGAGAGCTTGGGGGGTATAGAGGCCCCGGAGACCCTTGTGGGGACACTAATCCCCAGTGTGGTTGTCCCTGTGTGTGTGGTGCAAGGTGTGAGTGCATCCCCGTGTGTGGAAGCGACCCCGTGTGTGAGTGGTGTGGTGGCGATGGTGCCGGAGTACGTGCTTCCCAGCACGCCGTGTGTGGATGAGGCACCGTGTGTGGAAGAGGCACGGAGTATGGATGAAACACCGCGGTTGGGTGCCCCCGCGTGTGTAAGTGAGGCACGGAGTGTGGATGAGGAACCGCGGGTGAGTGCCCCCGCGTGTGTGAGTGAGGGACGGTGTGTGGATGAGGCACCGCTGGTGAGTGCCCCCGCGTGTGTGAGTGAGGGACGGTGTGTGGATGAGGCACCGCGGGTGAGTGCCCCCGCGTGTGTGAGTGGTGTGGTTTGTGTGAGGGTAATAGCATGCGTGAGTGAACGGCCGAGTGCAAGGGAGACCGTGTGTGTGAGAGAGCGGTATGTGAGGGAGATGTCGGTTGGCATGCGGGAGCACGCAGCCGCGTCTCCCGGTGTGAATGTAATGGTGAGGTGTGTGAGCGTCGTTACACGCAGGTGTGCGTGGGTCGAATGGCGACGACGGCGACATGTAAAGAAAGAAAGCCGAGTGGCGGCTGTAGTTGTTTCGGGGACCGTGCCGGGTTCACCCAGCAGTGAGCACCCGGTACGTGCTGTGCAACGCACGAGGCCGCCACGTGCTCGCTTGCGAGAGTGAAGTCCCGGTCCGGAAACGCACGCGGTGGATTTGCCGATCCCGCGGACGGACAAAGTTTAGGCAGGATTACGGATTTGGACCGGACGGGTTCTCCACGCGATCGTGTGTGTTAAGCTCCAACGGGCAAAGCACATGTGTTCGCGTAGGGAACCCCTCGAGACGTGGGGCTTGTGTTTTTTTTTTATGCGCACGGTGACGCCATGGCTGCACGTGGGGTTGGAATCCGGCAGGAGGGGTATCCCTGCCGGATGGTACCGTCCAAGGAGGGACGAGGTACACGTGCAGCTGCATGACGTCACGGGCAGGTGCAAAGTGCGCGAGTTGCCGCGCTGGTGCTGCGCATGAAAAAAAAACAAAAAAAAAACAGCATGCCTCACTTTCGGGTGCACAGGATTCCTGGGCAAGGGGTGGAAGACCCCCTTGACCTGGGCACAGGATGGAAACTAGTTAGGGGGAAGGGTTAGCTTAGTTAGACCGACTTCATGGGGCAGGGGTAAGTCCTCATGGAGTCCGTGGAATGGATTAGTTAGAGGGATTGTAGCGAGATTTAGGTTGGGAAATAAAATGATTTTTGATTATTTGGAGACAGTGACAGACTTGTGAATGTGTAGCGGGGACGTAGCTTAGCTACGTAGTGTTAAAAGGAACGTGCTGTAGTTTAAGGGATGACGTGGGAGCACGAGTTAGTTAGGGGATGCAGATAGAAGGATGGCAGAGTTCAGCGGTGAGTGTGTTGAAGAGTTGGTGAGTTGTGAGGTGAGTACTTGTTGAGTGAGTGAGGCCAGCGGGTCTGTGTGAGTGGAGCGAATGGGGAATGCATGGTGCGATGAGTGATTGGGGGGAGGAGTGACTCCCGCCCAAGGGACCCCGGGGTCAGTGTAGACTGAGTTAGGGGGTTAGTCAAATTGAAAAATGGAGGTTGTTTTGTTGTTGGTGGGGAAGTAGGCTCGAAACCCGTTTGGAGGGGTGCAGGAGCCCTGTTGACGGGTTGGGAGCGTGGCTGCGAAAGGTGAGTATCGCTGAGTGGGTACCCCGGGCACCAGGCTAGTCGGCCGTGGTAGGCCAAGGGCCCATGGGGGGCCGGGATAGCGTAGTGGGCACGGGTGCGTCTGCTTGGTGCGGAGGCCCGGGGCGCCATTAGCCGCGTGGGCAGTGTTGTGGGCAAGGGTGACCCTCGGAAAGGGGCCTGGGAAGCCAGCCTGCCACGTGTGCGTTTCAGGGGAGGTGCCATGGGGGGCACTCCCCGGTGTTAGGGAGCTGGTAGGCTCGGAGGCAGTGTAGTGCCCGGGGGTGCCATCGTCGGAGAATCGGCAGAGGGTCGTGCCTGCCAAAGGGAGCCACGTGTCCCAGCCATGAGACCGTGTGAGGGCACGGAGAGAAAATTGGGGGGCGAGGCCCGAAATTGTGAGGACACCAACACAGGCGACGGGAATCTGGGTTGTTAGAACCAATAGTTTAAGCGAGAGGCGCTTGTTGAAAGCCCTGGGGTAGTTTAACAGTTAAATGGTTAGGGTAGATTAGGAGATGTACCCCTCCGCACCATCCATCCCCTCGCTGTCGTTGTGGGCCGCTGGACCCACTTGGTGTTAAGATCGCTGAACTCTGGGGAGGCCATTCTGAGGCTTGATTTGGGCCTCGACACAGGACGTTAGCTCTCCCTTATTCCCCTCCGGGAAGGGAACGTAGGGGTTGGGAGTAGGCTAGGTGACAGGATAGGTTAGCCGAACAAAGACGATAAAGGGGGTTAGGGGACGATTTATAGTGGGGAAGTAAACATAAAAACAACAAAAAAAAGTTGGGGCTAAATTGGGGTTTGGACAAATTAAGGGAGTGGGTATGGACAGTGACAGGCAAAGGCGATAGGTGGGAGGGAGACAGGTAGGTAGGTCCGAGCCTGCCTTCCAAGTGGCCAGCACCACCGCACTCCCTCCACCAACCTCCACTGAACGGCAAAGGCTGGCCAGCTTCATCTGCTGGCTGCGTTGCTGCAAGGCAAAGGCCGGCCCACTTCATCGGCAGCTGTTGTTTTGCTGCAAGGCCTGTGCCGGCTGGATCGTCGGCAGCTGTTGTGTTGCTGCAAGGCCTGTGCCGGCTGGATCGTCTGCGGCTGTTTTTCTTCAAGGCCTGTGCCGGCCAGTTCATCTGCCGGCTGTGTTTGCCTGCAGCGGCCTTCTTCTGCGGGCTGTGTTTGCCTGCTGCCTTTGCCATGCCCACTGCCCACGTTCACCAGCCCCGTTCAATTTTGCTCTGCCCCCCCCCCCTCCTGTTCATTGCCATGTGCGCCAGGATCAAGGCAACAGTTTGCAAGCTGCAAGAACTGCCCCGTTGGCAGCTACAACACGGGCCTGCAGTGGCGGCCCGTGCACCGTGTTTGCGTCCATCCATTCATCCATCCATCCATTGTGCTCATTGCGTGTGCCACTTGAGCTGGCACGGAGACTGCGTTGGTGCAGCCCATGCACCGTGTTTGCGTCCATCCATTAGTTGTGTTCATTGCGTGTGCCACTTGAGCTGGCACGGAGACTACGTTTGTGCAGCCCATGCACCGTTGTGGTTCACTGCGTTCGGTTCAAAAAGGAAGGCCTTGGACTGCGTGTAAGCAGCCAGCCACGTTCCCTGTCACCTGCATTGTTTTGAGCCAGAGACTGCATGCGAGCAGCCTGGCTCCCTGCTAACTGCTTTTCTTTTGCAGAGTTCATTGATCCTGGGCCATGGTTTAGTGTAAAATTTGTAAGTTAAGGTTAAGATGTACTGTACATATGAGTGCGCCCCCGGCATGTCTGTCCTAGCGCCGGCAATTTTATTTAAGTCGTCCGTGTGAGTGAGTTTGTTTAGGTAGTTACTCAGCCCTTAGGTTATTTATTTTGGGGACACGAATACCATGAATGTCGCACTCAGGGATCCGTAGGTAAAATGTACTAGGGGAAAACTACACATGATGGCACACGAAAATTTGACGACTCGGGACGAGTCTGTAAAAAGGGGAGGGGGTAGTGTTGTGGTTGACCAAATTCGCAAACCACCATTCAGGTCCCTTAGGTGAGATATCTCGGTAAGTATATGTGTAGTTAGGCCCAAACCCGTTGTCTAGAGGGAATAAATGTCATTCATGAGGGCTGCGACTCTTCAGGATAGCCGTTTTTCTTTTACTATCTTTATTTTGGACCAACCGCCATTATTACCACCACCAACCACGTCTCAACAGCCATCACAACAACCACCAACCACAACGCCGCTTCACCACAACCGCCACGACCTTTACCGTCACAACTCGCCACCATCGCATCACCATCATCTCGCGCCACTCGTGGGCACCGATGCTGGACTCGTGTAGGGCGCGCACCGAGCAGCGTGTTCCAAAGCATCGCGGACTTTCCGAGAAAAACGGATCAAAAACGACTCACGCCCACTTTTGTTCCGTCCAATCGGTGAGCGAGGGGCGATTTGGCCCCGCCTCCAGGGCGTTGGAGGGCGGTCGCTATATGCAAATTCATGGATCAAAAAGCATTCACGCCCACTTTTTCTCGGGCCAATGGGGAGCGAGGTGAAAGGTCGGAGGCAGAGGGTCAAAGATGAAGGAGCGAAGCCACGGGGCTTATAAAAACGACCGCGTTCGTCAGTCGAGTTCAGTTCGCAGGAGGAAGAGTTGAGTTGGAAGCGGAGGAAGAGTTGGAAGTTGAGAAGCAGTTCGGAGTTCGCAGTTGGCAGAGTGCAGTTGGGAGTTCGCGGAGTTGGAGTGAAGAGGACGGAGCTGTGGAGAGGCGGCGGCGGCGAAGGCGGACGGCGGCGGCGAAGGCGGACGAGGGGGTGCTCGCGTCGGATTCGGGGACCTGCGGAGAGAAAGGCCGGCGGCGCGACCGAGGTCGTGGTGGAGACGCTCGTCGCGGGACCCGCGATTTTGTGAAATCCTCCTTTCCCCGAGCATCAGCAACCCCCTCCTGTTTCCTCCCACGCTGAGATAGTGCGACAAAAGGGGGCCCCCTTCCCACCCCGTACCAGACACTGTCCGCGAGGCCCGCGGAGTTGAGGCACCACCGCCGCTCCGCGCCTCATCATCAGACGGGTAGGCCCGACACGGTCTCGGCCCCAGGCCCGCCTACCCCCTCATCCTGGAGGGTGGTTCTCTTTTCTTTTGCTTTGGGAATATGTGTTGTCGGCGCCGTCTGTGAAGTAAAATTGTATAAGTGTTGCCGTGTGCTCGCGTAGTCGGTATTAGATCTGCATTGTCGCATTTGCTTTTTGTCTTCTTCTTTTCTATGTGCTTTTGGTGGAATTGTATATGTGTGCTTTCCGTTCATCGCGAAATAAATGTGCTTATTATTGAACTGTTTTCCCGCTTCGCTTCGTCATTTCTTTCATTGATTCCTCATCTTGCTTCACGTGAAGGGTTGGTCGTGGGTTAAGACGCCCGATAATTAATCGAACCGTCGAGGTCGACGAATAACACCGCTCGGTTATCCCGATAGTACGGAACAGGTCGCTTAAGTGGCCCGTGTCCGAAGTCGACCTGCGGCGAGGTGCGATCGCCCGGTCTACCCTCCGTGTGGGTACTTAGGTAGGTCGAATTTGGCGAGCAACCCTATCCCATGCGGGGGCCGATTGGCTCGATCGCGGTGAGACCGAAAGGTCCACCCGTGACTGGTTCCCGGCGTTAGTCCGAGAGGGTCACGACTGGATTGTCCGTCCGGTGGGCGACGTGCCGCGATTCGAGTTACGTGGCCATCAGCACGCCGGCGGGCGCGAATCCGCAACAATATATATATATATATATATATATATATATATATATATATATATATATATATATATATATATATATCTCTCTCTCTCTCTCTCTCTCTCTCTCTCTCTCTCTCTCTCTCTCTCTGAACATCTGGCTTTCTTGTTAGCCCTTGTAACAACATTCTTTGAGCCTTGGGCTCGGAGAAGCCCAATCATAAATCAGCACTGTTTTGGTATAGTTCAAAAGGGAACATCTTGTAGTAGAATGAGACGATAATATATATATATATATATATTGTGATAAAGATCTGCCTGATCAATAACAGATCTTCTTGCTTGTGAAAAGATAAATGCTTTGTCAGGCCAGGAGAGAATATTTGCTGGGGTGTTGTTACTTTCAAAGAAAACGATATCTTAGAAAGGAAATATAAAGCTGATGGAAGTTGGGGAAATCATGAAAACAGATGAGCAGGAAAAGTATATATAAAGTAAACCAAACTGCTTGCAGGCCAGAGTTTGACTGAACTGGTATACTGTAGGTATTCTGTGCCTTTCTACTCTCGTGTACACTTTTGATGCGTATTAAAAGCTCTTCTCTACGACGATTGGTGTAGTCATTGCTTGATTGCAGACCCTGATCTCGACATATATATATATATATATATATATATATATATATATATATATATATATATATATATATATATATATATATATATATATATATATATATATTACAAACTCGATTAGATGAGATATATTTATCTTTTAGAAACTCGCTTTGATGAGATATATTCATCTCTTACAAACTCGATTAGATGAGATGTACAGTATTTATCTTTTACATACTCGATTAGATGAGATGTATGTATCTTTTTCAAACTCGATTCGATGAGATATATTCATCTTTTACAAACTCGATTAGATGAGATGTACAGTATTTATCTTTTACATACTTGATTAGATGAGATGTATTTATCTTTTACAAACTCGATTAGATGAGATGTATTTATCTTTTACAAACTCGATTAGATGAGATATATTCATCTTTTACAAACTCGATTAGATGAGATGTATTATCTTTTACAAACTTGATTAGATGAGATGTATTTATCTTTTACAAACTCGATTAGATGAGATGTATTCATCTTTTACAAACTCGATGAGATGAGATGTATTTATCTTTTACAAACTCGATTAGGTGAGATGTATTTATCTTTTACAAACTCGATTAGATGAGATATATTCATCTTTTACAAACTCGATTAGATGAGATGTATTTATCTTTTACAAACTCGATTGGATGAGATGTATTTATCTTTTACAAACTCGATTAGATGAGATATATTCATCTTTTACAAACTCGATTAGATGAGATGTATTTATCTTTTACAAACTCGATTAGATGAGATATATTCATCTTTTACAAACTCGATTAGATGAGATGTATTTATCTTTTACAAACTGGATTAGATGAGATGTATTTATCTTTTACAAACTCGATTAGGTGAGATGTATTTATCTTTTACAAACTCGATTAGATGAGATATATTCATCTTTTACAAACTCGATTAGATGAGATGTATTTATCTTTTACAAACTCGATTAGATGAGATATATTCATCTTTTACAAACTCGATTAGATGAGATGTATTTATCTTTTACAAACTTGATTAGATGAGATGTATTTATCTTTTACAAACTCGATTAGATAAGATATATTCATCTTTTGCAAAGTTCATTAGACGAAATATATTTGTATTTTACTGAATATATGAGATATATTTATATTTTACTAACTGATTAGATGAAATCTTTTACCAACTCGGTTGGATGAGATATATTTGGTGAGCATCACCGCAGATTTTCTCTCACACGGTAAAACCACATAATCCGCAAAGAACAACTGTCTGTCTGCCAGGTAGATGATTGTTCCCGCCAATACAAACCATTCAACCAGAAGGCACGTGGTGCGATCGGTGGGTAAATGTAAATATGTGGAGTGTGACGAGCAGTCTCCCAATCTCCAATGGACATAAAGTCCTACACCAAAGAGTCACCTTCTATCCAGAGGCCTCAGGTGGGCGACTCTGTCATACAAAGATTACATGGTCAACATCAGAAAACATCGAACGGAGCCACCTATCCGGATTTTGGGCAAATTTACCGCTTATGGAGGTGCCTTTTTATACAACAAAAAACAACAAAAAACATTTAAATAGCCTGGGCCATGCACCTTGACCCTATGGCCAAAGCACACCGTCCAACAAGACTGTCCCGTTAGCATACACATGCCCCTCAGTCCAAAGGCTGAAACACATGGTCAATCAAATGAAATGGAAGACCAAGAAGGAACCCAAAGAAGTAAAGAGCAAAGATGGAGTTGCCAGGAGGGACCTGGATAGGATTCGGGTTTCAGCCGCTGCTCCCCTCCCCTCAAACCCATCCAGGCACAGCCTGTTTCAGAAAAAAAATTACAGAAACGTTTCTGCAAGAATTCACTTCTCCTGAGAGATAATAACGAAAGAGAGGAATATCAAGTAAAAGAGATGAAAAAGCAAGAATTCAAATGAATAAAGAGAAATGTGAAAAAAAATTAATAATATAGAAAAAAATGTGAAGGTAACAATGATGTCGAGAACAAACGGAACAGATAGATTTCAGCAGTTACTCCCCAGGCTCAAACACAGATACATGCACAAGTGACCAGAAACACACACATCCTTACCCCAAAGGGCCAGAATGCACGGTCATACAATTGGACCTCTCTAGAGGAGTGAGTCCCCATGACTTCAAAGTTATTCTGTCCAAAATTTTCATCAGGACGGCACACTGATAAATATCTCACCAATGATGACCGTGTTCATCGTTTAAACATCAATCGCACCACCTGGCTGTTCTGGTGAGCATCGCTGCGGATTATGTGGTGTCACACGGTAAAACCACACAATCCGCAAGAACAACCGTCCGTCTGCCACCTAGACAATTGTTCCCGCTAATGCAAACCATTCAACGAGAAGGCATGTGGTGCAATGGACAGGTAAATCAAAATATGTGAAGTGTGACGAGCACTCCCCCGATCTCCAATGTCCATTTGTGTCCATTGGAAATCGGGGGAGTGCTCGTCACACTCCACATATTTTGGTATATATATCTTTTACAAACCGGATTACATGAGAAATATATTTGTCTTTTACAAACCGGGTTAAATGAGAGATATCTTTATCTTTTACAACCTAGATTGGATTGGAAATCTGATATTATCAAGTAACCTGAAGTGCACAACAAATATAATAAACACAGCATGTGTATTCCTTTGCAGTAAGTTCCAAAAACAGTCAAAATAAGGGTTCTTAAATGGAGACTTTCGTCTTTCGTAGTGGAGTTGTTGAGTAAGTCTGTGTTGGGGGTGGGGGGGGGGGGAACAAAACGTTAACAGCGTTCCTGACATGTCAAATTTCTATAAATAACCGTGTTTGTGTTACCGGAGCTCCACATTATGCAAGCACAGCATTTTGAACAACTGCAGAAAAAGCTCCATCAATATGTACATTCAATGAAACGTCATAAAACCTCGGTGCCCAATCGACGACATTTTACAAATAGTTCTCAACTCGGGGTGGACGGTTGGCATGGTACTGCATTCAAGCAGTCTCCGTAGGACGGGTGCTCTATCACCGAGAAGCACGGTGATGTTGCACATGCTATTGCTCTGTAGACCAGTACCATGACATGGTATTGCGCACATATTGTCGTAGTTGAGTTCGCACGTGGTACAGAAAGTACAGTATTGTCGAGCAAAACCGCGGGAGTGCACGTGCTAGTACACTGCAAGTCAGCACCATGGTCTGGTACTGCACATATCCCAGTAAAGATCAGCACATGTACAGTAAAGCAGCACCGCGGCACATATTGCACTGCACACCACATAATGGCATGCGTTACACGTACACCACTGTACTACACCTACGTTATTGCACTGTACATGAGCAGCTCCATATGATACTGCACGTATTACACTGAACTGTTGAACAGCACTGCGATACGGCACATGCTGCACATGGGGCGTGGTACTGACGGTGCTGAACATTCGTGTTGACAGTTTCTCGAACAGGATGACACGGGTTTTCCCGGGAGTACGATTCACAGTATTGACACTTAAAGCCGTGGGACGTGCTGAGTTCCCTTTCCCAAACGACGCGCACTCCAATCCCACGGTCCCTGAGCTGAATGCAATAGGGGCAATCACGCGTGGAGCAATGGAAACGTGCAGCACGACACGTCCCACGACTTGCACACGTCTTGAGTACAGTAGGTTTTTGAAATTTCGGAAACGCAAGGTGTATGCATATCTCTTTCGGAGGCAATGGACGCAGCCAACGTTTACAGCCGGCACCGCGCACCATCACGCCCATGCTCACCCCGTCCACACCAGTTTGGTACACAGGCATGATCAGGCACCCACACCGCACCACGCTCTTCCCACCTTGTCTCGTCGCAACCGCAGCTGCTTTTGACATGTCGAGGAGGCCGAGACGACCCGCAGCTGCCGTTCTCCGAGCAGCCTCTAGCACCTCCTCGGTGCCCCGAACATCTTGACTTGTTACGTCACTCCTTGATGTCCGTCCTACTCCGCAACTACTTCCAATTGCTCGGCCCACTGCATGACTGCTCCGACTGTCCATTCTACTTCACTACTCTCTACTGTCCGCCCTACTGCACTACCACACGCTCAATTTGGCTGCCTGTTTTAAACATTCATTGAAGAAATACATCAAGATATTTGACCAAAAGGGGGCCAAGATAATTCTTGCTACTAGCACTATGACTACAACTACTACTACTACTACTATTAACAGCTTTAACCGCCCCAATTATTCCTTTGCTGTGGAATTGTTGGGGAAGGTCATTTTGGGCCACATCTTTTACGAACAGGCTGGTTAGACCTGGCGTTCTCATGAAGGTGAGTTCAGGGTGCCAGTGATAACCTACCTAATCTTCAAGTAAGACACTGGTGAGATCTTTAACATCGATCAGTTGGTACTAGCAGATAGGACACCCATCTTAATATCCATCCTCGGGACGGTGGACTTTGTGAGGAAACGTGCCACCTGCACGAAGCACCAAATAGAGAGTTTTATCATCAGGTCTGGAATCGAAAGCAGACAAAAGATAACTTCGAGGTATGTGCATTTACCTCCATCAGATTCCTCCCGAAATTGGCTGCAGTGAAATATGAGGCCGAGACAGTGGGATTAGGAAAGACTTGGGCCAAACTTGCACACTCTATCAGCCGCCAAGCCTCAACGAATGTGACCTGGCAAAACAAAAAAGAGGTTTTGCACCAATTTCGTCGACTCGGCTGGCTACAAGTGATCGGCTGGATCTCCAATCTGAAGATAAGCTTATTCCATGAATAAACTAAGGTTAGAAACTTTGGTGAATTTCTCAACTTCGACATTCAGAGTACTTGGCCAACACCACATTGCGTAAACAGCCACTTGCAGCTATCGCAATGCTCTGGGTTTTTTTTTTTTGATGAAACAGTCAGATTTCCCCAGGTAAACACGTTTTGATATCACTGTTGACTGACAACAAGCTGATGATATTGCAGCGAATCAGTTTCATAGTTTTACAACACTTATCAATGAAACCTCGCACAAAAAACAACAACGTAACGTTGTTAGTCCATGAAGTTGCACAGGAAAAGTTCACATTTTGAAGAAGGCAAGTAATTCAATAAGTGAGTTATTTTTTCGGTTTATAGACACATATATAACAAGAAAAAGAGCAATCAGAGATTTCAGACCCTCTCCAGAACTTGTTTTGTGTGGTGTTTGTGTACTGGTGTGTTATGTAATTAATAAGAGACATAATTCGAACTACCACTTTATAAATGCTGGCAGTAATGACCAGGTGCCAAAACGTCCCCCTTTGATGCAACCCAACCTTGATTGGACACCTGACCCTGACCCATGACGTTTTTTTTTTATTATTATTCAATTGAATTCAAAATGGGATTAAAATAAATTCAATTCAAATCAAATGGAAGACCAAATAGTTGGAGTCCTGCATTGGAGTCATCAGAAGGAACCCCAGCAAGCAAAAAGCAAAAAGCAAAGATGAAGTCATCAGGAGGAACCTGGATAGGATTCGCATTTCAGCTGCTACTCCGCTACCCTCAAACCAATCCAGACACAGCCAAGTGAGCCTTATTCAAAAAAATAATAAATAAAACAAAAGAAACCCAGATCAAAATATGAAATAATTCTGACTGCCAGACCATGTGCCTGATCAAGTTGAAATTTAGAATACATATTCCCCATCACTACGAGATCATAATTGTCAATTTTCACATCACTTGATCAAGTGGTTCCAGAGAAAACATTTGATTTTTCTTCAATCCAATATGGCTTCCAAACCATGTGCCCTATAAAATTATTCCTGAACAAGCTTGAACACGCATGCCTTGGAGAACATTTGTGTGAAGTTTCCCCTCGATCTGTCCAGCCGTTTTGGAGATAAATATTTTTATATGTTTTGGGGTAAATCCAATATGGCTGCCAAACCAGGCGATCTATGACATCATATGTATGAACCTTTTGTTCCTTGTGGATAAGTGGTCATATGTGTAAAGTTTCACCTTGATCTGTTCAACCATTTCAGAGAAGAAGATTTTTGAAGGTTTTTTTTTTTAAGAACAATATGACTGCCGAATCATGCGACTGATGATGTCATCAAAAATATTGATGATACATATTGCAATTGTGACACCATAATAAAGGCACCTATGACGTCATTAAAAAATCACACTCGTTCCCCATGAGGAGTTTTTGTTATGTGCAAAGTTTCAAGGTTTTTTCCTTGGTACGGTTTCAGAGATAGATGTTCAAGTTGTTCTGGTTTTCCAATATGGCTGCCACACCATGTGACCTATGACGTCATAATTATCATGAGAATATTCTGCATGAGTAGTCACAGCTACAGTGAAAATTTCTTTTCAATCCGACAAGCGGTTGCGGAGAAAAACATTAACGTTCTGTGCGGATAAACAAACAAACAAGCAGTCATAGACTGGTACTTACGAAATCGTCAAATTGACCTCTGACTTTGTCTAATAAAAGCTGTCTCCAGAGAAGGTAGCGACGGAAACCAGAAGTTTCTACGATGATTCTGTACCAAACCATCAAAAATCAAATGTTTGACCTCACTGTGACCTTGACCTTTGACCGATTTTGACCAAAATCTAATCAGGGCTAGCCATCACCCTCCTGAATCACGTGGTATAATTTGACATTGGTAGCTTCTTCCGTTCTTGAGTTACCGCGGATTAACGTAACGTAAAGGTCACACTCGACAGCCCCCCCAACTCGAAAGGACGGCGGGGCGAGCGTGATGACGTCAGCACGCACACGCAAAACCTTTACGTGACTCAACGACGCATCTGCTCGAGCGCGCTGTGCCACGTGACGAGCCGTAACGCAGCGGGTGAAATTTTTTTATACAATCTTAAAACGTCTCCCTAACACCGGAATTCTTACAGAAACCTGCAGAGCGTGTCCCAAAACCCCCAAAGATGCAAACATTGATCACACAGACCCTAACAATAAACGGTCCCTCAAGGAGACAGTTCTGGGTTCTCCCGTGCCTGCACGGACCCGAAGCATCACCGGCACCCACATCCACCCTACGCACTCGATGTATTTCTCTCGATAAAAGTGAATTTCAGGTCGAATTCGCTCTATTTCAGTGTTGATCAACCTTATGCAGTGCGAAATTTGGAAGCATAATTGAATTTGAAGTTAAAATCAGCGCGGGAAACCGTGTTGAAGTCTCCGGCGCACCACGAGGCGGACAAAAACCATTCGACACCATTTCACCACGCCGCCCCTCGCGGAGAGACGACACCCGACCAAAGTCTCATAAAACATCGGATTTTTACCAGAATTTTGACAACCGAGTGTTAAGTGTCCTAAGCGATCGCAAAAAACCGAAGACAAAATTAAAATTGAAGTTAAAACGAACTCGTAACGTCGACCGAAGCAAAAATACTCCATTTCTCCACAGGAATTTACGGAATTATTTAATATTATTTTATCAAAGTCATAAAACCGGAATATTCGGCCATCCACAAACATTCTTTACACCATCCGACGGCTTAGCGAGTCAGGCATGCGACGATAAGCTTTATTGGGATGAAAAATGAATTTTAAACACCATCTTTATCGAAAACACAACCTGGCCTACAACTAGGCAAGACGTTCTGCGCCATGTGCGTTAACACTGGAATTTTAAAAACACCCGTAACTCGACGAATTGACACACAAATTCCACCGAACTTACCTCGATCTTCCAAACTCACGCTCCGTCAACAATACCAGTGGTAACTTTTCTCGAGTTATCATGTTTTGGATGTTTGGCCTCACTGTGACCTTGACCTTTGACCGATTTTGACAAAAAACTAATCAGCGCAAGTCATCACCCTCCTGAATCACGTGGTGTAATTTGACATTGGTAGCTTCTTCTGTTCTTGAGTTATCGTGCCTACAAACAAACAAACACACAAACAGAGGACGGAAGTGATCAATATACATACGAAATCTTTAGATTTCGTAAGTAACAAGGACCCAAACGCAATACCCTCTCCTTTGGAGGATAATAATGAATAACTCGTCTTGCTGCTATTATTTATTTATTTGTATGCAGACTGTGGCTGCTTGTTGCATCATTTTCTGGGGGCGTGGCTGTGCTACTGATGCAGTGCTCCATTACCAGTGAACTGGTACTCATTTTGCCGACCTTCCTGGTGTTAATTTAATGGCCTGACAGGAGTATGAACTCAAGACCCTAAGATCTTGCTGCAGTCACCCTCACTGTTAAGCCAACACCAGGCTTGTCTTGCTGGTGAAGGTGAGTGTCAATCTGCATCTGCAGACAGGTATAACGATGGATGAAATCAACGGAGTCTTCATCGATGTCTACTAACCACCGTGAGAAGCAAGGAGAAGCTGACGATTCGGTTGTTTACCCTTCGTCAGAGTAGCCTCTTCTTTTCCCTTCGCCTTTATTCCCTTTTCCCCTTGCTCACGAACCCTCCTTTTCTCTGACGTCCGCTTCTCCTTGCTCAAACCTCAATTAACGTGCTGTTGATTTCGTCCATTGTTCTACAAACAAAAGTTTTGACATCTTAACACTTAAACACAACAATCGCATTTATTTTTCTGCTTTCTGATTAGGCCGAGAAATTTAGCCATCACTTGAAATAAGACAGTCCAGTATGTGTAGCATTTGAGGATGCTGATACTAAAGGATGACAATTAATTAATTGTTAACTTTTTATTTATTGTATTATGTCACAATATGCTTGTTATACCCCCACCACCGAAGGTGGACGAAGGTTATGTTTTCACTCCTGTCTGTCTGTTTGTGTTTGTTTGTTCGTGTGCAGGATATCTCAAAACGTTGTGGATGGATTCAGACAGAATTTAGTGGACAGATTGGGTGTGTGACAAGGACGAATTGGTTCGATTTTTGATGATGATCCGAATCCAGATACTATGATTTAAATTTTTTTAAAGTGGTTGTTCACCATTGAGAGATGGGGCCAAAAACGATATATAGCACGATATCTCAAAAAGTTGTGGACAAGTTATGACAAAACTTGGTGGATGAATTGGTTAGATGACAACAAGCTGATTCCATTTTAGTTCAGGTCCGGATCAAGATCAGGCCCATCAGTGGAATACAAAACTTAAATTGGTCAGCGGGGTGGAGGTATGCGCTCTCCCAAGTGTCCTTCATGGAGACATGCAAGACAAGTCGATATGGCCCCATACCCTTATCTGGCCTGTAATTGTATATGGGCTATGACCTCATATCCATATCCAACCCGTCTGACCTGAACTATTCCACGAGCCTGTTACTGAACAATTAGAGACAAGAAAAGACAATGGACAAAAAAACATTAACCCAAAACATGCCTGGAAATTAAGAGCAGGGCCTGTTCTACAATCAACGCATAATATTGGCAACAAGGAAATGGAGTGAAACGTGGTTTCTCATGCAAAGATCACTTCGACATCGACACAAATTAATCAGCACACGAGCAAATGAAAAGATGTTGTTTTGGAATAAAAAGAGACAACAAGAGAAGTCGATGAATGAGACCAAAAAACAATGGTCACAATAAAAAAAAACAGAACTAAAATGGAGCTGGCCGGACTGATAACACGAAGGGACAACCCACGGACATGAATTATAAGTTTGTGACCTAGAAAAATAAGAGGAAGATCAAAGGTTAGATTGAGAGATAATCCTGGACGATTCACCAGCGTATAATGCCCAAGAATGGCAGAGAACAGAAAAGAATGGACCATTTTGAGGGAAAACAATGGACCATTCGTGGCAAGGCTCTACGAGCCTTGCCACGAGTCAACGATGCCCTGCCAGGATGTAGCGAACATCCTCGCAGGGACAAAGGAGCATTAGTTAGGGGAAGGGTTTAGCATTAGATAGACTGGCCTCATGGGGGTATGAGCAGTCCTCCATGGGGCCCGGTGGCATCAGTTAGGGGGAATTTAGTTTAGAATTTAGAAATGGATTGGAGACATGGACAGACATGGAACGTGTAGTGGGGACATAGATTAGTTATGTAGAGTTAAATGGAACGTGCATTAGAATAAGGGATGACGGGGAGCACGAGCTAGTTAGGGGAGCGTAGTTGGTAGAGTGTCAGTGTTGGAGTCAATTGAAAAGAGAAAAATATACGGTGATTGAATGTGGGTCAGCAGGCCTGAGTGTGAATGGAGTGAATGTGGAATGCATGGTGTGAACGAATGATTGGGGGGAGAAGTGAATCCCACCCAAGGGAACCCGGGGTTAATGTAATAAAAGTTAGTGGGTTGGTTAAATCAACCAAAAGGAGCTCGTTTGGTTGTTGGTGTTGAACGAAGGCACAAAACCCTTTTGTAGGGTGCAGGAGACTATTGACCGGCTGGGAGCGTGGCTAGTGAAATATGCGTACTGAGTAGAGGACACCCCGGGCACCGAAGTAGTCGGCCAGAGTAGGCCATGGGTCAAAACGACCGAGTTGGTGTAATGGGCACGGGTACCCACGGGAAAGGGACCCAGAGCGCCAAAATGCCACATGGGCATCGACGGGGAAAATGCCAGGAAGGGCATTCCCCACGTTCATATGGAGTTAATAGGCTCGGAGACAGCCTCAGTGACCCGGGGGTGCCGAAGATAGAATTTGGCAGGTGGGTAGCCCTGCCAGTTGAGCCACACTGCCCAGCCACAAATTGTGCAAGAGCACGGGAGAAAATTTGCGGCCCAGGCCCAAATTAATAACGAACACCAACACAGGCGATGGGAATCATGGTTGCTAGAACTGACAGTTTGAAGAGACAGGCGTGTTGAAAAGCCCCGGGGATAGATTAAAGTTTAATAAATGGTAGGACAGATAGGAAACATGTACCCCTTCACACCATCCATCCCTTCGCTGATCATAGGCCGCTAAACTCGCCTTGGAAATTTCTGAAACCTGTGGGAGCTATTCTGAAGCTGCATTGGGCCTCGAGACAGATTCACTTGTCTCTTCCTCAATCCTTTCAAAAGGGATCTTCGGGAATGGGAAGACAGTTTGGACAGGTTAGCCAAACACAGACAATAAGGGTGTTAGGGACACACGTAATTATAAAATAAAATAAAAGAAAAAAGTCTAAATTTCGTTGTTTTTTTTGTTTGTTTGTTATAACCGAATGGGGGTGGGTATGGACAAGGACAGGCACAGGCAATAGGTTGGGGAAAGACCGTAGGGGAGGACTGAGCCCGTCTTCGGACCGGCCAACGCCACCACACTCCCTCCACAACCTCACGAGACCACACCGAGGCCGACCAGCTTCATGTGCCGACCTGTTGCTGCACTGCACCTTTCCTGGTCTGCATTTGCCATGCCCTTTTCTACCTTTGCCTTGACTTCATTTGCCATACCTGCCCATGCTTTTGTTTGCCTTCCCATGTCACTCAACTTTACCATGTGTGCCAGGACTATCTTTGTGTAAGTATTTTCAAGGACTTCCCTGCAGGCAGCCGCGTTACTGGGGACGGCATTTTCGCAGCCCGGACATACATCTCCTTGTTGTATAAAGGCCAGTTCAAATGGACTGTGAGACAGCGTGTGGCCTGCCGTGTTAGGGTGAGTTGCCTCCAGCAGCCAGGAACAAAATAAATAAATAAAACCATCAAACAAAGGACCATTGAGGGCCCTGAAGACGCCTGATCATCTGTTTCCTGCTGCTGCACTCATCCCCGAATGTTGCCTTTATTGTTCTCTCCTTAAGTCACAGGTCCTGGGCCATGGGTAATGTAAATATTAGAAGTGTGTTTAGTTCTGACCCACCTGTTTGTTTGTTTAGTTACAGAAATATAGTTAAGTTGTCCAAATGAGTCTGTTAGTTTAGTTATGCAATGCACTAGGTTATTTATTTTTGTGACATGTATTCAAAATGTCGCACTCAGGGATCCGTAGGTAACATGTACTTGGGGAACGTACACCTGCATGCCACACGAATGTTAACAACTCGGGTCGAGTCCAGCAAAAGGGAGGGGGTAGAAACTGTTGCGGGCCGGCAGGGTCGGGTGAGAAGACCACGAGGTGGGGGAAGCTACATCGATTCCCACTAGACTCCCCAGAATTGTAGGCCGTCGCTCACGGATAATTCTGTGATGCGGCAGGTTGCTAAACCGACCGTGAACGCCAATAACTCAACTGCGTGACCTAGCATCCTCCCAACTATGAGTGAATCGGGTTACCTAATTAACCACGCGGTTTAACCACCGGGGAACCACGCCCTCGGTACGCCTTGTCCGACCCCGGATCGGATCTCCTTTCCTGATCGGATGCAGCCGAGCGGCACTGCCAAGGACGTACCGGCTTGAAGGAACGGATTGTCAGGAATAAAGACCCGGCTAAACCTATATTCGAACCATGCTGGACCAATGAGAGAAAAGACAAAGACGAGCTGGGAACATTTCTGCAATTGTTATTTATTTACAATAAGCGAGGAAAAGCATGTGGCACAACAAAGGTTTATTGGGGGTGTAATGCAGGGAAAGATGAGAGAGGTGTGGGGTGTGGCAATTTTACAAGAACTTACAAAGCAGACACAGTGCAGACTTGACGTGAGATTAATAAAAGCAACAATCACAACAACAAAAGATCTTATACAGGCTTACTTAACGGACAGGCGCCAACACTCTCAGACAGAGTAGACCCAATTGTGAAAGGGACTTTTTCAGCCAGGGAGGGAAGGAGTTGAGGTTACAGTTTCTCGGTACCTGAGCGTTTCAGGGGAGGGATGCTCCGTGGTGCGGCACCCAACAACGGTTGAGTTGTTCGGCCACAACCGTACGTGTGGAGATCGTGTCTGCAGGAGGGGCTTGAGTGGAGAAGAGCGGAGTCCAAAGGGGGCGAGAGATGAGCGGCAGGCAGGACCAGGCAAGAGGTCAGAGATAAGGAACAGAAAGCGGGGTCAGACAGGAGGCTTGGTTGAGAAGCAAGGGGCAGTTCGACATCATGTCAGCGGAGACAAGTAGCAGGAACACTCACTCACAACTACTCCAAACCCCTTTCAATTCCTTCGCTCTACAATTCTCTCCCAATTCTCATCTGCAATTCTCCTTCCAACCAACCCAACTACCTTCGCAACCACTTTAACCAACCAACTTTGACCACTTTCTGAGGATTGCTCCGTACTTTATAGAGCCCGGAGTTCGGGGAGGAGCCATTTCGAAACCGACGTCATCGTCCGATCCGAGCATCCCGATTGGACCGGCCCTTCACGTGGTCTGTCTTTCTGGGCTGGGATTCAGCCAGACTCCGGTATGGTCCACCCACGCCGCGCATGTCTGGCCTTTGGCAGATGGATGTGGTGCAGCGACAGCGTTTGTCCAGCCGAACGTTGGGATTTTGACTCAGAAAGCGAGAGTCCGGGAAGACGGTGGTATGCTGTGGCCAGCGAAACGAGGGCAGCAAGAGAGATGAAGGCACCGTGGATTGTAAAAGGAGGGAATAAAATAAAAGGGAAAAAATGATTTATTAAGCATAACTAATAGCCCATCGCAACGCACCCCCTTGCTTTCCCACGAAACAAAAAGGAAGGGGTCTATCTGCATGTATATTAATGGAATAACTGACTCAGGACAACTCAACTATCTGTTGTATGCATGCGGTTCCGAGAACCGCAACAATATGTTCTCGTGGATCAGGCATTACACGGCGGAGGTACGTGCTCTACCGAGTGCCCTTCTTGTTTGTTCCTGTTTTTTCCCTGCCTGTGGAACCACCTTCCACACTCTCCAATCTTATTCTTCCCTCCAAGTCTTCAAGACAGCTGTTCACCACCATCTCAGATCGTCCCCAATCCAAAACCATGATCTTTTCTACCCTCGTTAACCCCACATCCCAATCCCTCCTCCTTCCAAATTTCCAGCCCCCCCCCCGAGAGTTTCCTTCTGTATGCACCTCATCCAACCTCTACACCCTCTCCTGTCCTCCATTCCTCTCCACATCCATTGTTTGTCTAAGTCTCCCTCGATCTTGGCCTTCAACTCTGCTGGTGGTGTTTCCTCCCTCTCTACTGCTCCTTTTGTGTCCTGTTACGTCCTGTCCCCCTCTCACCCTTCTGTCCTTGTCACACCCAACGTTCGGAAGATGGCACAAACACAGATTCTCTTCCTCTCATTGTTTGATGAAGATGATGTTAATTTTGGGTGATTTTTCAATCATTTTCACCTTCTGTTGATCTTGGTTTCACTTTTCAGTGACATTGCGGTAATTTTGTTTCATCTTTAGATGCGGCTGACACGACGGCCGAAACTCCGAGAGGAACGCACACTCTCCTCTGAGCTGTCTAGCCTGGGTTCGAATCCCGACCGCGCGAGAAACTGTTATCCTGGTGTTTCACAGGCAGGGTGATTCACCACTGTAAGTGCCGTCCCGTCTACCAGCATTAGTTGGTGGACCTTATCGATCCCACGGTGTCCTTCACGAAGAGTTGGCGAGCTATCGCCGGCACCCTGAACAAATTACAAATTCTTGTCCTGACCAACAGAGGGCACTGCACGGCTGTTCCATCAGCCAATGATGCTACCCCGCAGCATGGTGCTGCACATGGACAAAGAAGAATCTTTATCTGCTCCAACACACTTCTGATGAAAACGAGGAGCAACGTTCCGCCAGAAACGTGGGTTAGTCCATTTACTAATGGGGGGGTGTTGTGTTGATCTTACAATGAATCATCGTGTGGATTTGGTCAACAATATCGATTTTTTTTATTGACATAAGGCGTTCTCCACATTATAATTGTCATTGCTTTTGTTTTTCTGTTCATAAAGGTCGTTATTATTCCACTTACCCTGCTTTGTCTCCTAACCTCACCCCCAAATTTTGTAACAGTCTTGTCGAGTTCAACAATAGGGGAAAACTTCCCCACCCCTACCCAATTCATCACGTGACTTTTTTTCCTTGAGTTGGAGTGTTCCTTTTGCGTTGTGTAACACCACTCACAAGTCGATGCGTTTTGTCAGCAAAGTGAGCCCTCACCACGAAAGATCGTGTTCCACGATCGGTCACGTGGGGGCCCATGTTGCCTCGGACCCACATGCCATCGCACGGGTTGCACGGTCCTTCCGCCGCCTCTGCCCACGCCCCACGGGTCATCCCAGTTTCGCTCAGCCACACATCCTCCAGTCACCCGCATTGCTGCCACGTGCTATTGCCTTGAGCCAGCATGCTCCGCGCTGCAGCACCACGTGGCTCCATCCTCTTCACTGATCTCCCAGACAGATCGCACGGCATTTGATGGAAAAGCGGACGGAAAAATCACCACGTGGCTATAAGGGCGTAGTTTCACCATATTCGGTTTCCAGTATCACCACGTGGTCACAAGGGCGTGGTTTCACCACGTGGATACAAGGGCGTGGTTTCACCATATTCGGTTTCCAGCATCACCACGTGGTCACAAGGGCGTGGTTTCACCACGTGGATGCAAGGGCGTGGTTTCACCATATTCGGTTTCCAGTGTCATCACTGAGGCGTGACGCCACCAACCCATCGAGGTGTTTCCATTGTAGAAATGTCCAACAGATGGCGGCCAATGACCTCAAATCTGCGCCTTCGGAGAAGCGGCAGATGGGAAAGGGAAGGGGGCGTATCTCGTCCTCACAGTTGCAAATGAGGCATTTCACCATGGCTTTGACACAACTACCGAACCGAATCCCCCAAGGCGTCACGTCTGGGCAGCTCTATTTAGTATCTGGCCAAGGGAGTAACAACAGCCACACCTGCAACATAACAACAACGTTTAACATCCACTCACTTCGTTTGTCCACATGATATTAAGGTCCAGACAAAAGATAAGACAATTGTACAGGACAACCTGACAACGCAAACTCCGACAGGGCAGATGATGGGAATGTCTGTGAATGTATGGACATCGGAGATTCGGAGTAGCGAGCCGTTCAGGATTGGGTACTCGAGCCAAAGCAACTGCTTGGACACAATCGATGCTCCGGTGTCGAGCAACGAGCAGGGAACATGAATGATTCAGGGAATGAATGATTGATTGAATGATGGATTGATTCTGTCCTGAAACACCAAAAAACAAACTCAACATCTCACCCGAAACAACTTGTTAACAGTCAAAAAGTATTAAATACTTTTTATAGATTTCTTTTCTAATCATGCTCAATGTGTTTAGAAAGAAAATGTGTTTTTTTTTCATACATACTCGTTGTGTTATAAAATAAATATTCGTTCGTTTATTTAATTTGTATATTGTAATATAAAAACTTTGGATTTAAGTTTTTACCTCCAACAACTTTCAATCCCATGGTGGATGGACGAAGGTTGTTTTCACCTCTGTCTGTCTGTCTCAGCAGGATAACTGAAAAAGTTGGCGACGGATTCGTACGAAACTTGGTGGACACGTTGGATGTGTGACAAGGAAGAATTGATTCAATTTTGGTGAAGATCCGGGTCCAGATCAGGATACGTGAATTATTTAATTTTTTTTAAAAAAACTGATTCTTCACCATTAAGGGATGGGGCTAAACCGATATATAGCGAATTATGACGAAACAATGTGGATGAGTTGGTTGGTTCAGGTTCAGGTTCAGGTTCAGGTTCAGGTTCAGGTTCAGGTTCAGGTTCAGGTACAGGTTTAGGTACAGGTTCAGGTACAGGTTCAGGTTCAGGTTCAGCCCATCAGTGAGATACAAAAACGTAAACTCTTCAGCCTGGTAGAGGTATGTGCTCTACCAAGTAGCTTTCCACTTTACTGTTGTTTGTATCTCCTCCATGCTCAGCTCAACCAACTATGTACATTTAACCACAGCACCACAGGGTGCTCCGTATTAACCACAGTTCATTTACCCACAGCACCACGGGGCGTTCAGACGGCTCTTGGGCGACGATTTAATGCATGAGAGCGAAGTGAAAACAAAGTAACTTAGCATAAGGTCGATGCGCGTTTAACGGCGCCATACGGGGTCCTCGGGGGTGTGGGACCACGACGGGCTCACTCACACCTGCACCGTGTCGGCCCAAGGGCTCCGAGAGGCAGGCTTGATGGGGGGGGGGGCGCAAAAGGGGTTTGACGGGCAGAGGGCGGGAGACACAGATGTGAAGACAGTGCAGTAAGTATGGTGGTGGGGAAAGGGGAGACTGGGGGGAAGGGGGGTGGGAGAAACAGAGGAGACACATTACATGCAGCACCGCGCTGAGAGTCATATTGAGTGAGACTGCTCCGGATTGGGACAACCTTTGCGAAAGTGATACACCATGGAGAGGGACAACCTGCATTGATGTACCCTGGGGAGGGACTTTAACGTGCAACCACAGGATCAACCTGCAGTGTCGGACTGCCTAGAGGGACAATTCGTGCAGTTAGACCCCGATAAGGGAAAATCTGCAGACACGTCCTGGAGAGGGAGGTGTAGACACGGCTTTCCCGCTCAGGTGAGACACAATGAATGTACACAACCAGCATTAGCTGTCTCATCCTAGTGAACAACCATTTGTGTACATTGAATGCCATTCCACGTGCTTCATCACCCTCAATCATCCAACTCGTCCTTTATTATGATCCTCCTACTCAATGGTCATCTTCGATCATCATCAATCATCAACTTGCTAGTTATTTCACCAGATGTGATAGAGAAACAGGAAAAAGTTATTGAAGTCGTTATACATGTATTCTCACTTATTGTTATTACAAGACTCAATGTTATTACAATCCTCCCATTATGTCAACTCTGCTGTCACTCTCACAGCCAAGTCCGTTTCACCTAGCGGTGACTCCAGTGCAACTTGGACCGGTCGTCCAGGTGTCTCTTGTGTGGGTTCGATTCCAGCCGGACCCCTGATGCTTTATGGGTAGGGTGTTACATCATGGAGTATGCCAGCCGTCTTTTTCAGAGGGGACGTTACGCTTGTCCCTGCCAACCAGAAATTACTGGAGGTCGTGAACGATTGGTGCCTTTCAAAATGAGTAGGCTATTGTGTTCCGGTACTCTGGCCAAATTCCAAATTCCTTTCCCGAGTCGAGGGCTGCATCGGCAACCTGTCAAGAGTGACACCGTGACGCCTCGCAGAAGGTCGATAAATATGGATGCATTGTTTACTAGTACCAAACAGATGTTTACAAGTAACAAAGAGGTATCACTGAAATTTCAATCCCAAATGATAACATTCTCGAGTATGATTTGCTTGTAAAACCTTTGCCCGAGTGCGAGTGGAACACAAGACGGTAACGATTGACGTTGAGGTTTTTTAACCATTTTTACAATCCGTGGGGTGTTCAGAAAACTCTTCGGATCGAGATACTGTACTTACAATACGTGACTTGTGATCCATTTTGATCGGCACGCACAGAAACCACTGGTCGCGAAGTCAATTGGGGTGGCCTGGACATGTAACGTATGTGTCAGATAAGGATTGTAGATGAAACGGCTCACCAAGCTTTTAAAGAAGCCAAAAATAATTGAAAACATACCTGCGAGAAATGGGTGTGCCTCTGCGCAACAAAGAATTTGGAGAACTTCCTGATCAACTCTTCCAAAAGTTGATATCTTAAGAGTCAGGACCGCAAACACTCTCGACGATGTGGATCCGTGCAAGGCCCGAAGGTTCGTAGACGGGCGTTCTACCCAAACCTTCATGCCTCTTTACATCAATGGGAAGGTCATATCTGGGGCTTGTAACTGCACATGGTAAGTTTAAAATGATTATATTGACTGTTCATCATGTGTGGGAGGGGTGGGAGTCAGAGCTGTGAGGGTCATTATAAATATATATTTCTTGTTTGGTTGCAGGGCCACAAGATAAATTATACTCCATTTTTGCATCTATTGGTGAAAGGAGAATCATCCATTTGCGTGTGTGTGTGTGCATGCATGCGTGCTATAACCACTGCCACCAAAGGCTAATTGGTTTGATGGGAAATGGTACGACCTCGTCTCTTATCATCCACAGATATTTCTTGTATTCCTGTATTTCTCGTGAGTCTAATTTGCATTCAGGAACAGAACAATTGTCGTTTAGCATTTTTGAAATTTCCACTCTTTTGTAAAAATGCTGAAAATTATGTTTAAAACATTGTTTCTGGTGTATGTTCCCCCTCCATCCCCTCCCTTACCTCAAATGGCCGCACTGCTGATTCCACACGTGATAAAGCTGAATGTCTAAACTCGGTGTTTGCAGCTAAATCTTGTGTCCCAAACCCATCACTATCTCTACCCACTTTACCCAGTCGCACCCAACTGTCCCTGGACTCTGTATCCTTTTCTCCTGACAAGGTGGAGAGCTTGCTTTCAAACCTCGAGTCAGATTCTGCAACCGGTCCAGACGGCATCAGCCCACGTGTCCTCAAAGCCTGCTCTTCTGCTCTTGCTCACCCTCTCTCTGTTCTATTCACCCTCTCATTTTCCCAAGGTCATCTGCCATCTGCTTGGAAATCTGCTAACATCACTGCCCTGCATAAAAAAGGTGCAAAAACAGATCCCTGTAACTACAGACCAATCAGCCTTCTCCCAATCATCAGCAAGGTTATGGAATCCATCATTGCTTCAGACATGAAATCCTTCCTCTTCTCCAATGGCTTGATTTCCAATCATCAATTTGGTTTCAGACCAGGTCACTCTACCCTGGATATGCTGCTACTGCTCTCCCATCAATGGATGGAGGTCCTCAATGCCAGACAGGAAATCCGAGCCGTATCCCTGGACATATCACGTGCTTTTGACACAGTCTGGCACCCTGCCCTACTCACCAAACTCTCTTCCCATGGTATTCAAGGCCATCTCCACTCATGGCTCGCAGACTTCCTCTCCTGTCGCAGTCAACGTGTGGCCCTAAATGGAGTTCTTTCATCCCCTCTTCCTGTGCAGGCTGGAGTTCCTCAAGGTAGCGTTCTGGGCCCTGTTCTTTTCTGGTTTTCATCAATGATCTCTCGGACTCTCTGGAAAATCCTCTATTTCTCTTTGCCGGCAGACGACTCCACCCTCTGCCGTACCATCTGTCATCCCTCAGACCGGCAAGCAGCAGCTTGTTCGCTGACTGAAGATCTGGATAAAATCACAAACTGGTGCAACACGTGGAACCTGTCTTTCAATCCACACAAATATCACACTCTCACTATGTCTCTTCGAAAGGACCGTTTACAAAAGCGCCCCATCCACTTTCTCAACAATCCTCTGGAAGAAGTCTTTTCTTTCAAGCTTCTGGGTCTCACTATCTGCCATGACCTTTCCTGCGAAAGTCACATTTCCAACCTTCCCTCAAAACCCACTCGCCTACTCCCAATCCTCCCTCCTCCAAACTCCTTCCTTCGCCCTCTTCACCTCCTCACCACTTACAAACCTTTTCTCCCTACCCTCATGGAGTACTCCTCTCCCCTCTCCCCTCCTCCTCCTGCCTCCCACCTTTCTCGACTTCACGGTGTCTAAACCAGGGCTTTTAAGATCATTGGCATCTCCCGCAATGAAGCTGAGTCTTTGGGCCTCTCACTCCAATCACGGCAGGTTGGTCGGTGGTCTTTCTGTCTTCTACCGACTCCTCTCCAGCCTTGCCCCCTGCTCTCTCTGCGATTTGTCCCAACCACATTTCCACAGGGCGCTCAAGGTCCGCCAACAACCCCCCTTCTGGTAAAACTACAAAAATGAGGAATCACTGCTCATCTTCACTCTTTCATTCCTCTTTTTTCCCGCCTTTGGAATAAACTTCCTCACTCTATTCTTTCCCATTCTTCCCTCCAGGCTTTCAAAACAGCTGTTCACCACCACCTCTTATCTTCCCCCATCCAAATCCTCGATCTTTTCTACCCCCGATAATCCACCCATGCCCACTTCCTTCAATTCTCCTGCTTTCCTTCCTGAAAGTCCCTGTAATGTCCATCTTCTCCTCGCCATGTTCCCCGTCCCATCCCCATCCCTCTCCCTTCCACAGTTCACCTGTGTCTGTTCCCCAATGTTTTGTCCCTTCCACTCCCACCCCTCTTGTCTCATGCCTCCTTGCTGTGAGTTGTGTGTTAGCTCTCATACGAGCCTCGACCAAGGTATACAAAAAAAAAAAAAAAAAAAAAAAAAAAAAAAAAGAAGATTTTAATTACAGATTTCGTGGTGGCAGTGGCAGGTTAAAAGTGCCTGGCGAGAAGAGCCAAATCAATGGAAACACACACACACACACACACACACACACACACACACACACACACACACACACACACACACACACACACACACACACACACACACACACACACACACACACACACACACCCTTGTTTAGCATTCATGTCATTTTGAGTCTCTTATTGTCCAAGACACGACAATGCACACTCACCTCTAAACCATCGAGCTTGTCTTCAAATCCCGACCGAGCTGTAAACTGCCATCCTGGTATTTCACAGGCAGGATGATTCATCATTGAGTGTACCGTAGCTTGGATGGGTGTTGAGCTGGATGTTTCATCTGCTAGCATTAGTTGGTTAAAGTGTGTAAAAGTATCCTGACCAAATTCCAAATTCCTGCCCGAACTACTGCTGAGAGAGGGATGGCAAACTGCACAACCTGACCCCAGGCCAAGAAACTGCTTCGGCAGAACCAACGCTCTGTAACACAGAATATGGTACATCAGTCCTACAATGCAGATTAAAAATAAATACCTACGAATTAAATATACTCCCCTGTTTTATATTTATTTAAAAATAAAAAAAAACAATCGTGTTTCGTAAACCATCATGAGTATTTTGTTCAGAAAATTATTGAAACTCCCTTCTTACTTATTTTTTCCTGTGGTTTTTAAATGACCCCTTTATGATGTTTTAATTATACCTTTTAATTTATTTTATTTCTCAAAAAGAAACACTGCACTGTACGAGGACTTCTCGTGATACCAATTAGATGCATTCCACAAAAGTAGTGTGTGCTGTATAGCGAAAAAGATTTTCCCATAGACATGGTATACATCGAAGATGCGCTCCTCGGGGACTGGTGTTCGGACATCTTACACAACCAAACCAAACCGAACTGAATACAAAAAAAATATAACAGCTTGGTAGATCAATACAGAACACGACTAAATGTGTAATTAAATGAATACCCAACGTAAATACTTCAAAATAGAAGAAACATTCACGAGTTCAGTACTTTACTAACTAGTGCTGGACCCCGACATTCACGTTTACGCCATTCTCGGACCCCACATATTCGCGGTTCATAAAATGAGACCTGCTTTCACATCCACAGCCTTGTGATTCGCATATTCCCGGGTGTATTCACGTTTTTTTTGATCTGCTTCTACATTCGTGGCCTTGTGATTCACGATTTCCCGTTTTTTTACGGGTGTATTCACGTTTTTTCTGACCTGCTTCTACATTCGTGGCCCTGTGATTCACGTATTCGCAGTTTTTTATGGGTTTATTCACGGTTTTTCTGACCTGCTTCCACATTCGTGGCCCTGTGATTCACGATTTCCCGTTTTTTATGGGTTTATTCACGGTTTTTATCCCCCGCCGCGTGGCGGAAGGGGGATATTGTTATCACCCAGGTCGTCCGTCTGGCTGTCCATCCAGCTGGCTGGGTGTCAACATTTATAGCTGTGAGTGCGAAAACTCATAAACTGTTCACCATATCGATTTGACATTTGGGTCACACATGTACCACCTGAAAAGGAAGAACCCTATTGATTTTGGGCGTGGCCGGATCCAAGATGGCCGACTGGGGCGGCATCAACATTTATAGCTGTGAGTGCGATAACTCATAAACTGTTTGCCATATCAATTTGAAATTTGGGTCACGCATGTACCACCTGAAAAGGAAGAAACCTGTTGATTTTGGGCATGGCCGGATCCAAGATGGCCGACTGGGGCGGTCCGTCCGTCCGGCTGGCTGCCTCGGCGACAACATTTATAGCTGTGAGTGCGGTAACTCATAAACTGTTCGCCATATTGATTTGAAATTTGGGTCACACATGTACCACACGAAACGGAAGAACGCTATTGATTTTGGGCGTGGCCGGATCCAAGATGGCCGACTGGGGCGGCCATCTTGAAAAAAATGATTTTTGTAATAAATGGAAAACCGCTTATCTGATTTCAATTATTTTTCAATGGCAGGGGATTCCCCATCTCTGATGGTATATTTTATGGGTGTATTCACGGTTTTTCTGACCTGCCTCCACATTCACAGCCCTGTGATTCACGTATTCCCGGTTCTTTATGGGTGTATTCACGGTTTTTCTGACCTGCCTCCACATTCACAGCCCTGTGATTCACGTATTCCCGGTTCTTTATGGGTGTATTCACGGTTTTTCTGACCTGCCTCCACATTCACAGCCCTGTGATTCACGTATTCCCGGTTTTTTATGGGTGTATTCACTGATTTTCTGACCTGCCTCCACATTCACAGCCCTGTGATTCACGTATTCCCAGTTTTTTATGGGTGTATTCACGGTTTTTCTGACCTGCCTCCACATTCACAGCCCTGTGATTCACGTATTCCCGGTTATTTATGGGTGTATTCACGGTTTTTCTGACCTGCCTCCACATTCACAGCCCTGTGATTCACGTATTCCCAGTTTTTTATAGGTGTATTCACGGTTTTTCTGACCTGCCTCCACATTCACAGCCCTGTGATTCACGTATTCCCAGTTTTTTATGAGTGTATTCACAGTTTTTCTGACCTGCCTCCACATTCACAGCCCTGTGATTCACGTATTCCCAGTTTTTTATGGGTGTATTCACTGATTTTCTGACCTGCTTCCACATTCACAGCCCTGTGATTCGCGTATTCCCGGTTAGTTACAGGTGTATTCACGGTTTTTCTGACCTGCTTCCACGTTCGCGGCCCTGTGATTCGCGTATTCCTGGTTTTTTATGGGTGTATTCAGTTTTTCTGACCTGCCTCCACATTCACAGTCCTGTGATTTGCGTATTCCCGGTTTGTTACAGGTGTATTCACGGTTTTTCTGACCTGCTTCCACGTTCGCGGCCCTGTGATTCGCGTATTCCTGGTTTTTTATGGGTGTATTCACAGTTTTTCTGACCTGCCTCCACATTCACAGCCCTGTTATTTACATATTCCCAGTTTTTAACCTCCGCCATCGAAGATGGACGGAGGTTACTGTTTTCACCCCTTTCTGTTTCTTTGTTTGTTTGTTTGTTTGTTTGTGAACAGTATTACGGAGAAACTCCTTGACGAATTTCGACGAAACTTGGTGGGGGGGATTAGGTATAGTCCAATGATCATGCCATGAGATTTTGGACTCGGTCCAAAGTCCAATATGGCCGCTATGGCGGCCATTTTGAAAACAAATATTTTAATTTTTGTTTTTGCATTTCTACATGTTTTAAGTGATTTCCAACCCCCCCCCCCCAAAAAAAAATTGTTAGAGAAAAAAAAACAATTTTGCAACTTTTTTTCAACAAAATTTCGATTTTTTTTTTTTTTTTGTATTTCTACATATGAAAAGTGATTTCCAAAAAAAAACTTGCCAAAATTATAATTGCGGCTGATTTTAGAACTTCAGGTGGATATACCCACGTAAATCAATTTCTGTCTCAAGGAATCTAGTTATGACGAATGAATTGAGTATGTTAAAGTTCAAAGTAAAAGGGAAAGTTGCAAACTATAACTCTGTGAGCACTGTTGACGTCAAATTGAATGAATAGGATATCAGGTTCACTTGAGTGACCTAGCAGTATTGGTGGCGGAGGTTTTGCACTCTACAGAGTGCTCTCCCTCTAGTTTATGGGTGTATTCACGGTTTTTCTGACCTGCCTCCACATTCACAGCCCTGTGATTCACGTATTCCCAGTTTTTTTATGGGTGTATTCATGGTTTTTCTGACCTGCTTCCACATTCACAGTCCTGTGATTCGCGTATTCCCGGTTTGTTACAGGTGTATTCATGGTTTTTCTGACCTGCTTCCACGTTCGCGGCCCTGTGATTCGCATATTCCTGTTTTTTATGGGTGTATTCACAGTTTTTCTGACCTGCCTCTACATTCACAGCCCTGTGATTCACGTATTCCCAGTTTTTAACCTCCGCCATCGAAGATGGACGGAGGTTACCGTTTTCACCCCTTTCTGTTTCTTTGTTTGTTTGTTTGTTTGTTTGTGAACAGTATTACGGAGAAACTTCTTTACGGATTTCGACGAAACTTGGTGGGGGGATTAGGTATGGTCCATTGATCATGCCATTAGATTTTGGACTTGGTCCAAAGTCCAATATGGCCGCGATGGCAGCCATTTTGAAAAAAAAATTTGAATTTTTGTTTTTGCCTTTCTACATGTTTTAAGTGATTTCCAACCCCCCCCCCCCAAAAAAAAAATTGTTAGAGAAAAAAAAACAATTTTGCAACTTTTTTTCAACAAAATTTCGATTTTTTTTTTTTTTGTATTTCTACATATGAAAAGTGATTTCCAAAAAAAAAACTTGCCAAAATTATAATTGCGGCTGATTTTAGAACTTCAGGTGGATATACCCACGTAAATCAATTTCTGTCTCAAGGAATCTAGTTATGACGAATGAATAGAGTATGTTAAAGTTCAAAGTAAAAGGGAAAGTTGCAAACTATAACTCTGTGAGCACTGTTGACGTCACATTGAATGAATAGGATATCAGGTTCACTTGAGTGACCTAGCAGTATTGGTGGCGGAGGTTTTGCACTCTACAGAGTGCTCCCCCTCTAGTTTATGGGTGTATTCATGGTTTTTCTGACCTGCCTCCACATTCACAGCCCTGTGATTCACGTATTCCCAGTTTTTTATGGGTGTATTCACGGTTTTTCTGACCTGCCTCCACATTCACAGCCCTGTGATTCACGTATTCCCAGTTTTTTATGTGTGTATTCACGGTTTTTCTGACCTGCTTCTACATTCACAGCCCTGTGATTCACATATTCCCAGTTTTTTATGGGTGTATTCACGGTTTTTCTGACCTGCTTCCACATTCACAGCCCTGTGATTCGCGTATTCTCGGCTTGTTATGGGTGTATTCACGGTTTTTCTGACCTGCCTCCACATTCACAGCCCTGTGATTCACGTATTCCCAGTTTTTTATGGGTGTATTCACTGATTTTCTGACCTGCTTCCACATTCACAGCCCTGTGATTCGCGTATTCCCGGTTAGTTACAGGTGTATTCACGGTTTTTCTGACCTGCTTCCACGTTCGCGGCCCTGTGATTCGCGTATTCCTGGTTTTTTATGGGTGTATTCAGTTTTTCTGACCTGCCTCCACATTCACAGTCCTGTGATTTGCGTATTCCCGGTTTGTTACAGGTGTATTCACGGTTTTTCTGACCTGCTTCCACGTTCGCGGCCCTGTGATTCGCGTATTCCTGGTTTTTTATGGGTGTATTCACAGTTTTTCTGACCTGCCTCCACATTCACAGCCCTGTTATTTACATATTCCCAGTTTTTAACCTCCGCCATCGAAGATGGACGGAGGTTACTGTTTTCACCCCTTTCTGTTTCTTTGTTTGTTTGTTTGTTTGTTTGTGAACAGTATTACGGAGAAACTCCTTGACGAATTTCGACGAAACTTGGTGGGGGGGATTAGGTATAGTCCAATGATCATGCCATGAGATTTTGGACTCGGTCCAAAGTCCAATATGGCCGCTATGGCGGCCATTTTGAAAACAAATATTTTAATTTTTGTTTTTGCATTTCTACATGTTTTAAGTGATTTCCAACCCCCCCCCCCCAAAAAAAAAATTGTTAGAGAAAAAAAAACAATTTTGCAACTTTTTTTCAACAAAATTTCGATTTTTTTTTTTTTTTTGTATTTCTACATATGAAAAGTGATTTCCAAAAAAAAAACTTGCCAAAATTATAATTGCGGCTGATTTTAGAACTTCAGGTGGATATACCCACGTAAATCAATTTCTGTCTCAAGGAATCTAGTTATGACGAATGAATTGAGTATGTTAAAGTTCAAAGTAAAAGGGAAAGTTGCAAACTATAACTCTGTGAGCACTGTTGACGTCAAATTGAATGAATAGGATATCAGGTTCACTTGAGTGACCTAGCAGTATTGGTGGCGGAGGTTTTGCACTCTACAGAGTGCTCTCCCTCTAGTTTATGGGTGTATTCACGGTTTTTCTGACCTGCCTCCACATTCACAGCCCTGTGATTCACGTATTCCCAGTTTTTTTTATGGGTGTATTCATGGTTTTTCTGACCTGCTTCCACATTCACAGTCCTGTGATTCGCGTATTCCCGGTTTGTTACAGGTGTATTCATGGTTTTTCTGACCTGCTTCCACGTTCGCGGCCCTGTGATTCGCATATTCCTGTTTTTTATGGGTGTATTCACAGTTTTTCTGACCTGCCTCTACATTCACAGCCCTGTGATTCACGTATTCCCAGTTTTTAACCTCCGCCATCGAAGATGGACGGAGGTTACCGTTTTCACCCCTTTCTGTTTCTTTGTTTGTTTGTTTGTTTGTTTGTGAACAGTATTACGGAGAAACTTCTTTACGGATTTCGACGAAACTTGGTGGGGGGATTAGGTATGGTCCATTGATCATGCCATTAGATTTTGGACTTGGTCCAAAGTCCAATATGGCCGCGATGGCAGCCATTTTGAAAAAAAAATTTGAATTTTTGTTTTTGCCTTTCTACATGTTTTAAGTGATTTCCAACCCCCCCCCCCCCCCCAAAAAAAAAAATATTTGAAAAAAAAAAAAAAAATATTAAAATTTTTTTTAACAAAATTTCGATTTTTTTTTTTTTTGTATTTCTACATATGAAAAGTGATTTCCAAAAAAAAAACTTGCCAAAATTATAATTGCGGCTGATTTTAGAACTTCAGGTGGATATACCCACGTAAATCAATTTCTGTCTCAAGGAATCTAGTTATGACGAATGAATAGAGTATGTTAAAGTTCAAAGTAAAAGGGAAAGTTGCAAACTATAACTCTGTGAGCACTGTTGACGTCACATTGAATGAATAGGATATCAGGTTCACTTGAGTGACCTAGCAGTATTGGTGGCGGAGGTTTTGCACTCTACAGAGTGCTCCCCCTCTAGTTTATGGGTGTATTCACAGTTTTTCTGACCTGCCTCCACATTCACAGCCCTGTGATTCACGTATTCCCAGTTTTTTATGGGTGTATTCACGGTTTTTCTGACCTGCCTCCACATTCACAGCCCTGTGATTCACGTATTCCCAGTTTTTTATGTGTGTATTCACGGTTTTTCTGACCTGCTTCTACATTCACAGCCCTGTGATTCACATATTCCCAGTTTTTTATGGGTGTATTCACGGTTTTTCTGACCTGCTTCCACATTCACAGCCCTGTGATTCGCGTATTCTCGGCTTGTTATGGGTGTATTCACGGTTTTTCTGACCTGCCTCCACATTCACAGCCCTGTGATTCACGTATTCCCAGTTTTTTATGGGTGTATTCACGGTTTTTCTGACCTGCTTCCACATTCACAGTCCTGTGATTCGCGTATTCCCAGTTTGTTACGGGTGTATTCACGGTTTTTCTAACCTGCTTCCACGTTTGCGACCCTGTGATCCGCGTATTCCCGGTTTTTTGAACGGGTGTATTCACGGTTTTTCTGACCTACTTCCACAAAACATTATTTAATATTTTTATTCATTGTAATATGGCTGCCAAGCCATGTGACCTATCAATTATTCCTGAACACACTTGTGTGAAGTTTGCCCTCGATTTGTTCAGCTGTTCTGGAGAAGAAGATATTTTAGATGTTTAAGGGTAAATCCAACATGGCTGCCAAACCATGTGACCAATGACACCATATTTGTGAACTTTTTCTTCCTCATGGACAGGCGGTCATACGTCTAAAGTTTCGCCTCGATCTGTCCAGCCACTTCAGAGAAGAAGATTTTTGAAAGTTTTCTTTTTAAAACAATATGGCTGCCGAATCACATGACCGATTACGTCATGAATGTTTTTTTTCTCTGGACCATTTTATTCTGAGATGACCCTCAAAAATTTTCATACTGATCGTATGTGGGTTTCTATATATGCAATTATGACGTCATAACGATGGCACATACGATGTCATAAAAAAAAACATTCCCCATGAGGAGTACTTGCAGTGTGCCAAGTTTCAATTTTTTCTTTGGTGTGGTTTCAGAGATACAGCGGTCCAAAGTTTTTCCAATATGGCTACCACACCACGTAACCTATGACGTCATAATTATCATTATATCATTCTACATGAGTAGTCGCACCACTGTTGAAAATTGTCTCAATCCGACAAGTGGTTGCAGAGAAAAACACGAATGTTCTGTACGGACAAACGTACAAATGGACCCAAATGCAATCCCCTCTCCTTTGGCGAGGCTAATCAAACCCCAACCATATTCCATTTGAAGCAAACAGGTTTTATAAAACACAATGAAGATCAGTCACATATAATAGAGAAAAGGTAATTTTGACAATGTACTATCACAACATAATGTGCTCATGAGCAGAAACCTCATGGGCAGACACCATAAGAGCTCATCAGTTACAGTCAGTTTGCGAAAAAAAATTTTGCCATGTATGTTGGTCTGTAGTCTGTCTGTCCGTCTGTTTGTCACACAATTTTGCCACAGTTTTCAAGCAATCGTTCTGAAATTTTTTGTGTGTGTCAGTGACCGGCCAAGGAGGGCAACACTTAATTTTAGTGAAGATCCGAATCCGGATCCGGATCTGAGAATTTTTTAAAAGTGATTCCTCACCATTGAGAGATGGGGCCAAAGACTTCGTGCAGCACGATATCTCTAAAAGTTGTGGACGACTTGTGACAAAACTAGGTGGATGAGTTGGTTCGGTATCAACAACAAACCAATTCGATTTGGGTTCCGGTCCAGATTCAGATCTGGCCTATCAGTGGGATACAAAATGTAAACTATTCAGCCTGGCGGAGGTATGTGCTCCACCGAGTGCCGTTCCGTTTTGCCGTGTCACTCAGTGATTTTTCATTGGTTTTCTTCATGGTGGGACCAACTGCTTCTTAAAGGATAGCCCCCACCTGGCACATCCTCCCTTGGGACAGGCTGTTATAGAATAGTCCTTACTGGGACAACCCCTAATGAGGACAACCTTAGTAGAACAGTCCAAACTGGTACAACTTTGAACAGCCCAAACTGCGACAGCCTCGACTTGGTCAACCACTGCTGTTCAGCTCTGATGGAAAGCTACAACGGTTTGGTCGGCATTGCCAGCTAAATAGGGCAGTTAGCCAACCTGTCACAGGCTCACGGTTGTGGTGCAGGAGAGTCCCGGTTGGGATTTGGAATACAAAATGTCTGGCTTGGCATAAAATTAGTTAATTATTCCAACATAACCCTCCCCTCTCCCCCCCCCCAAACCTCTCCGACCCTCCAACCTCAGTGCTATATTCAGTTTGTCTGAACAGTACTGTAAATCAGTGTTATGGAATTAATTATATGCCTTGTGGAATATGTAGTGAATCTCTCGTGGATGTAGTGATGTACTATGGTGCGACGTGTGCTTGGGATTCGTGCCAAGAGGCAGAGCTGAGAGTTTAATTATAGTCGAAAAGAATGGCTGATGAAAGGGGACACGCCACGGAGGGCGCCATAGGGGGGAAAGTTGTGGCTCTTCCTCGAAGTACACTATTGGGTAACCCACCACCCCTCTCTCTCCTATCCATAACCCATGATGAATAAAATCCGAGTGCGATCTATTTGCCAAGGTTCTTAGCTTAATAGCAGAAGATTGCCTTAGCTTGGCCATATGATGATGACGACGTAAGTGTGGACTTGATTGTGTGATGGTTGAGTGAAAACACCTCAATGACTCGAGAAGGACATCCGGGTAAATTGGGTCTTACGAAGAATTTCATGCAAAATCACCAACGAGGAAAAAAACTTTCATGATCATCAAAGAGGGGGAAATAGAAACAGCATTGTCCTCATTTAGTCTTACCATACTCTAAAATCGCTCCACAAGACTGTTTACGGTAACCGATTACATGACCATAATGGCACAGCTCATGGCAGACAAATGAAGTGCATATATTGAACCACCCGGTGACCCTGTGAGCTCAGGGTAAACTTTAGGAATGGTCAGGCACAAAAAAAACAACAACTTCGTTCTGCTCCCGTGGCGCCAATACTGGTACTGTTGAAGTTGTTCAAACAGAGATCAAAGGTTGCAGTTCCTCAAGTATAATTAAACGAATACCCATCATCTCACTAATCTACACAGAGTGGAGTGGAGCACAATATGGTTTGGTATGGAACAGTCCCCAAATGTTTTTCCACTGAAGTCAATGTGCTTCATTCTGAATGTGTCTGCATTGTTAGAAGCTGCATTGGTGCTGCGTAATTAAGTGTCCATCAATGTCAGCTTGTGAGAGCGGTTAGAAACCGTTACCCCGAAGTTTCAAAACAAATGGCGACGCACCTTGTTTAAGTTTTGAAAAGAACACACACACGCATGCATGTATATGTACATATATATATATATATATATATATATATATATATATATATATATATATATATATATATATATATATATATATGTTACTTTTTAAGGGGGGGGCAGGGGAGGTGGGTGGGTGGTTTAGTTTAAATAGTCCCATAGAGCAGATAGGAATTTATAGAGTAGCAAGGTCCATGTATGAATAGTTAGCCATCTCGATGTATAACTAGAGAAACATTAGCTTAAGAATTGTCCTGTTTGAATGTGCACTTTTCAGGGGGTGGTGCGTGGTAATAACTAGGGATTATGGAAAAGAAAATTGTGTGTATAACCGTCAACCTCTCCTGGGGGGGGGGGGGTGTCGGGAGACTCGGCACGAGAGCAAGGGGAGGAGCATTTTATGCCTGCCAGGGAGCCGAGCTATGGATCACCTCAAAAGGGTGGTGCGTTTCCCGGGAGAAGAGGGTAGAGCTAATCGGGCAGTTGGTCTGAAGAGAACGATCGAGATGGTGTGTGAGTTGGAGTCGAACACGAAGGAGGGAGGAAAATGGTCTGAAATAAACGAGGAGAGTTTAAATGGGGTCATCCTGCTTGCCTGTCTCCATCTTGTGCCTGTTCGTCCTGCTGACCTGCCTCTGCCAATTTTGTCATTCCTGCCTTGCCCTATTTCATCGACCTGCCCATGTGCTTTCATCTCCTCGTTCTGGTTTTCATCTCCCCATCATCTGCTTGCCTCATCGTCGTCCTCCTCATCCTTCCTCATTGCTTGCTTGTCCTCATTGCCGCCAGAGCTGAGTCCCCCGGTTTTTGCTCCCTTTCCCCCATCTGTTACTGAGTCCCGAGTGAGGTGCCTTAGTTTCTTTCGATTCATTTTTATTTTCATTGTATATAATTATTTATTAATTGCATCCATTTCCTCCCAACCCACTGTCATCTCCTCGTGATTCCACCATCCCCTGGTTGTTTGGGTAACAGGAAATAAACCCGTTGGTTTGTAAAGATTTAAAGTTTCTCGTGTCTCTCCTCTTGACCCACACGTGTGTTGTCCGCCATTAATTCGGAACGTCGTCTGAGAGAGTAAACCGCCAGTTTCACTCATCCATCTCTCTCACCCCTTCCCCTCCCTCCTCCCACCTCCACCCTTCCCCTCTGTACACCCACATCCACAAAGAAATTTTCACAGGGTGTATATTAAAGTGTACATGTACATAATAACTTCGAAAAAAAAGAAGTTAAAAAAAAAACTCTGCAACGGCCCCCGTACGTATTCAGGCATTTCACCCTCCCACACCAATTTTTGTCTCCTCTAATGTTTATTTACTTCACATAATATATGAATTACATCTGGTAGCTTTACATGGTGCTGCTTTTGAGCCTGGGGAGTAACTGCTGAAATCTATCTGTCCGGGTTCTACCCGACATCTTTGTTCTTTGATTCCTTTCACATTTCTTTCTAATTGTTATTTTATTTATTTATTATAATTCCCTTTATCCATCTATAATTCCAGCAATCTGTGTGTGTGTGTGTGTGTGTGTGTGTGTGTGTGTGTGTGTGTGTGTGTGTGTGTGTGTGTGTGTGTGTGTGTGTGTGTGTGTGTCTGTGACCGCCGTTTCTAGACAACCGCTGGTCCGATCTAATTGAAACTTGCCAGGTATATTGCTGGGGACCCGAGGATCTGCCTTTTCAAGGTTTGATATTAATCGGACAAGTGCTTCCCAAGTTATGGCAATTTATTTACCAACCAATGATAGACACGTTGTTGCATGGGCGTGGCCGATGGGAAAGGGAAGCTCAGCCGCATTCGCCATTACGGGTTACAACATACAGACTTCCGGATAATGATGACTTCGTGTATTCTAATAATTTCTCGATTTCTTATGCGCATTTATAGATAAACACAATGCCCCAAGTTATGATCGTTTTCATATTAGCTGGTGTATAAATTTCGGTAACATCAGAGTGCTGGTATGCTCCGAACCAGGAAGTAAATTTTTTTTCTCTCTCTTCTCTTTTTGTTTTTCCTTGCCACGACATTGCGAAAAGGTAAAATACGTTGCCGCTAATTGAATAATTGGGTATTAAAACTAAATTGCGAATAATCGTAACTGCGAATAATATTCAAACTTCCGGGCCACGCACGTTCGGGCACGCGAGAGCGAAGAAACGGCCTGCATGGTTGTTGTTTGTTGCTCGCGGTTTGAATATTTATTTATTTATTTATTTTTTTACGGACACGTACTAGTTTATTCTAATTCTTGCTTTTTCTTTTCTTTCATCTCTTTCATTATCTATCTCTCCAAGAAGAAGTGAATTCTTGCAGAAATTTTTCTGCGAGGCTCACTTGGGCGAGGCGAGAATCCACAGAAAAGGAGAAAGATGGAGTCCTCAGGAGGAACCTGGATAGGTTTAGGGTTTCAGTCACTACTCCACTACCCTTAAACTCATCCAGGTGCAGCAGCCAAGTGGGCCTTACATAAATTTTCTGCAAGAATTCACTTTTCCTTCGAGAGATAGATAACAAAAGAGAGGAAAAGTGATGAAAGAGAAAAAAAAGTAAGACAGAATGAATAAAGAGAAATGTGAAAAAAGTACAAAGAAGTGTGAAAGGAACAAAGAACAAACATGTTAGAAAGAACCCGATCAGTATGAAAAATTTTGAGGGTCATCGTGGGATAAAATGGTGCACAAAATTTTTTGATGACGTCATCGGTAATGTGATTCAGCAGATATATATATATATATATATATATATATATATATATATATATATATATATATATATATATATATATATATATATATATATATATATACATATATATATATATATATATATATATATATGTTGTTACGGCTGTGGAAATTCGCATTACACCATGAAGGGCCTGTAGGTGAGATAACTCTAAGTACACGTGTAGTTTGCCCCAAACCCGTTGTTTAGAGGGAATTTATGTGATTCATTCGGGCTGCGATCCTTTGAGATAGCCGTTTTTCTGTTCTATCTTTATTTTGAACCAACCACGTCTCAACCGCCATCACACAACAACCACTAACCACAACGCCGCTTCACAACAACCACAACCACACCTGCCTCTCAACAACCACGCCATTCTCACCACTCCGCCAGCAACCGTCAACATCTCCACGAACACAAAAGGGGAACAACAACAACAACTCCCACCCTGATTTCTCTGGTAAACAAGAATGATGGTTGGAACTCAACTCCCGCCCCGATTTCTCTGGTGGAATGTCCCCCCCCCCCCCGCGTGCCGCGAAGAGAGCGGCGGGGTGCCGGGGAAATAAAAGGGCGCACTGAGGCGCCGCTAAGAGGAGGTCAGGTCAGGGCGGTCGGTGAGAGTGTCAGTGTCAGTCGGCGGTTCATGGTCTTCTGCCCGTCTGGGTCTTGGAGAAGCAGTCCATAGAGCGACCCGCTCGTTGGAGCTTGCAGTCGGTGGAGAGTCCGGACGTCGCGGAGGGGACGCGGACTGGAGGCGCCGCTCTGCCAGCTGTGTCGCGCGGACCTGCGCGTTCGTACAAGGAGCGCCGGAGAGAGCCCACCCACCATCGCACCGCGAGGGTGCAGGTAACCTGCAACGGTCTCGTGGGACTCGTTCGGTCTGCCAAGTACCACGCCATAAAGACTCACGGGCCCCATCTGCCCCCTTGTCTATGAGGGTGGCTTCTTTCCTTTGGTTTTGAGTAAATGTGTGTTGGCGCCATCTGTAAAGTAGAACTGTATAAGTGTTGCCGTGTGTACGCGTATTCGGTTTAACTCTTGCTTTCGCTTTATATGTGCATTTTGATTATTGTGGCTGTGTATACGTGCTTTCTGTGTGCCGCGGAATAAATGTGCATTGTGTTGAACTGTTTTCCCGTTTCACTTCGTCTCCTTCCTTTTAATTGACCCGAAATCCTGCTTCACGTAAAGGGTTCGTAGTGGGCTTAATACGCCCGATAATTAATCGGAACCATCAAAGCCGACGATAACACTGCTCGGTTATCACTGTAGCACAGAACAGACCGCTTAAGCGATCCGTGTCCGGAGTCGGCCTGTGGCGTGGTGCGATCGCCCGGTCGACCATTCGCGCAGGTACTTAGGTAGATCGAATTTGGCGAGCAACCCTATCCTGTGCGGGTGGGCAATTGGCACGATCGTGGTGAGGTTAAACCCCCACCCGTGACTAGCTCCCGGCGTTGGTCCGAGAGGGTCACGACTGAATTGTCCGTCCGGTGGGCAACGTGCCGCGATTCGAGTCACGTGGCCGTCCGCACGCCGGCGGGCGCAAATTCGCAACAATATATATATATATATATATATATATATATATATATATATATATATATATATATATATATATATACATACATACATACATACATATTAGTGATATCCATGCACATGCATGGGATAGCAGTACAACATAGCTGGTAGCAGACGACAGACCGTACACGGGGAATGACAAAAATACGCATTGTGCAAAATGCAAGTGGTACTCTGGAACGCCAAGACTTCCCAAACATTGTCGGCATGTCCGCTAAGTGCCACAGCAATTTCATAGGGATCGTGCGACGGCAAGCCGAGTTTTTAGTGTGCAAGCTTGGTATTATAGAGATATATATTTTTTTTAAACCTTCAAAAATCTTCTTCTCTGAAATGGCTGAACATATTGAAGCAAAACTTTACAAGTATGACCGCCTATCCATGAGGAACAAAAGGTTTGCACGTATGTTGTCATAGGTCACATGGTTTGGCAGCCGTATTTGATTAACCCTAAAACATATAAAAATATCTTCTTCTCTAGAACAGCTGGATGGATCGAGGAGAAACTTCACAAAAATGTTCCCCAAGGCATGCGTGTACAAAGTTGTTAAGGAACAAGCCGGTAGGCGGACATGGATAGTCGACTACCCAATAGAACCTGACGTGATGGGCCCGTTCGATGGGGAATGACCTGAGGATTAAGCACAAGAAAATTCATGATTCTAGCTTCAAGGGTTAATGCTGTAGTTAAAATACCCCCACATTTAGAGGTTTTTTGGCTGTTGCTAGTCCATAGCAACGGTTCTCATTTGCACACAACTAGGTTATAGTTTGAACCTACCAACCAAGTTTCATCGAAATCGCCATTTCAAATACTGATAATAAGGGGAGAACAAATCTCAATTTTTTTTTTTTAAAAAACTTTTTTTTCGACAAGATCGACTACCCAATAATTTATAAATCACATGGTTTGGCAGCAATATTGGATTTAAGAAAAATATTAAATAATGTTTTCTCTGTAACCGCTTAATCAATCGACATGAAACTTCACGATTGTGAGATCTAGTAGTGATGATGTAATTTTTTTTTTGATGTAGATCTAATTTTTTGATGTGGGTTCTTTTTTTTTTGAATAAGGCTCACTTAGTTGTGCCTGGATGGGTTTGAGGGTCGAGGAGCAGCAGCTGAAATGAGAATCATATCCAGATTCTTCCTGATAACTTAATCTTTTCTTTTTGCTTGTTCGGGTTCCTTCTGATTACTCCAAAGCAGGACTGTACCTATTTGGTCTTCCATTTGATTTGAATTGAATTTATTTTAATCCCGTAATAAATTCAATTGAATAATCGTGAAAAACATCATGGGTCAAGGTCAGGTGTCCGATCAAAGTGGGGTTGCTTCAAAGCGGGACGTTTTGGTACTCAGTCATCACTGCCAGCAGTTCTAAAGTGGCATTTCTCATTCTGTCTCTTATTAATAACATCACACCAACCAGTACAGAAACACCACACAAAATACACCACACAAAATACACCACACAAAATACACCACACAAAACAAGTCCTGGCAAGGGTCTGCAATGTCTGATTGCTCTTTTTCTTGTTTTAATGAATGCCTCATTGCTCTATTTTGTACAATTAGACCGGGTCATCTTATCTGGGAGTTGATGAAGGTGCCTGGCAATTTCAGCAAACTTTGACACAAAGTGCCAGTCGTAGGAGCAGAGCCCGAAACCACCCCACTCCACCCCACCCCCCCTCCAAGTCTGGGGTCTCTCGCCCCACTCTGTCCTCGGTGCTCAATCTCCCCAATGACAGCTCCTCCAAACCCACTTGCAGGATGCTCCAGTCCAAATTGATATTCCAGCCACCGGCAGTCAACAAATCCAACCCTGTTAGGCAGAGGTCGCACACCTCCTCCACCCAAACCTCGACTCTCTTCTTTACCTTTCAAAATTTTAAGGACCACAAAACCATGCCTGGTGATGGGAGCCATTGCTCTGATAGCCAACTGCAGACTATGATCTTTTAAATGGTAGATGTTATTCCATCTGTTTGCACTAAAATTCAGGACCACAATGCTGATGATTGCGGTGCTTGCTCATGTGTCTACCATGGCATCTATTCTCACGCTTTCAATTTTACACCAAATTGTCAAACTACCAGTGTCACTTTGTCCACAAAAGTAGAGTTGTCATGATGATGAGGGCTCTACACCATCTATCTCTGTCAAAGGCGGCCCTATATGCTCGACATTTCCTGGTTTTCCTTGTTCTCACAAGGAGGTGTCTGTGTCAGCTAGTCTGGGACAAACTGGAAGGAGATGGCGGTCAATGAGGTACAGGTATTTCCCTGTCGAGAGGCCTGCAGTCTCTTTCTATATGATCCACATGGTAGCATATCATACATACATAAACACTACAGCTGCTGGGTTATCACAGAAAAGATAAAAATCTGATCTTAGCCATGGAACAAAAACTAAACTAGCAGTAACTTTTTCCATTTCTCCACAAAGTCATTTGAATTCTATTGAATTCCAAGCATTTCTCTTCCATTCATGGCCAAAAAAATGGAATTTCGCAAGCACAATGACAAACTTGAAAACCTTTCCGTGAATTTGTTTCTTGTGTGCGTAAGAAACCGGTCATGAACTTGATCATGCTTGTAACAAACGATGGCGCCATGTTGGACGGGTCAAGGAGAGGAGACAACGGTCTGATGAGCAACATGCAATCTGAAAGGGGTTTTTAGTGCCAAGACGACCGTGTAGATAATGGTGACATGAAAGGATATCTGTGGAGAAAGCAGACTGATATAATCGAGTATCAGCCCGGGCGCAAAGCCTGGTGTTGGCTTAGTGGTTCGGGTGGCGGCTTGGGATCCAAGGGTCCTGAGTTCAAGCCCCGTTGGCCGCTGAATTAATACACCAGGAGGTTGACTCAGCCTGTCATTCTTCCGAGGTCGGCAAAATGAGCACCAGTGTAGTAGTAAGGGGGACACTACATCAGCGGCATAGCCGCGTCCCAACCAATGACGCAACCAGCAGCCACAGGCTGCACTCGATATAGAGAGCGAGAGAGAGAGAGCCAGGGTGGAGGAAGGTCGAACATGTGGATACACCAATGGGGGAGGTGGGGGGATGTTATAAAATGGCTTGGACCAGCAATTGTTCAGGCAGACAATAGAAAACGAGGCAAAACAACAGCCTGTTTGAGGGATCATTCAGGAAATCCTGCATTTGTGTGCCCTTCCAATCGCATGAAGGCCAAACGCCCTCGAGTCAACGATTCTGGCAGACCGTCAAAAAGACAACACTAGAACGGCACTCAGTAGGGCACACACCTCTACCAGGCTAAGCAGTCTACATTTTGTATCCCACTGGAAAAAAATAAATAATTCACGTACCCAGATCTGGATCCGGATCTTCACCAAAATCGAATCGATTCATCCTTGGCACACACCCAACCTGTCCACCAAGTTTTGTCCAAGTCTTTCCATAACTTTTTGAGATATCCTGCTCACAGACAAACAGACAGACAACCAAATGGGGGTGAATACATAACCTGCGTCCACCTTCGGTGGTGGAGGTAACTCACGGCTAAAAAGAATGAAAGTAAAGAACAGAACATTGATCGAAGTATACTAACTGCCATGGGAAACGAGGAGTGTGCTTCGAGCACGTTAGTATGCCTGGATCAGCGTTGTGTTGATTCCTTTCATCACTCTGCCTGTCCGCTGACACAGACAGGCAACTCACCTTCATTGAAGACTCATTTTCCACAACTACTTAGAAGCTTCACTTTATTGAATGTTGTTCTTTGCTTGATACTGCAGTGAGCATGAGAAATCTCTGTCTGCTGTGTTTTGGGAGAATTGACAAGGTGCAGGTGGCCCGAGCTGTGCCGTAAGCCAGAAAGAATGCATATGGCTTGTGTGACCACACTCAAGGCTGTAGGACAGTGATGGAACGTCTTTTAATTGTTTCACTGTGTTTCCACCACCTTTTTATATCTCTCTCTCTCTCTCTCTCTCTCTCTCTCTCTCTCTCTCTCTCTCTCTCTCTCTCTCTCTCTCTCTCTCTCTCTCTCTCTCTCTCTCTCTCTCTCTCTCTCTCTCTCGTTGAATGGAAAGTAAAGTCAATATTGTCGAGGAAGCTGCGCTATTGAGTGCAACTCATCTTTTTGTCTTATAATTATCTATTTATATAAAAACGAAAAACACTGGCTGACCGTGAAGCCACCCATGAAGCCGTGAACCCCTTCGACAGTAACACGATTTAGACTCTTCAGAAATGTTGGACAGCTTGGACTCTTGACCATTTATAGCTTTTGACCACTTAGACCTCTTTAGACCCTTTGTACATGCTTGAGAGATGAGACCCTTTCGTCCCCCAAGATCCTAACTGCTCTTGGAATGTTAAACCTTTATATTATCGAGAACGTTTTAGGTGCACACCACGCAAACATCTGTGGTCTTCTTGCAAAACACAGACTTCACGTTTTTTCAGCAAGTGATGCGCAAACTCGACACACCCAGAGGTTGGGTGCTCTGCAAGTAATATGTACATGAGGAACTTGTCTTTTTTTTGTATACCTTGTGGAGGCTCGTATGAGAGCTAACACACAACGCACATCAAGGGGGGCATGAGACAGGAGGAGAGGGAGTGGGAAGGACAAAATAGTGGGGAACAGAGACATTTGGAGATCTGTGGAAGGGAGAGGGATGGGACGGGGAACATGGGGAATAAAAGATGGACATTTCAGGGACTTTCAGGAAGGAAAGTAGGGAATTTGAAGGAGGTGGGCTTGGGTGGATTATCGGGGGTAGAAAAGATCGAGGATTTGGATGGGGGATGATAAGAGGTGGTGGTGAACAGCTGTTTTGAAGGCCTGGAGGGAAGAATGGGAATGAATAGAGTGAGGGAGTTTATTCCAAAGGCGGGGAAAAAGAGGAATGAAAGAGTGAAGGTGAGCAGTGATTCGTGATTTTGGGAGTTTTACCAAAAGGGGGTTGTTGGCGGACCTTGAGCGCCCTGCGGAAATGTGTTGGGGACAAATCACAGAGAGAGCAGGGGGGCGAGGCTGGAGAGGAGACGGTAGAAGACAGAAAGACCACTGACCAACCTGCGGTGATTGAGTGAGAGGCACAAAGACTCAGCCTCATTGCGGGAGATGCCAATGATCCGAAATGCCTTGGTTTCTACAGCGTGAAGCCGAGAAAGGTGGGAGGCAGGAGCACCAGCCCAGAGTGGAGAGCAGTACTCCATCAGGCTGCGAACAAAAGCTTTGTAAGTGGTCAGGAGCTCAGGTGGGCCGAGGAAGGACTTTGCATGATGGAGGAATGCCAGTCGGCGACTGGCTTTGGAGGCGAGGTTTGAAATGTGGCTTTCCCAGGAAAGGTCATGGCAGATAGTGAGACCCAGAATCTTGAAACAAAGGACTTCTTCCAGAGGGTTGTTGAGAAAGTGGATGGGGGGGGGTTTCTATATGGTCCTTTCGAAGACATAGTGAGTGTGAGATATGTCCGGATTGAAAGACATGTTCCACGAGTTGGACCAGTTTGTGATTTTATCCAGATCAGCAGTGAGCGAAGAAGCTGCTGCTTGCCGGTCTCAGGGATGACCGATGGTACGGCAGAGGGTGGAGTCATCAGCAAAGAGAAATGGAGGATTTTTCAGAGAGTCGGAGAGATCATTGATGAAAACCAGAAAAAGAACAGGGCCCAGAACGCTACCTTGAGGAATTCCAGCCTGGACAGGAAGGGGGTGGGGGGGGATGAAAGAACTCCATTTAGGGCCACACGTTAACTGCGACAGGAGAGGAAGTCTGCGAGCCATGAGTGGAGATGGCCTTGGATACCATACGAAGAGAGTTTGGTGAGTAGTGCAGGGTGCCAGACTGTGTCAAAAGCATGTGATGTATCCAGGGATATGGCTCGGATTTCCTGTCTGGCATTGAGGACCTCCATCCATTGTTGAGAGAGCAGAAGCAGCATATCCAGGGTGGAGTGACCTGGTCTGAAACCAAAATGATGATCAGAAATCAAGCCATTGGAGAAGAAGAAGAAGGATTTGATGTCTGAAGTGATGATGGATTCCATAACCTTGTTGATGATTGGGAGAAGGCTGATTGGTCTGTAGTTACAGGGATCTGTTTTTGCACCTTTTTTGTGCAAGGCAGTGATGTTTGCTGATTTCTAAGCAGATGGCAGATGACCTTGAGCAAATGAGACGGTGAATAGAACAGAGAGAGGGTGAGCAAGAGCAGAAGAGCAGGCTTTGAGGACAAGTGGGCTGATGCCGTCTGGACCGGTTGCAGAATCTGACTCGAGGTTTGAAAGCAAGCTCTCCACCTTGTCAGGAGAAAAGGACACAGAGTCCAGGGACAGTTGGGTGCGACTGGGTAAGGTGGGTAGAGAAAGTGTTGGGTTTTGGACACAAGATTTAGCTGCAAACACCGAGTTTAGGCATTCAGCCTTTTCACGTGCGGTATCAGCAGTGCTGCCATTTGAGGTAAGGGAGGGGATGGAGGGGGAACATACACCAGAAACAGATTTGATTAGACGCCACCAGGATTTTTGAGGAGGGAGAGAGGTTTTAGAGTTCAGACTTGAGATGAGAAAGATGTTGTTTTCTGGCTCTCCTGAGGGTAGATACACACTTGTTCCGAGCTTTGTGGAAGGAACTGAGATTGCCCTCAGTTGGGTTTGCTTTCCATGAGGCAAAGGCAAGTTGTTTCAGGACAACTGCCTCACCACAAGCTTCAGTGAACCAAGGGCGGAAGGAAGGGTAGGACAACTGAACACGAGAGGGGATAAATCTGTGCATGAGGGAGAGCAAGTTTCTTTGAAAGAATTCCCAGGATGAGTTGATGTTGGAGAAAGTAGAGGTAGGAGACCAGTCTATAAGTTTGAGGACTGCTTGAAGACCCTGCCAGTCGGCTTGAGTGAAATGCCAGACTCGACGGCGGTGAGGTGGTTCTCTGATAATAGCCAGAGAGATGTCCACTTTGACAAGGACGTGGTCAGAAGAACCGATTGGAGCGAAGGAAGAGCAGTAGATATTGTCAGGGAAATTTGTCAAAATCAGATCCAGAAGAGATGGAGTACCATTGGTTGAGATCCGGGTAGGGAAGTTGACTGATTGAGTCAGTCCCAATGAGTCGCAGAAAGCTTTTGCTGAGGTGCCATGACAGGTGAGAGAGGTACCCACACCTAGCCAACTGGCATGATGACAATTGAAATCACCACATATGAGGAAGAGAGAGTTTGGATGAGAAGATAGAAGTTGGTCCATGTTTTCAGATAGTGAGGTGTAGTATGTAGATGGAGTCATCACTGTGAGGTGGACGGTACAGTACACATATAGACATAAGGTGGGAGTTGAGGGGAAGCCGGAGCCAGAGGTATTCCTGGGGGTATGGGAGAGTGAGGGCAGTGCATGTAGAGTGAGGAATAGAGTCTTTGATGAAAAGAGCAACTCCTCCACCAGGGCAAGGCTCAGGTCTGTCAAACCGGAGGAGGGGGTAACCAGGGAGAGACACTTGATAGTCAGACACGTCTTGGAGGAGGAAAGTTTCTGTTAGGCAGATTATGTCTGGTTTGTCAGTGGCAACCTGTATGGAAAGATCTGAAAGGTTTGAGCGAAGGCCCCAGATATTTGAGGTCCATACTTTTAATGAAGAGGTAGGGGGGGAGGCTTTGGGTGCAGGGGTGGGGGTGGAGGGGGAGGGTAGGACAAGGGACAAGGGGGGTAGGTAAGGAGTGTTGTTGAAGGAGTGTGGGGGATTGCAGAATCGCTAGGGAGGGGGCCGAATGAGGAGGAGAAAAGGCTCTGTGGTACTGGGGGAGAGGGGGGACAAGAGAGGGGAAAGAAGGCAGTTGAGGATTTGAGGAGGTGGAGTGAAGAGATGGAGGTGATAAGGCAGTGGAAGGAGGCAGCTTTGTAGATGGGAGGGGGGGGCAACTTTGGGAAGGATGAGTGAGGGGGATGAATGGTGGGAGAAAGGTGAGGAGGGAGTTTTTGAGAGAGGTGAGAGGGAGGCTTGGAGGGAGAAGAGTGGGATGATTGCTTTGAAAGGGAGGGGTGAGAGGAGTGAGTTGGCACTGAAGTTGGAAAAAAAGAATGGTTGATGGAAAGTGAACATTCATAGCAAACTGGGGCTTTTTAAAGTTTTAGGTCAGTTATGCGATTAAACACATTTCTTGATTGATGCAATAAAGGCGAATTCAGAGAATGGAGAGAAGAAACGCTGTAACAGTTGGATTTTTTAGGCAAGGAATGAAGGAGAGGTCGAAATGAGAGCAGTCCGTTTAAATATCAGAAGAGTCGTGCATTATGAAACAGTAAAGAGTACCACACGCATGAAAGAGGAAGATGAAGCATTATAAGAGATCGTTTTTGTTATTATTATTAATGTTTGAGAGAGTTTTCAACAGATTAGGTCATGGAAGTGTTGTAGAAAAAAAATCGAGGAAGAAGAAGAGGAGCTGAAGAAGAAGAAGAATCGGAGAAAGGTCGCGGTTTTATTTTTAAGATAAGAAATAGAGTGATTAGTTGGGATGGGGGACGTTGAGAAAGTGGTAAAGTTAGAAATTGAAGATAATGGGGAGAAAAAACAAATAAACACGATCGTACACCGAGGGGAACAAAGTGTAGGCCTCAAGCCTCAAGGATAGGCCTCAAGCACCCAGTCACACAAGTTCGACGAAATCTCACAAAATAGCACGATTTTTGAAACAAAACCGAACGAGGAACACACAGTAACATGTAGGTGAGAAAATAAACAGATAACGACCGGAAACTTAACTTTAAGGTCGTCAGCAGGGAGCCCCGAAGGACACATGCCAATGCTCCAAACCCAGAACTGGAAAAAAGGAACTTCAACACAAGAGGAGGCTCTTTGGCCAATCAAAGCTTCCGCAGTGGTCGCCAACCTATGGTTGTTGGTCCGTACTCCTTTTAAAACAGAATGCTCCTTTTTTGGTGAGTGTGTTGGTCTATGCTCCTTTTTAAGGAGAATGCTCCTTTTTTGTTGAGCGTGTTGGTCCGTGTTCCTTTTTAAGGAGCGTGCTCCTTTTTTGGTGAGTGTGTTGGTCCATGCTCCTTTTTAAGGAGAATGCTCCTTTTTTTGGTGAGCATGTTGGTCCATGCTCCTTTTTAAGGAGCATGGTCCTTTTTTGGTGAGTGTGTTGCTCCATGCTCCTTTTGAAGGAGAATACTCCTTTTTTGGTGAGCGTGTTGGTCCGTGTTCCTTTTGAAAGAGCATGGTCCTTTTTTGTGAGCGTGTTGCTCCATGCTCCTTTTGAAGGAGAATACTCCTTTTTTGGTGAGCGTGTTGGTCCGTGTTCCTTTTTAAGGAGCATGGTCCTTTTTTGGTGAGCGTGTTGCTCCATGCTCCTTTTTAAACAGAATGCTCCTTTTTTGTTGAGCATGTTGGTCCGTGTTCCTTTTTAAGGAGCGTGCTCCTTTTTTGGTGAGTGTGTTGGTCCATGCTCCTTTTTAAGGAGAATGCTCCTTTTTTTGGTGAGCATGTTGGTCCATGCTCCTTTTTAAGGAGAATACTCCTTTTTTGGTGAGCGTGTTGGTCCATGCTCCTTTTTAAGGAGAATGCTCCTTTTTTGGTGAGCGTGTTGCTCCATGCTCCTTTTTAAGGAGAATACTCCTTTTTTGGTGAGCGTGTTGGTCCATGCTCCTTTTTAAAGAGAATGCTCCTTTTTGTTGAGCATGTTGGTCCATGCTCCTTTTTAAAGAGAATGCTCCTTTCTTTGGTGAGCGTGTTGCTCCATGCTCCTTTTGAAGGAGAATACTCCTTTTTTGGTGAGCGTGTTGGTCCGTGCTCCTTTTTAAGGAGAATACTCCTTTTTTGGTGAGCGTGTTGGTCCGTGTTGCTTTTTAAGGAGAATACTCCTTTTTTGTTGAGCGTGTTGGTCCGTGCTGCTTTTTGTTTTTTAAGGAGTTGGTCCTTTTCTAAATGCTGAGCGTCAAGTAAGGAAGCAGCATGTATCATTTTTAAAGTCCGGTATGACCCAGCCGGGGTTTGAACCACTGACCTCCTTGACTCCAAGCAGACACTCCAAACCCATTATGCCACAAACTCTGGTTAATCGTTCAATTTTGATTTCAAACAAAAGCGAATCGAACGACAAATTGTCGGCTCCGTGCTTCGGTGGGTTAAAGCTTAAGAGAGACAAAACGTAATGGAAATGCAGTGAAGCAATCCGTTTACCTAGTTGTTTAATATCATACCCTCTTTGGGTGGGTCATTGAAACAAAGGAGACATTCAGCAGGATTTCATGCTTGTGAACGTCGACGATCACGCAGTGCCTTGCTTGCAAAAAAGGAGGTCATTGTGCATATTTTGTCTCAATGTTTTTATTTTCTCGAAATTCCTGTTCGGACTACACCTGCTGGGTGGCAGTGACCACCAAAACATCCTGATGTCTAAATGCCAATAAGTTAAATGTCTCAAGGTAGCAATAGATCAAGGGACAAAGACAAGGCACCATTATTACACAGTCGGGTTTGGCCTCAACGGGCCAGCTCTCCATGGTCTTCACAACTCAACGACGATAACCACCTCAATAGCAACACACCAGGGCAGTGTCTTTGAACATCTCTCTTCAATCTGGAAATACAACCCCACTTTTTGTTAACGGCATCAATGGTTCCCTTATATAATGGTCACCAAGCTATATTCATGCTAAAAGGTCGTCAACATTGATATTGCAATTTATTTAATGAGAATGACATGGAAGCATATGAAGGAACAAGCCGTTTGCACCATCATGATTGTGTCTTCTGAACAAATTGTTGTCTACACATCATCGTTAGTGCCATATGCAGGTACTTTCATCTATTCACTTGCCTTCCTTTAATTACGTGCATGTGCAAACACGATGGAATTTCTGTCACCCACCTCACTCCCCTCCCTTTCATCTCTCCCTGAATGAAACACAAATAGCAACGTTGGCTCCACAATTTAATCCCACACTGCCAGAGCATCATGCAACCCACACACACACACACACACACACCTATGTTGATTGGAAATCTGCTTTTGACCATGACCCCAATCCTTCGGTTCTCTGATTTATAAGGAGTAAGCGAGCCAACAACAGAACACCCCTCCTCTATCATATGGTCCTTCTAGACGAACATCTGAACATATTGATATAAGGATACCATGGTTCAAGGACAAACTACCGATGGACCTGATCCTTTCCCTCACTGCAGTGGTACCAACACGGTGGACATCAACAATAGTGTTGCAAACCCACGATTAACCCTTTAACCACTGGCCTACTAAACTCGGCTGTTGTTAGTTACCACTGCAGTGGACACCTTGAATGTCTGCACTGTGACAACATCCCGACTATTTGGCCCAGCCGTCTGTACAGATATCTACACTCAGCACGTGCCTGAATCCACCAAGAGAGACATATTATTCACGTTGAAAGATGAATATGGACAGCCAAGAGAGGTCATTCCAAAGCGAGATATACACCGTGCTGAGTGCACCACCAATAAAGTTGGGGATGTCGAAACTTCTTATGACTTTGCCTGATCTGTCCACTCCCTCTAGTTGGCATGCTGCAATCACTCAAACGAGAGAACAGTTATGACTAAAGTTCTTCTCGCACGCCGATCTGCTCATGAGTAAGCTACCTGTGCGTTTCCACGAGCTGTGGAGTATTGCATTGACCATGAGATCCAGAAAGCTGATGCTGACCAAACAAATACCTTGCATGATCTGTCCACTTGGCTTCAAACAAAGTCGCACACCAAGCGTATGTCCAACTCTGTTGCAGTCCTCCACAAGGAAGAGACCCTGAAGCTCAAAAAGAAAGAGCAATGCTCGACACTCAAGGATGAGCAACCAATATCGGTAGACCACACCAATGAGTCTACACTGACCAATTTAGGTTCATGCCCCCCTCAACCTGTCCATTACCTTCAAAGGTGAAGTCCAAGCCAAAACCATATTTCCCTTCCTGCAATTTTACTGAACATGATCTTGATGCACGTGCTGAGTTCTGTAAGCCCTCATCGGAATTGATCATCACATGGTGATCGGATGAAAAAAAAAGAACATTTTTTGAATGTAAATTTGTGAAAATACAATGTTTATACTACAAGGATTTAAATTTATACAAATTACATCCCATTCCACCCTCTTCATCCACATCCAAATCACAACTCCCTTCTCCCTTCTCCCTTCTCCCTTCTCCCTTCTCCCTTCTCCCTTCTCCCTTCTCCCTTCTCCCTTCTCCCTTCTCCCTTCTCCCTTCTCCCTTCTCCCTTCTCCCTTCTCCCTTCTCCCTTCTCCCTTCTCCCTTCTCCCTTCTCCCTTCTCCCTTCTCCCTTCTCCCTTCTCCCTTCTCCCTTCTCCCTTCTCCCTTCTCCCTTCATCCCAACCCGTTCAAACTGGCTACAATGATCCTGTTCTCATCTTCGAGTCCTTCGATTTTGCAAGTAATAAAAGTCGACCAACCAATATACTTGCAAATCTTTGATTTTGCAAGAAACAAACACACAAACAGACACACAAATAGCCACACAAACAAACACACAAGCAAACACACAAATAGCCACACAAGCAAACACACAAATAGCCACACAAACAAACACAAGCAAACACACAAACAGCCACACAAGCAAACACACAAATAGCCACACAAACAGCCACACAAACAAACACAGAAACAAACACAAACAGCCACACAAGCAAACACACAAACAATCACAAACAAACACACAAGCAAACACACAAACAAACACAAGCAAACACACAAATAGCCACACAAACAGCCACACAAACAAACACAGAAACAAACACACAAACAAACACACAAGCAAACACACAAACAAACACACAAACAAACACACAAACAAACACACAAGCAAACACACAAACAAACACACAAGCAAACACAAACAAACACACAAACAGCCACACAAACAAACACACAAACAAACACACAAACAGCCACACAAACAAACACACAAACAATCACAAACAAACACACAAACAATCACAAACAAACACACAAACAGCCACACAAACAAACACACAAACAGCCACACAAACAAACACAGAAACAAACACAAACAGCCACACAAGCAAACACACAAACAAACACACAAACAGCCACACAAACAAACACACAAGCAAACACACAAATAGCCACACAAACAAACACACAAACAGCCACACAAACAAACACACAAACAATCACAAACAAACACACAAACAATCACAAACAAACACACAAACACACACACAAACAAACACACAAACAGCCACACAAACAAACACACAAACAGCCACACAAACAAACACACAAACAAACACACAAACAAACACACAAACAGCCACACAAACAAACACACAAACAGCCACACAAACAAACACACAAACAGCCACACAAACAAACACACAAACAAACACACAAACAATCACAAACAAACACACAAACAAACACAGGTCCTGAATTGCAATGAGGATATACTTAAATTATCATTATTATTATTATTATTATTATTATTATTATTATTATTATTAATTATATTAATACGTTTCATGTATTTTATGATCAACTTTTAATCGAAGTTGCAAGTTCCGGTTCAGATTCCCTCGAAGGAAGTGTTGATGTTTTTGTTGATAGATATGTTGTGTTGTTTAATGTTTTAATCGTTGTGTTTGGAAGTGTTTGTGATTTACAGTTAAAATGCCATTTTGTATTCACCATCTCCATCATTGCTTTTGTTAACCATCAAATGCAAACCGAATCCCCCTTTTTCTCCCCCACATTCTGCACCCTATCGATCCTCACATGCTCACTTTCTCTTGCTCGTTTTTCTTTTCTATTTGTTTGAAGACCGCTTGGATTGTGAGGTGGTTCATTTGTCATGGGTGACTGGACGAGTCCACGAGGTCGCCTTGCATTTCTTGCCATTGCCATCGTGTTTTCCGCTCACCTCCGCTGCCTGGCGCAGGATTTGGAACACAGCACGACATCTCTCCGTGGCTGGTGGTGGGGACCCAGAGACTCGATGTCCAACTGGGCGAGGCATCAACCTGTCCCTGATGTATACGAGGCTGTGGAAGTACCCAGAGTCAGGACGGGAACAATGGAAACGTCGGATGAAGGCTGGGTCTCATGGCCAGTCACACCACCCCCTCAAAGTAACTCTGATATCCAACAAACTAATCGGGCCTATTCGACATCTGCAGAGCTTCAAACTCCAACAACACATGATCTCGAGAGCATCGACGAGCTTGCAGAAGAAGTGATTGCTATGTGGCCAACATTATCGTTTGTGACCACGACTACAGAACGTGAAGTTGATGAAAACTATGCCTCAGCTGAATTACAAGGAAAGACAACAAACATCATACAGCTTTCAACATTGCAAGATGAAACGAGCGTGAAACCCACAACAAAGAATGCTGATTTATCAACCTCGAATGACCAATCAGACATGGAAGGAAATTCACTCGGTTGGACTCTTCATAATACTTCCAGGTTTTTACTCACGAGTAGCACGGATACTCCATTCGCGAAGGACCTCAGGACGAATACTCCACAGCCAATGATGTCAACACAAGACTCGGAGGACCGAGACCATTTTTGGACCAGTGGAGACTTGTGGGCCGGTCAAACAACTTCGTTCAGAGAGAGAGGCCATGACCTGTCCAAAGATTTAGCACATGATGTATACCAGAGTGAGGGTTCAAGAAGTACCACAGTCGATCTGTCTTTTCCAAGTGTGCCTCCAATATTTACCACCCAAAGAAACATTGAACAAATGAGCGGAGCAACGGTGCCGCAGCTCGCTGAAAATGCAGAGCAAGAGCTATTCGCCGCAACAAATAGTCCAAACATTGATCTTTCACTCCTCACACCAACCACATTTGATACCACAGAGACTGAGGTAGCTCATGTGAAAAACATAGAAGAATCTTCCATCACCTCCGTGACATTGTCGGAACCCCGTAGTGTGTCAGTTGCAACATCACAGCCACCATGGTGGTGGTGGTGGTGGCAAAAAGAAGAGGCTCGAAGGCTAGAACAATCGTCTTCAGCTACCCCCTCAGAGACCTCATCATTTGGGGAGGGTGTGGAGCAGCTGCCAAGTCCTGATGAGGCCAAATTCTCCCATAACACACACGCAGCTGCGAGCACAATGATCCTGGCCCTTGCATCAGAAATCCCAGCTGAGGTTGATTTGAAGACCAACCATATGCTTCCCTCGACGCCTCCATTACAAGGGGCGCATGGGCAAGAAGAGGCATCGGGAGATGCTTTCGAAGCTCAAATCGTTGCATTTGACCCCAATCATGATCCCACCTTTGAAAACATAGAAACCGTCACTGCTTCTCCTTCAAACATCATGTATGACTGGAGGCAGACCTCAAAGGTGCCTGACGGATCGAGTGGTGGCAAAGTGGACTCGGACACCTCAACTGCTGCATCTGACCTGACGTCGACCACGGGAAGTCCTCCAACTCGGTCAATATCGGCTCAACCACAAACCTCCCAGACAGAGCTGCCAGCCTTTTTGGGATCCAGTGTCACTTCTACAAGGCCCACCGGTAAGCAACTTGGCTAACTTGAGTACTTGTGACATTCCATGTGTGATCAAAATGAACCTTGTCTTATTGAATCGTCGTCTTTGATTGTCAACTTGAAAAGGTCTGTTGAATGTCAAGTTTTAAAGCCCAGGCAACTTAACGAGTCACCAAATTAACTTGGAAAGTCACCAAGTTAAAACTCAGGATCGGAATACAATCGGATCATTCACACTTGTTATGAGAATACAGTTGTCGATCAATATGGACAACTATGAAAATAAACTAGTGGTAACTTTCCGAGTCACCTCTCCTCAAATTCTTCTGAAATATGTGAACAAAACTCAGTAAAACTGAGTTGCTCCTCACTTATCACAACCATCCAAGCTAAAGGTCCAGGTTATCAAGACCACCTCCCACCCGCTCTCCTCCAATTGCCCCTCGCAACCCATCCCAGCTGTTCTCAACTGCAAATCTGTTTCCCAACCAGGCGGTAATCATTGAAAGTCACGGATCGTGTTATATTGTGTCGCCATAAATTACCTGCGGCCGCAATTATGTGCCAGAGGCAAATGGGAGTTCACTGTGGCCTTTTCAAAGGCTAATGAGCTCGACTTTTGGAGTTCCTGCTGCGACCATCACTCTATTCTTCAGGGCAATGACTTGGTGGACCATTTTAGTGTAGCTTGGAGCCAGTAAGTGGCATCACTCATCAAGGCCATCTGCATTCTCGAGTGGAATATACGTACTTGGTGATAATGGAGATGAAACAAATGGTGAGCACTCGAGATCAATAAAGGACGACAACCGAACCAGGTATATATATATATATATATATATATATATATATATATATATATATATATATATATATATATATATATATATATATATATGTGTATATATATATGTCAACCTTGACCCACGCAGGCAGGTGTGCTGGTACATATTGAGTATGGCTGTGGGTATAGCTCAGAGACCAGACATAAAGTCAAGGGAAACTCCAGGAAAATGGAAGGAAAACATACGCCATTCAGCCAAGTCCCCGATCCTAGAGAAGGAGGTTCCTTGGAGGGGTTTGATGTCCTGTCCATTCAGTGTGACCGCATGGCAGGTCCATTTTAGGATGGGTGGGACGGAATTGAGGGCTCGGCGCCTAAAGCCACACGGCACTGAACGCTCTCTGTTTGAGACACAGTGACCTTGAGAAGGACATGGCACAGCTAAGCAACAGCCCTTTGAGGCTACATAAACGGGCCGGTCTCTCAGAGCTGCCACGTCCGAGGTGTTGCAAGAATATATACATATTTTGCTCCGCTCGGCTGTCAAAGTGGGCGGTTCGTCATTTCCCCTCCGAAATCAAACGAACAAGCTGTTATGAATCGCTGGAACAAGGACAGCCTTTCACATCAGGGATAGTTTGTGGGCACAACCAGGCAAGGTCTTCTGAGGCAAACACAGTTGGCTGACAGAAGAAGGGGAGGTTTCTAAACAAACCCGTTCACAGAGCATCCAAAGGAGGACGTGGTGGGGGAAGCGAGTGCCGTGCGGCCTTGGCATGGATTGGCGGGGTCCCAGGTGGTGTGCCACATGGCACTGCGTCCCAAACCCACCCACTTGCGATGCCCGATGAATGATGGCGACTGCTTGTACCTGGTCCTTTTGAACAAATTTGGGAGGACACAGGTGTGATTCATGTGTACCAGCTTTCTACAACACGTACAGTGAATATTTCCAGAGTACACAATTTTAAATTATTCTGGATTTATTTCGCCGAAAAATTAATCCAGGGATACACACAAGCGCGTGCAGTCAGGGAATTGGAAACCGATGATGTTTGGTGGAAGATTCTCACGTGAGGAAGGGAAAAGGGGATGGGATGTGAGGGGGAAAAGATTCCTAGTAAATCGAGGTTCCAAGTTCGAATCCCAATCCCTGTTCGGCCTCAATTCCACCTCCCTCCGCGGCTTCATTATTTCATCAAAATTGTTTGGACAGTCAGTCAATATGCAGGGTTATGAATTCACAGATGTTGATACAATTTCTAATCGGGTGTCACGAACACGGCACCAAATGTTGGTGGACATGATATGAGGGTAAATATTGCATCATTATGCCTGATGTTGGTTTAATGGTTGGGTTGGTGGGTTTTTGGGATCCTAGGATCCTGAGTTCAAATCCCACTCAGCTGTTGAATAAATACCAGGTGGGGTTGACTCTGCCTGTCATCCTTCTGAGGTTGACAAAATGAGTGCCAGCTTGCTGGTATCCTGTGTCGGAGTGGTGACCCGTCCAGGATTGTGTCCAATTGCCAAGGAGACTGCTGAGGCAGCACCAACGCTCTGCACAGAGTATGGTCCCAGTGGATGGATGGATGGATTGCACCATTCCTCATTCAGGATCTCATGTACATCTCTTGGAATACCCCAATTAAGCACATATTTAGAGACTGGCCCTCGTGCGGTGTTTTTCAACGAGTCCCAGAGTGGTTTGGTTTAATTCGGTGTTCTTGGCTGAACCACTGCAGGTTTCACTTTTGCTGTCCTCCAACCAATTTCGAACAGACACAGCCATGCACTTGTCAAGCTGATAGACATATGGGCCCTTACTGTAGTACTTCATATCAACGCCGGTATACCGTATTGCATCGTTGTTCGTCATGTCTCAGGGAGAGGTTATTATCTACTACTGGCAAAGGTACCCGGTGTTGCCAGGCAACACCGGGTCCCTCCTCACACACCTGCCTCCTTGCACCCCACCTCTTCCCTCCAGACTCCCACCCCTTCCATCCTCCACCCTTTCCATCCCTCTTACCACCCCACTCCATCCCTTGTCCTTGTTCCTCCCACCCCACTCCCTCCCTTCCACAAAGGTACCCGGCGATGCCCGGGATCTAACATACATCTATTGAACTACCACAATTAAGCACATATTTAGAGACAAACATTATATTTATCAAGCTGCAAAACATTGAACAAAATATCAACAAAACCGAACATATTATTGAAATGCTTTTGGGAAGACAATATTGAATGTTTTTCCATTAAGGGCCAGAACATGAACAATGGTTGGTGTTCCAACTCTGGAGCAGTCCATATACATATAGTGGACCATGTGAAAAAGATATTCAAAATCTGATTTGTTGTCAGACAATCGGAACGCACTCTCAAAACAACTATACAGGGACACGGATCAAAATGACTTGTTTTACAATTTTGGCAATTGAGTGGAAATTTTTCAAAGAGGAAATTATGGGAATATTTATCCTGATGAAGAAGCACTTACACGGAAGGAAGGAAGGAAGGAAGGAAGGAAGGGCACCAATAAAGGATCTTTAATGTCCACCAACCAACACTGGCAGATGGGACACCCAGTTTAACATCCCTCCGAGGGACAGCACACACATTTATGCCTCGCCCTGCCTGTGAAACACCATGATGATAGTTTATAGCTGGGTCAGGATTCAAACATAGGCTAGACAGCTTGGAGGAAAGTGTGCGTACCTCTAGGCCATCCTGCCAACCTGCTTTGTAGGATTACAGTATTGTGAATAATCTCATCCTGAGAACATTTTGAACACTTCGGATTATTTTTGAGATCACAGACTTCTTGAGCAGCAGCTTATTAAAACCCACAACAGCTGTCAAGGCTGATGGAAGAACAAATGGAAGGGGAAAGGGTGAGGAGGCAAAACCGGATCAACGGACAAAATGGAGCAAAGGGATGAAATAGTCCGAAGATGAAAAACGGATGCATCATGGGATTCATGGCACAAGGAGAGTAGTTGAGGGAACATGTAAATGGCCTCAGCAGGTGCAGTAAAACTACCATTACAAAGCATTGCGTTCATGAAGAGCCTTCATGTGCAACCACAAAAACAACAATCCCAGTGACCTCCAGGTTGGCGTGCAGTATCTTTATTCATGTTTCACCTTCCAAAGTGAAATGCAAAAGTCAAACTCGAAAGGAACTTTAACTCTGGGGCAGGGATGCAACCAACACCTGGGACTCCAGACAAGCAGGTGTTGGACCATCCGTAATGTGGAAACGCCCGAGCGTGCTTCCTCCAGGAGTGACCTTCATCGCGCGTATTCTCGGGCCACGTCCTCATGGACCAAGTGCAATGAAACACTCCCACACACACTTGAGTGGTGGCCCATTTGCGAAAATCCACGTAACCATTGCAAACTACCCCTTTTAGGTAGTGGTCTGTGGTCATGTCCTGTGGTGCTCTCTTCTCCCGGCATCCCACTTCACTTACCCACATCTTATGAGTGTATTCGATAATGTGCTCACTGGCTGAACCCTCATGACGTTCTGTTGACCAAGCCTGAAATTAAGACAAAATGGACCCACAGACGGACGGATGATTAAATAAAACCGTGAGCCCGACAGCAGCCACCCACACCTCTGGGAAATGTTCGTAGGAGTTTCCTGAAAATCCGAGATTTCTCCCTGTGATGGTCGAGTTCAGTGCAGTGAAAACATTGCATTTGCTCCTTTGGGAATCTTATGTATTATTTCCGAGTTTGTGGTTTCGTGTCGCGCTATCTTCGACTTTGTTCTGCGCTCGAGTAACGTGATATTCGGCTTACATTATCTCAAAGACCATATGAGGTGCATGGTACAAAAAAAAAGTAAATAAAATGGTTCTGAAACAGTGAAATCGTATTCCACTTACTGCATTAAAGTAAAATTACTACTGATACTCTGCATCAGTTCCTTTCTCAAACACACCCACCCCAAGATGTCGTGCAGAGCGCGGGTTATGCTAGTCGTCATTAAAGGACGAGGAAGAGAGAGAGGCAAAAGTTCCCAAAGTTTGAACACTTTCCCTTCCTTCGCACTGTGTGGTCCCAGTTTAACCATCGAAAGAAATGAAACGTTTCCAAATCAGAGCCTTCATATGCAGTTGTGATCTCTTAAGGGAGCTCATAACAGCGCCCCCTCTTCCGCCTGCAGACTCCATCACTTCCACACCCCCACAGTTCCCATGCCATGCGGGTCATGAATCATCGACATTGGAAACAAACAAATAAATAATTAATTAAACGAGCACATCTTCAGGAATCAAAATCTCTGATGTGGTCGTGCCATTTGAGCCGAATCATTCGATATATTTTATCCTTATTGTTAATTTACTGCTGGTGGTCAGTGATTTCAGGGAAATATTGATGAACTCAACAGTGACCTGGAGGCCAAATAAATTGAACTATCTCGTGCACGCGGAGTCTGACATGATCGATCTTGTTTTGCAGAAATGCGGGCGACACATGACGCGACATCTGCCATCGTCTCGTCTGCTCCAAGGGTGGCTACACAAAGACAAAGTAGTACTCTTTTGCAATCCCTTCCAACAGTATCTTCAGGAGCAGCTGCACAGGGCTCGACATCGTCATCGCGACCTCCACCACCGCTTCTCCCGATGCCAATGTCAAAGGGCAGTAAATCCGATCGAGACGTCTCGCCTCACCTTCATCGGTTTCGTGCAGCCTGTGGCCTCGCTTCCTTATTTATTCTGCTTGGTCTCTTCTCATTGGTTGGTTTGGCCCTACTTCCGGCTTCACAGCCATTTTCTAGCGGACGACACCACAGCTGTACTACTGCTACGATTGCTGCTGCGCAGGGCTTCTTGCTAAGCCTTTGTGTCGGCAGGGCCACAGGCCTTTTGTTCTCGGTGGTCGGTGCCTTTATGCCACCGGCAGCTCATCTTGCTATGCACGATGCCTGCCTTCCTTGCCTTACCTCTGCATTTGCTACTGTAGCACTGGCACTAGGATTGAGTGCAAGGTCAAAACAACCCCCACAGCAGTCACAGGGACCTACCTTGCAAGCTGCCACAGTAGCAGTGCATTTGGCTGCCATACTTGGTGTAGCACTGGCCTCAGGACTGTTGTCTTCGATCGGGCACCGGGAAGCGTCTGCCCCTCAGTTAAAAGATACAACTACAGCAACAACATCGAGGACAACAGAGGCAGTTGGGTCACACGCGGAGGAGACATCCACCCATTATACTTTACTAGCAATACGAATGCTCACTACTGTCTGGGGAATCATACTCTGTATTGCCTTCTTTCTAGCATTTCCAGTCATCATCATTGCCGCTGGCGATCGAGCCAAGGAAATGGAGAATGCCAGTCGCTGTAAAGCCAAGCTATATGGCTTGCCACGGGACAAAGGCTGTAGCGCTGCCCGAGGCCTGCAGTACGCTGGACTAATCCTGCTTGCCGCAGCGGTCTTCGGCCTCGGGTACTTTGCGCTTTTCTCGTATGCTGCACTGAGCTCGCACACGGTCGTGCCAAACCTGGATTCTGAACACGAGTTCCTATGGTTGCCCATTCAGTGTTTACTCCGCTCATTTGAACTTTTCATTGGGTTCTGCGTGTTCTTTGCAGCCCTTCAGCTGTCTCGGGTTGCCTCGCCACAGAAACCCCGAGCAATGTGGCGAAAGTTTGCCCAGAGTTTAATTCGGCACAGGAAATGTACAAATGTTCTTCCTGAGTACTCGGACTTTGGCCGCCGTTGTGCCGAGAATGCACAGAGTACACAGGCACTGGGTCATGCCGGTCAAGAGCTTGGCCCTGGTTTTGTTCATAACCACACGGAATTTGTGAAGATGGTATCTCTCCATTCCAAATCGTATTGTCAAAATGGAGCCAAAGTCAGCTCGAACACTCCGAGCAATGGAATGATTTGTGATGGAAGCCACAGTCATTGCACGACATCAATTGACAACGGCAAATTAACCATTCCGAGCAGTCCAACTTGGAAACCACGCAAGCCACCTACCTGCGAGTCCATCGTGAGTGTGCATAGCGCTCTCACCGATCCTATGTGGCCAACTTCCCATCCGCAACCACATCCTCGTCCTGAAAACGGGCAGCAACACCAACAACACAGCCCTCCATATGAAACACGTTATGAAGGGTCAACGGCCCCTGGAGGGCCTCCGGACTCATTCAAAGACGACACCTCAGAGCTGGACTATGAAAGTGATACCGGTGACTTCTCTGGTTATCCACCGAACCTCTCATGGGTGGACACCCTTCCTGCTGGATCCCATTGGCTATCTGCTGCCGACCGCTTGTGGGGAGGATGCTCACCAGATACACCCGTGTCGTTTTCATCATCCTGTCGCGTTCTGCTGCCTCCATCTCCAAAGAGACACAACACCCCGATGCAAATCTCCCAAACACCCCTCGTTAAAGTAATGAGTGAAGGAACTCCCAACAAACAGCCTGATCTGCAAAATGAATTTATGGATGTTTGCAGGCAGATCGATGAGCTGGGAGCATCCACCAACTCGCTCACCCATTAACATTGGTCAGAAATCCTTCACCTGCAATAACGAACAATGGAGATTGGGTTGTTCTCAACTCGACGGGCATCAATTTGGCGGCGTCGGTGTAACGAGCTTTATGGTCAATAAATGCAAAGCAACTTTTGGTCGCGGTTGCTTCAACATTAAGATTTTTGGTTCAATGCAAGACATCGCATCGTAAGAGGGTGGTCGCAACTGGCCACACACTTCCATCGAGGAGATATCGGCGTGCGCCGCCGGACGTGCTCTTCAGAGGGGGCGCTTCGATTCAGACTGAATGTTTCGGCTCTTTTGCGAATCCCTTGGTTTACAATAAATTGCTGAAATGTACTCCATTTGTGGATGAGCAAATGCTTTGAAACTTGAAACCTTGCGTCACATGTAAAACAAAAAATATATTGTTGCGAATTTGCGCCCGCCGGCATGCGATCGACCGCGTGTAGCCAAAAGCGGCCGCCTCGCCCACCGGAACGGACAATTCAGTCGTGACCCTCCGGGAACTACCGCCCGGAGCCAGTCACGGGTGGGGGTTTAACCTCACCACGATCGTGCCAATTGCCCACCCGTGCAGGATAGGGTTGCTCGCCAAATTCGACCGACCTAAGTACCTGCGCGAGTGGTCGACCGGGCGATCGTACCACGCCACAGGCCGACTCCGGACACGAACCGCTTAAGCGGTTTGTTTCCTTATTACAGGGATAACCGAGCGGAGTTATCGTCGGCCTTGACGGTTCCGATTAATTACCGGGCGTTTTAAACCCACTACCAATCCCTTATGTGATGCAAGATGGAGATTCAATAAAAGGAAGGAGACGAAGCAAAGCGGGAAAACAGTTCAACAAGTTAGCACATTTATTCACACACACGGAAGGCACGTATATACAGCCATACGATAATGCAACAAAAGCAAATGCAATAGAAAGAGTTACACCGAATAAAAGGGGCAATGTACAGGCCCAGACACTTAGGCAGTTCTACTTCTTGGACACGGCGCCACAGCATGCATTCAACCCGAAAGAAAGAAAGCCACCCTCATAGGCAAGGAGGCAGACAGGTCCGTAGACCAAATGTACGTGGATCCTGGAGGATCGGCCAGGTCCACGAGACCGGGAAGGTCTTACCCGCGTCCTCGTGACGCGATGGCGGGCAAGCCGCAATGTTCGCGCAGCTGCGCCCCGACTCCGTGCCCCTGGCGTGGTCGGCGAGTCCTCTCCGGCGTGCTCCGCGCGAGCGGTTTTGTTGGCACCACGTTTAGGGTGGGGGAGGAACGGGCCCCCCCCCGGCACTATCTCAGCACGGATGAGGGGGGGGGGAATTGCTGATGCTCAGGGAGAGGGGAATGGCTGGCTGGCTTGGACCCGTGACGAGACGAGTGACCCCCACACCGCAACCTCGTTGCCGACCGCCGTCTTCCCTTGACTTGAACTCAACCAGCCGCCTGCAACCGAACCACGCGAACTCCAACTCCCTCCAACTTCCCTGCAATTCCCAACTCAACTCAGCGCGAGTCGCCTTGCGCTCGCATCTTTATAGGCCTCAGGAGGAGCCTACATGCAAATATTCAGATCAAAACGCGATTGGAGGCGGGGCCACGCCACCCTCTGTTCAGCCATTGGTCGGGCAAAAAAGGGGGCGTGAAGCATTCCTGATCCGCTTTTCGGGGCGAAAGGAACGCATTCACAGCGGGTTCGGAGGCGGGGCTACACTACCCGATGCTCGGTCATTGGACGGATGAAAAGGGGGCGTGAAGCATTCCTGATCCGCTTTTTGAAGCGAAAGGAACGCACTCACAGCCCATGGCACGACGTGTGGAAGAAAGGCGGAGGTGGTGGGAGCTTGGTTGTTGGCGGGCGTCGTTTGAGAATGGTGGTGAAGCGATGTTTGCAGGATGGAGTTGTGGAGGTAAAGAGGCGAAGGTGGTGGTGTTTGAGTTGTTGGGGGATTAATGGTCGAAAATAACAATAGAGAAAGAAAAACTGGCTAACTCAAAGCGTTGCAGCCCAGATGAATCATACATATTCCCTCTATACAACGGGTTTGGGCTAACTACACATGAACTTACCGATATATCTCACCTGAGGACTCTTTATGGTGTAATGCGAATTGCCACAACCGTAACTATATATATATATATATATATATATATATATATATATATATATATATATATATATATATATATATATATATATATATATATATATATATTTTTTTTATATATGCCATGAAAATCGGTCGCCGATGCTCAAGCGTATTAGTAGTTACCTCCGTCACCGAAGATGGACGGGGTTCTGCTTTCACCCATCCGTCTGTGAGTATGATATCTCAAAAAGGTGTGGACAGATTCAGACGAAACTTGGTCGTACAGGTTGTGTGTGGAAGAAGGACGAATTGCTTCGATTTTGGTGAAGATCCGAATACTGGAATTTTTTTGTTTTAAAGTGATTCTTCAGAATTGAGAGATGGGGGCTGAAAAGGATACATAGGAGGATATTTGAAAAGTTGTGGACGGATTATGGCAAAACTCGGTGGACGAGTTGGTCAGGTGCCAACAACAAGCCGATTTGATTTTGGTTAAGGTCCTTATTTCCACCTAATGTGGCTTATACTTTCAGCAAGGTCTCACAAGCAGGAAAAAGAAAACACACAGCTGTCCTCGCATTGCCATCCATGGCAGGAAACAATGTTCAACTATTGGGATTTACATTTCATGATGCTTCTTTCGACAAACATCGACAATCACCTTCAAAACGAGAGATCAACTACCGTGAGAAAAAACCAGACGCAAGCTCAACTCCGACTGAAATCAACCATTTTCCATTTCAGTTGCCATCTCTGTTCTCTAATCCTTCATTCTCACTCAAAAAAAAACTCTTAAAAAGGTTCGAACACATCCTTCATGGTCAATTTCTCAACTCTACCTCCCTGACTAGCTCGTGTATTCTGTTGTGGTAAATTAGTTGTTTGTGTTCAACGCGGTTTGGACACTTCCTGCGGATCTACAACTCCGACGGGGAAGCTTCGATCGACCCACGTGAGTATGTACGTTAATTACCTTTTGAGTTTATACCCTAACTACAATTGGAACTTACCCGTTAGACATTTTAGATGCCCTTTAGATCTTTTAAGACCCCTTTAGACCCCCATCGACCCTGTAGAGCCTTTAGATCTCTGAAGACCCATGAGATCCTAACTACCATTGGAACATATCCTTTAGAGTTTAGACCCTTTGGATCCCTCAGGTCCTTTAAACCCTGAGACTCCTTCAGACGCACACCACACCAACGTCTATTCAATCTTCTTGCAACATTCAGACTCTACCTTTTTCAGCAAGTAATGCGCAAACTCTACCCAACCAGAGGGAGGATACTCTGCGAAATTGAAGAGAATTTGCATATTCGGTCACTGAATTGGTCCACCAATCAAAACCTCGAAGCATATTGTTTTTGATGTTAAAGGGTCAAAGGTCACGGTCACATAAAAAAAAAACAATTTTCATCCGATCGGCTTGAAATTTTAATAGCATTTGCACACTGGGTCACCGAATTGGTGCACCAAAAATCAGAACTATCAATTTTGCCAATTTGACATGTCAACGGTTTCCATGACACCAATTTCATGCCATTATCATCATATGGAACTTTTTTGTGATTTTATTATTTATATCCAAAATACCATTTCGGCTGCAATTGCAAATTTTACCAGCCAAATTTGTTATGCATCACATTCAATCAACATTTCGAAATTGCTGTTTCCATGGCAACTAGTTTTTATTTGGATTTCACAAGTATCGTGCGATGCACAATATCTTTCTTGTTTAACATTTTAAATTTAATGTCCCAGACTCTTTTCCAAAACAGTTTATTGGCGTGGGTTATACTTGGTGGTTTGCCATTGCCTTCCCAGTGTTGTTTGTCCATTGTTGTTTCATATGCAGCCCAAGGCGACTGGTTGCATCGTTTTTCTGGAAGCATGGCTGTGTCGCTGATGCATTGTCTGTTTCCAGTAAGCTGGTACTCATTCCCCCCCCCCCCCGCCGCTCGGAAAGATGAGAGGCTGAGTCAACCCACCTGGTGTTATTTCAATGGAACGACAGGATTCAAACTCGAAACCCTAAGATCTTAAGCCAGCCATCGTAAATGTTAAGCCAACACCAGGCTTTGTTTGTCCGTATTGTATCCTTTTTAAATGTGGAGTGTCAATCAAGGAAGCAGCACCTACCATTTTAAAAGTCTTTGTTATGACCCAGCCAGGGTTTGAACCACCGACCTCCCAAAATCAGAGCGGACTCTCGAACTATTACACCACCGAATAGAACATGGACAACATACAAAAATGAGAATTTCCTTTTCTAGACCCTTAGTTACTCACCCATTCCTCCTTTCATTTCTCGTGTTTGTGTAATGAGGAATGCTCCAATTCTACTCCTCCACATCCACTTTTCACATTCCCATGTCCCCTCCTGTTCCCTTCTATCCATCCCACTCCCTTTTTCTTTCTCTTCTTCCTTGCTAGCACAAAAACCAAAATCTTGTGTGAAATTTTAAAATCAGTGTTTTTTTTTTCTGCATGCATATAATAGCCTACTTTTTCACCCTGGACATGATGTTTGCAATTGTGTGCAGGAACTTGGGCTGCGGAAACGTGTGGACCAGGTTGTTAGATATGCATCAGGGTGTAGCGCATCCCTGTTTCTGCCAAATTTATTTCCTCGACTCCTCTCCCCCCTCCCAACTCCTGAATGCTTCAATTCCTAAACTATCAGCTCCTCCTCCCTCACTTATTCTGTGGGTCTTTAGTATCAGAGGGCTTCAAATTAACTTATCAGACCTCTCCATCTAAATTGCCTCCATCTCCTGCCATCTGACAGAAACCTCTCACACAGGATGTTCCCAACTCGTATCCCTCCTTCACTTCAACAAACCCAGCTTGTTACTGCATTATGTTCATAACTCCTTTCTGCAGCCGCTCTCCTCCGACCCGACACCACTCCCAACTCCCTCTCCAGGAATATTTGTGGCTTTTTGTCTATCTCTCTCTCTCTCTCTCTTTCTTTCCAAAACAACCTCTTGTTTCTCAATGTGGTCTACTATCCCACCATCTTCTATAACTTCATCTGGAAGCTTATTTCTCAAACATGGATTATCTTCTGGCAAAGAACCCCAGTTCTCCATTTATTGTCAGTGGAGATCTTAATTGCGACCACATGACTGCTGGGAGTCAGTCCTCAAACCACAGTCCAACATGCATAACAATGAAGGCCTTTTGCTAAATGGCTGAATTAATCAGGAGTCCATCTCTTCCTTCTCACATCCCCATAAATGCCAGTTAATCTTTGTTCGATTTAGTCATGCCAAACCTCTCCTCAAGCATGTGCTGCTACACTTAGCTCTTTTCATATTGGCCTTTAAAAAGCGTTTGTGTCCTTGGTTGTCGTCAGAGAGCAGCCACAGTGCTGACACGTACAGCAGCAATTCGGCAAGATAAGCTGATCCGTTCTGAAATCTATTTCCCTCACTGGTCCATTTCCCATCATCTTGTGACATCAACAAGAGATAAAGGATCCTGAGGTTGCATCGAAAGGTGTTTGGCTTTAAACCATAAGCAAAAATTTGGGAAAACTCCAGGGTATGAGATAGTAATTTATCAAATTGCATATTTACGCCAATGTTGATAACACAATCCCTGATAACATTTACTGAAAAAGAAAATACTAAGTTGCTTTATTGAATTTACAGCACAAATAAAATAAATGGCTGGTGATGATGCATTGCAAGTAGAAACTAGAAAGAGCAATCAGAGATTGCAGACCATCGCCAGAACATGTTTTGTGTGGTGTTTGTGTACTGGTGTGCTATGTAATTAATAAGAAACATAATTAGAACTGCCACTTTATTACTGCTGGCAGTAATGACCGGGTACCAAGACATCCCGCTTTGATCGGACACCTGACCCTGACCCATGAAGTTTTTCATTATTATTCAATTGAATTTAGAATGGGATTAAAATCAATTAAATTCAAATCAAATGGAAGACCAAATAGGCACAGTTCTGCATTGGAGTAATCAGAAGGAACCTGAACAAGCAAAAATCAAAGATGAAGTCAACAGGAGGAACCTGGATAGGATTCACATTTCAGTGGCGACTCCTCGACCCTCAAACCCATCCAGGCACAGCCAAGTGAGCCTTATTCAAAAGAAAAAAAAACAAAATAAAAAAATAAACCAGGTGAAAAATATTAAATAATTCTGTCTGCCAGACCATGAGTCTGATCAGGTTGAAATCTAAAACATGTATTCCCCAGCACTACTAGATCATAATTGTGAAGTTTCATGTCGATTGATTAAGCAGTTCCAGAGAAAACATGATTTAATACATTTCTTCAATCCAATATGGCTGCCAATCCAGGTGACCTAGCACTCATTCCTTAACAAACTTGGACACCCAAAGCTTGGGAAACATTTGTGTGAAGTTTCCCCTCCTTCTGTCCAGCCGTTCTGGAGAAGGTTTTTATGGGTTTTAGGGTAAATCTAATATGGCTGCCAAACCGTGACTGTGATGTCATGTGTGTGAACCTTTTGTTCCTCATGGTTAGGCGGTTATACCTGTAAAGTTTCACCTCGATCTGTTCAGCCACTTCAGAAAAGATTTTCAAAGGTTTAAAAAAAAAAAAAATGGTTGCCAAATCACGTGATCGATGACATCATCGAAATGTTTTCTGTGGACCATTGTACCCCCAGATGACCTTCAAAATTTTTCATACTGATCAGATGTAGCGTTCTACATATGTAATTATGACGGCATAACGAAGGCACCAATGACTTCACAAAAAAAAAAAATCACATTCCGCACAAGCAAATACAACCTGTCGTTGAGCTAAAGGGGGTGTTGGGGGAGGGGGGTTGACAGAGGAGGGGGAGGAGGGAAAGAGAGGAGAGAGGGATGGTGAGAGAGGAGGGGAGGAGGGAGGGTGAGAGAGGAGGGGAGGAGGGAGGGTGAGAGAGGAGGGGGAGGAGGGAGGGTGAGAGAGGAGGAAAGAGTGATGGGAAGCTAGGAAGGGGAGAAGAGCAAGGAATGGGGGAGGTGGGGAGAGCTATGCCTCACCAAATATTGCTATACTGTGGGAAGGAGGGGTGCACAGAGAGAGGAGAGGAGAGGAGAGAAAATAAAAGAAGAGAGAAAGGTGAGGGGTGGAGGTGGGGTCACTAAAGAGAATGACATGTGATGCTTAATGACCGAATACACACACACACACACACACACACACACACACACACACACACACACACACACACACACACACACACACACACACACACACACACACACACACACACACACACACACACACACACACACACACACACACACACACACACACGTCAGAACAGCTGTACACATGACACAACAAAGTTTATAATGTAATCTGTTGGCACACCTGCAAAAACTTTGATGTCCCATTTCCAGAAAATTTGTGGGAACATGAACCAAAAGTCATCACTAAAAACATGGAAGAACCTACCGTTCACATACGAACGAACTAATGATCCCATCGAGCATGAACATCGAAAACAAAGCGTTGTGACCAGATATCATACTTCGGTACAAAAAAAAGAGAACCCCCCCCCCAAAGAATACAACCGTAAAACACCTTAGACCTCAATTTTTTTTAACACCATAAACAAACTTTAGCACATCACGGGTGGTGAAGATGGTGGTTGTTTCATCGGAATTGCGTGTGTAGTTTCTGAGAAGAGAGCAAATGCATATTTTGGGGGGCAACCCCCCTCCCCACATCGACCCCCCCCCCTCGACCCCATTTTTTTCAATGTGGTGAACAAACTTCAGTACATCACGGGTGGTGAAGATGGTGATCGTTTCATCTGAATTGCGTGTGTACTTTCTGAGAAGAAAGCAAATACATATTTTGGTGGACAACCCCCCTTAAATCCCCTTGGAGCCCGAATTTGCAAATGTCATGAACAAACTTTGGTACATCATGGGTGACGAAGGTTGTATTGAAGTTTTCATCTCACCTTTTTGGATTCAGACCAGGTCACTCTACCCTGCATATGCTGCTTCTGTTCTCCCAACAATGAATGGAGGTCCTCGATGCCAGACATGAAATCAGAGCCATATCCCTCGACATATCACGTGCCTTCGATATGGTCTGGCACCCTGCCCTGCTCACCAAACTCTCTTCACATGGAATACAAGGACATCTCCACTCATGGCTGACAGACTTCCTCTCCTGTCGCAACCAACGTGTGGCCCTAAATGGAGTTCTCTCATCCCCTCTTACTCATCCTTGAGTTCCTCAAGGCAGCGTTCTGGGCCGTTCTTTTCCTGGTTTTCATCAGTGATCTCTCTGACCCTCTGGAAAATCCTCTTTATCTCATTGCTGATGACTCCACCCTCTGCCGTACCATCTGTCATCCCTCAGATCAGCAAGCAGCAGCCTCTTCACTCTCTTCAGATCTGGATAAAATCACAAGCTGGTCCAACACGTGGAACATGTCTTTCAACCCTGACAAATCTCACACTCCATGTCTCTCCGAAACGACCGTTTGGAAGTCCCCCATCTACTTTCTCAACAATCCTCTTGAAGAAATCCTTTCATTCAAGTTTCTGGTTCTCACTATCTGCCATGATCTTTCCTAGGAAAGTTACATTTCCAAGCTGGCCTCCAAAGCTAGTCGCTGACTGGGCATCCTCCATCGTACAGTCCTTCCTTGGCACACCTGAGCTCCTGACCACATACAAAGCTTTCGTCTGCAGCCTGGAGTACTGCCTTCCCCTCTGGGCTGGTGCTCCTGCCTCACATCTTTCTCAACTTCTGGCTGTGGAAACCAAGGCATTTAGGATCATTGTTATCTCCCGTGATGAGGCTGTCTTTGGGTCTCACACCGCGGGCAGGTCGGTGGTCTTTCTGTCTTCTACGGTCTCCCGTCCGGCCTCCCCCCCCCCCCTTCCCCTATATTTCCGCAGGACATTCAAGGTCAGCCGTCAACCCCCTTCTGGTAAAATTACTAAAATCAAGAATCAATGCTCACCTTCACCATTTCATTCCTCTTTTTCCCCACTTTTGGAACAAACTACCACACTCTCTTCAATCCCACCCTTTCCTCCAGGTCTTCAAAATAGCTGTTCATCACCATCTCTTATCTTCCCTCATCCAAAACCATGATCTGTTCTCCCCTCGTTAATCCACCCCAAACCAACCTCCTTCAAATTCCCTGCTTTCCTTTCTGAAAGTCCCTGTTGTGCAAGGTCCAGAAAGTCCCTGTAGTGTCCAACTTGTTTACCCGTGTACTCCGCCCCATTGCTCTACCATCCAAAAAATTCATGTCTGTTCCACACTATTTTTCCTTCCGTCTCCCACCAATCTTGTCTCCTGCTCCCCTTGTTATATGCTCTGTATGTTCTCTCTCATTCGAGCCTCGACAGTGTATACAAAAAATAAAAGAAAAAAATGGTGTGCATCGTTTCTAAGAAGAAAGCAAATACCTCTTTGGGGGGGGGGGCAACCCACTCCCCTCCTCCCACCATAAACTCCCTCTGTAGACCCCTTCAGATCCCGTTTCTTTTTATGCCATCGCGGTTGAGGGTTGTGGTCAATTTTCATTGAAATCGTATGTGTAGTTTCTGAGAAGTTGCAATTATTTGTGGATGGACAGACAGAAGACGCACCATCACATAAGCTCTCCGGAATGACTCTACGGGTGAGCTAAAAACCATCCTTGGGAATATTACTACAAATGAACTACAGTTGGAATCCGTCCTGGGCTCAGCGACGATCCTGAAGAGAGTACTCGGAACAAAACTTTGAAAACAAAAACCTTCACAGCTTGGTCCATGAATTGTGACCCCTTACTGAAATGAAGGTGGATACTTTGATCCTGCCCTGGGAGGACTCCATTCCACATTCTGAAACCCGCATATGGAGATACCAATCAATCACACACACACACACACACACACACACACACACACACACACACACACACACACACACACACACTTTGAGACCTGGGGCAGGAGCAGTCAAAACCAACAGCTCGTACATGCCATGACCTTTTCACCCAACCGGTCAGCTCCGAATCCGATTCGTACATGCTGCAGTCCCCTCACCAGGGGGGAAAAGTTGGGGACCAAGGGGAGGGTTGGGAGAAAGTGAGACAGAGGAGTGGAGAGAGAGAATGGAGGGGGAGAGGGGAGGGGTCTGAGAGAAAGACAGACAGAGAGAGAGAGAGAGAGAGAGAGAGAGAGAGAGAGAGAGAGAGAGAGAGAGAGAGAGAGAGAGAGAGCGAGGGCGAGGTCAGGGTTGGAAAGAAGGATCAGGGTGGGAGAGAGGGGGAAGGGTTGGGAGGGAGAGGGCTGAGGGATTCTGGCAGATGTGATGCCCAGTTTATCATCCATCCGAGGGACGGCACACACAGCGATGAATCACCTGGCCTGTAAAACACCGGGAGGACAGTTTAGAGCTGGGTTGGGATTCAAATCCAGGTATCACAGAGTGACCATGCCTACCTCTCGGCTTTCCTGCCATGATGTGGTGATTCCTTCCTTCAGAACTGAAATTTCTTTTTTCTCATTGTGATCATATCATTTATTTTGCCTTCCTTCCTCCAGTGGAGAACCACGATAACGCCAATGAAAGTTGAAGAACGTGCCAAGTGGCTTTACCACGCAATTGGGATCCTAGGATCCTGAGTTCAAATCCCACTCAGCTGTTGAATTAATACCAAGTGGGGTTGACTGCTAGTCATCCTTCCGAGGTCAGCAAAATGAGTGCCAGCTTGCTGGTATCCTGTGTCGGAGTGGCGACCCGTCCAGGATTGTGCCCAATAGCCAAGGAGACTGCTGAGGCAGCACCAATGCTCTGCACACAGTATGGTCCCGATGGATGGATGGACCCTCCACTTTTGCAGGACTTGGACATGTTCTATAGGGTGGCATATAAGACTGCTTCATGCTGCTAAACATCTGGATTTTTTAAAAACGATATTCAAAATCACTATTTAATTAAAATTGAAGTACTGTACAGCAAACCCTCAAATATCGCAGGGGTGGTTCCTGGAAAATGTCACGATAGTGGAAACCAAGGGCCAATGGGAAAAGGGGGATTTGGTTCCTGGGCTTTGAGAAAATATAGAGGAAGGCCGGCAGCAGTCAGACATAAACACATCACAATTGAAATAAACATGTAAAATGCAGTATATATATATATATATGAAGCATGTTAACACTGAAACAAACATCAAAATAAAATAAATACAGTGTAAAATAAATGAAAACACAAGAGTTTTACCTTTTCAATTTATTACAAAACAGCAAAGTGTTTTTTACAAAACAGCAAGGTGGGCGAGGGTAAACATATTACGTACTCATTCGTACTGTCCTCTGCTGTAAATATACAACAACACAGCTCAGGATAATGATGCTGTTATAAAGGGAGGGAGAGTGTTAGAAAGATGTGGATGTCGAACTTGCGATGGCTGTTCGATCATCAGGAGAACTGTGAAGTCGCCTGCTGCATTGCCACAAAGAAGGGTAAAACAATCCTGAGCCACCTTGATCAGGAGCAGATCTTTCCTGCTTGGAGAGGAAGGTATCAGATGGCATCCCGTTTCAAAATAATCCCGTCTCTTCGGCATCTGCCATGGTTGAACTGGAGCCTTCGGCCCCGGGTGCCTCGTGGAAACGTTGGTAAATCCGCAATAATTTTCCCATCACGAGTCCACTCAAATGGGTAAATCCGCAATTGTTTCTCCTGTGTTACCGCAATTGACTTGCGTTCACTGGGCAGTCGATTCATTGATCCCATAATGGCAGCTCACAGATGCTGCACTTTGACCGCTTGACAACCGAACAAATAACTCAATTTTTTTTGCACTATGCCAAAATCTTTCTCCACCTTTTGGCACAACTAATTTTGTCCATAGTTTTACGTTTGGGCACCATTATTAACTGTTGTTTGTCTACTCCATCTTGTACATCTAGTATTTCAGGATCTCAATACGTCATTTCCTGTTCGATGACGATTCATTATTAAAGTTAGCTTCGTTTCCGTATTCTGGTACGATTACTACAATTAATGGTGCATGAGAAACAACACCAGAGAGTTGGTGTCAAAGCCACCCAATGCTCGCCTGTTTATACATTTATCGTTTTTAAAAGACTAGTCTAATAATATTTTTTATAAAGCATTGTAGTGAAGTCTGATCCAAATAATTTTAAAGCAATATTATATGTATTTGTATATTGGAATCAGTAAAAAAGTGTGGTAGATAAAAACATTACAAAGGAAACTCGTATAAACAGGCGAGCATTGGGTGGCTTTGACACCATCTAAGGTTGAAATTAAAAAATAAAAAATAAAAATTATTTTTTAATTTCAACTTCACTTCACCAATAGTATACCCCAAAGGAACCTCTATGCCAAATATCAGCATCCTAGTACACATTAATGAATGGCAAGCTTCTAAATAACTTGCACCAAAAACTTTAATGTTGATATGCTACAAAAAAGTTAAGTTCAAAACAGGTCAAAAATTTTAAACAATTGAAATTATTTTTTAATTTCAGCTTCACCTCATCAATAATATTCCCCAAAGGAACCTCCATGCCAAATATCAGCATCCAAGTACACATATTAAATGAACGGCAAGCTTCTAACGCTCACGCCGGGGGTATCGCTATAGCTCTCTGTTCTTCAAACAGATGAGCTAAAATGCTCATAATGGAAGGGAATCATACATGCGGATGCAAATAATGACTCATCTCAGCTCAAAAACCGGGATAATTAAGTCGGAACAATAGGTTGCCCACAATTGGTCGACACCTGCGATATTTGAGGGTTTCCTGAATATAATTGAACACTGCATGGGATGACATGTTCTATGAACTCCCTGGTATTGTATAAGATTCATGTTCCAACTGTATGCATTTTATACACGTACTTGAACGCATGCACATTCTAATTAATACATACTTTATAGATTTGCTCACATTTTAAAAGTACATACTTTAAAGACGTACTCACATTTTAATTGCACAAACTTTATAGACGTACAATGTTGAAAAAAAGATCATGTGTACCAGTGGTTAACACCAGCCAGGTGGCGTTTGTGGCCGACGTAAGCACTGGTGTGTGGACAGACAAAGAAATGGTCTGAAATGGTGAGGGTAATAACGTTTATGCGCACAAGTTAAGGCCAAACAAAACCAAAAAAAATTGGTGTCCAGCATTTTGATAAGACTGCAGAATACATTTTGAGAGGGAGGAAGACATTTTTTTCAAAACAATTTCATTTGAGAAAAACACAAAACAGTTAAACCAAAGGTTTTGAGAATAACACATTTAAACCTCACATGCATAATAAAATAAATGTTCAAACAGCTTAACTTCTCTCATTAGGTTGACTCTTCGTATCCAATAAAAGCTATTCGGATGAAACATGTGAACCACCTAGTGACTGTTTATAGTGCAGAAACTGCTGCTCAGACAACAACCACACTCACCCAGAGATAGCAAGCAGTGTGACCCGATGGCAAGGAACCTCTGAGAAGACCAGACCACTAACTTAACGCAGTCCAGCAGGAATTTGCAATTTGTTCAGGGTGCCGGCAACAACTCATCTACTCTTCTCGATGGACATTGTGGGATCTTTCATGATCACCAACTAATACTAGTGGATGGAATGCCCAGTTTAACGTGCATCTGAGGGAAAGTATAAACATCGACGCCTCGCCATGCCTGTGAAACACTGGGATGACAGTTTATAGCTGGGTCAGTACTCAAACCCAGGCGAGACAGCTGAGAGGCGAGTGTCCGTACCTCAAGGCTATTTGGCCTGCCCCCTTTTTAGGTTCCAGCATTTTTATCTACCTTTGTGTGCAGCACAAGCCTGCGGGATAGCATCATTGGCTGCTGGCGTGGCTGTGCCGTTGATGCAGTGCCCTCTGTAGGTTAGGGCAGGAATTTGTAATTTGTTCAGGGTGCCGGCGAGAGCTCGCCGACTCTTTGCGAAGGACACCATGGGATCTTTAACATCCACCAACTAATGCTGGCAGACGGGTTGCCCAGTTTAATGTTCATCTGAGGGAAGGCACGCACACTCATGAATCACTCTGCCTGTGAAACACCGGGATGACCTTTTATAGCTGGGTCAGGATTCGAACCCAGGCTCGACAGTTTAGAGGCGAGTGTGCATACCTCTCGGCCATCCTGTCAGCACCCAGCATTTTGATAATAGTATGAAAGATCACTTTTTCTTGAGGTCCATTATCGAAACCACAAGAAAATAAAGCGACGTTTCATGTTGCTTTACTTATATACAAAATATAAAACACAAAAATGACAGCAAACGTAAAGTGTCATAATGAAAAATAAATCCTCAATTATTATAGGTGTACCACCAATGCACCAAAGGAAAAAAATAACGATCCAATATCAGTGCTGCCACCTGACACTTTGCATCGCTTCTAAGGATTGGTCACTTCGTCGTCCTCCAAACCAGAGCCCGAGCTGGAGTGCGAACTTGCTGAATGAGTGATTTTCCAAGTCTTGTCGGTGCGTGGATGATAGCCAACCGAGCATCCTGCTGCAGAAAAATCCCCAATGGAATCCAAGTCCAGCATTCTACCTGGAAAAAAAAGAAAGAAAAGAATATCCAAACAGCAAGGAAAGTCTCTTCAGCTCTCCAAAAAGTTTCTAATATCGAATGGGAGATGCTTATTAATGAGAAAAACAAATGCAACACAAGATTAAAATACGCATAATCCATGAGCAATTACAAACAGTTGAGCAAAGGCAGCAATGCTGTCTGCTTACGAGAAGTGTTGTCCGATTCCTTCTCGGACAGAAAGGTCCGATTCATAACGAGCTTCTTCCTCGTGTGACAGAAATAGCGCAGCCCAGGATGTTCGGCACCAGCTGCAACACACCGAGTGAATTCGAGATGAAATATACCATCAGCGATGGGGAATCTCCCACTATTGAATGAAAAAGGTCATACATATTCCAGATAATGAGGGAGGTGAATTGGAAACAAGACATCATTTGGTCATCATCTCGAAAAAGTTCCCCAGGGGTGAGGAACGTAGTAACCAAAAATAATTGAAATCAGATGAGCGGTTTTCCGTTTATAACAAAAAACATTTTTTGGCGGCCATCTTGGATCCGGCCACGCCCAAAATCAACAGGGTTCTTCCTTTTCAGGTGGTACATGTGTGACCCAAATTTCAAATCGATATGGCGAACGGTTTATGAGTTATCGCACTCACAGCTATAAATGTTGACGCCCGGACGGACGGACGGACGGACGGACGGACGGACGGACGACCTGGGTGACAACAATATCCCCCTTCCGCCACGCGGCGGGGGATAATAAAACAAAAAAAGGTACAAAACATTAAAAAAAAACAATAAAGTGTTTTCACGCACACACACAATGTGTGACGTATTTTAGAGTACAACGTGTTCCCTCGTTTTTGGAACAGGAATACGAGTTCCCTTACAAGGATCCTCAACGCAGGGTGACACTGTCGGGCCCGTCAAGCATGTGCAATGATTGCCAACCTAAGGCTGGTTGTCTGGGCTCTATCCTTTTCAAATGCTGAGTGTCGAGTAAGGAAACAGCACATACCATTGTTAAAGTCTTTGGTCTGACTCGGCCGGGTTTTGAATCGCCGACCTCCCAGTCTCATAGCAGACGCTCAAACAATTATGCCACCAAGACTGGTAAACAATGTGGAAGAACATGAAACTGCTTTGTGGAAATCATGCGACATGGTCCAAATTAGCATTTTAATCAAGATGCCTTACTAATGAAGGGTCTTTGTGCACCGAATATTAGGATACAAATAAGCAAATGTTTTAAGTCTGAAGCAAACGCATTAATTGCATTTCAGGTTTCCCCTCCAAACCAAAACGCACACCCATTGTGCGTGCGGTCCTCGGTGTTACATTACCTAGATCGGTGATTGTGTTGTCAATAAGGAAGCATGGATGACAGTGCATGTCAACCGATAAACGTTTTCATACTACCACAAGTACAGTTACATTTGGTTTCGCTGGGCACGTTTGATGTCCTCTACAAATACAACCTTTACAGTGGTGTTTTTTGTTTAGCAAGGTTGGAATTGATGAAAATAACTTAACTCATTATTTTTTTAAATAAATAGGTGGTTGAAACAAACAAAATTGACAGTTCCCCTTAACAAATGAGCTGGGCATTCAGACTCTCCCTTCCCCTCAGTGTTCTGGGCCCAGTCCTATTCCTAATCTTCATCAACAATCTCTCTGACTCTCTGGAAAATCCTCTTTATCCATTTGCTGATGGCTCCACCCTCTGCTGTGACATCCCTCATCCTTCAGACCGACAGGCTGCAGTCTCTTCCCGCTCTTCCGACCTTGACAAAATCACAAGGTGGTCAAACACTTGTAGTATGTCTTTCAATCCTGACAAATCTCACACTCTCACTCTCTCTTTCCAAAAGGACCGTCTGGCAACCCCCCCCACCCCCACCTACCTCCTCAACAATATTCTTCAAGAAGCTAAATCACTCAAACTCTTAGGTCTTACTACCACCCATGATCTTTCTTGGGTAAACCACATTACCAGTCTTAGACTGGGCATCCTCCATCATGCAAACTCTTTCTCCTTCCTTGGCAGAGCTCAACTCTCATCCACCTACAAGGTCTTCATCCACAGCTTGATGCAGTACTGCTTCCCCTCCCCCCTCCCCCATGGGCTGCACCTCTACCCCACACCTTATTCAGTTTAACACCGTGGATACCAAGGCCTACAAAATCATTACAATCTCCAATGATGAAGTTTAATGGATAGGCCTATTGTTTTCCCATCACAGACAAGTTGGTGGTCTCTCTGTCTTCTACCACCCCCTTTCTGGTCTTGTACCCACTGTTCTTCCCCTGCTTTGAACCCCCCTCCCCCAGGTTTCTGCAGTATGCATGTGGTCCCCCATGCCCTCCATTCTGGTAGAGGATGAGCCTACATGGCGTCGATGGTTCGCAATGGCTCGTGGAACATTTAGGGCTTGGCAAGAGAAAGAATTATAAAGGACATTACCTTGTTGCATCGATCCTTTGACAATTTGCAGGTTAAAGATGGACAACAAAAGAGTTTTGAGATAACCACTACTCTGCATACTATGGACCTTGTTTGTAAGCACAGACAAATCTCTTCACTCACACAAACTTGGGAGTCTGCCATTTTTATTCTTTTTCTCCAAATCAAATTGCGTCATGACATCTCTGTGAGAGCATTGTCCGGACGCTTGTGTGTGATACGAAAATCCGCACACCCAGCAGAAACCTGGCAGCCAAGAGCCAAAGCTGCATGGCCAGCGTCGGGGTTGAGGAGGGAGAGACTGCAAGTTTTTTTTTTTTTAAAGCTTGGCAGGTCATATCAGAGAGGGACAGAAGGAAGAGGGAGAGCAGAAATCAAAGCAGTTTCATGTTTCTCAGTCCACAATTTGCAAGTGTCATCCCGTGCCATTCCGAACGTTTTATGGTGGACGGTGCGTCGAGCGATGAGAAAGAGGAAGCTGGGTAAATCTCATTTTTAGTCTCTTCAATTTCATTCTTCCCTCCAGGGCTTCAAGACAGCTGTTCCCCACCATCTCACAATCATGATCTTTTCTACTCCCATTAACCCTCCACAAATCTACCCCTTTCCGAGTTTCCAGTTTGTCTCCACTTTGGGGATGGAGAGTTTGCAGCTGTATGTTGTTTCACTCCATGTCCTCTCCTTGCCCTCATTCTTCCCCACGTCCCTCATTTCTGCAAGTCTCCCTCTATTTTGTACTGCAACCCTGCAGTTGGTCTGTTCACACCACTCTCCCCCTGCCCCTACACACACACACACACACACACACACACACACACACACACACACACACACACACACACACACACACACACACACACACACACACACACACACACACACACACACACACCTGGAATTATAGATAGATGATTATATGTGCATTAAATAGTTCGTTGCAAACTATTGTGGTTGCCGAACTATTGGGAAGATTAATGAAATTTAACTCCAAAGTTGTTATTTCTTGAGGCTGTAGAAAAAAACAGCCGTGTGCCCATATATGGATGGTGACGTCACGTTCTCCAAAACAAAGCAGAAGCTCACTCGCTCATTGAAGAAATGTCGAGTTGAGCGGGCCGTTCTTTCGCTTTTTTCAGCTTGCAACTGTCTATATTATCCTTTTTTATTTTGAATTATTGTAGAACAAAGTTATTTGGATATTTGTACATCATGCCTCGTACGTGTGTTGTCATGTTTTGCGAAAATGGCTGGAAAATGGGTAATCGCTCCCACCGATTCCCGAAGGAATCAAATTCACCGGCAGTGGATAAGATTTGTACAAGCAAAACGGGCAAATTTTCCCCCAAAGAAAACGGGTAAAGAGGACCCTTTGGAGAGACTTGTCATTTGTGGTGACCATTTCACAGCCAAGGATTACGAAGGCAACGCAACGAGTGAGCTCGGTTTCAAAACAACTGCTCAAGTGAGACTGAGGCGTGACGCTGTGCCCACCATTCAGCCTTCTCCTCCTCAGCTGGCTCCTGCTTCAGCTTTACCTTCGCAAACTTTGTTGCGAAGGTTATGTTTTGATCGCTGTGTATTTATTTATTTATTTGTGAATATGTGTGTTTGTTACTTACGAAATCTAAAGATTTCGAAAGTATATTGATGACTTCCGTTTCTGTTTGTTTGTTTGCTTGTTATTTACGAAATCTAAAGATTTCGGAAGTATATTGATGACCCGTTTCTGTTTGTTTGTTACTTACGAAATCTAAAGATTTCGGAAGTATATTGATGCCTTCCGTTTCTGTTTGTTTGTTTGTTTGTAGGCACGATAACTCGAGAACGGAAGAAGCTACCAATGTCAAATTACACCACGTGATTCAGGAGGGTGATGGCTAGTGCTGATTAGATTTTGGTCAAAATCGGTCAAAGGTCAAGGTCACGGTGAGGTCAAATTTTCGATTTTTGATGGTTTGGTACAGATAACTCGAGAACGGAAGAAGCTACCAATGTCAAATTACACCACGTGATTCAGGAGGGTGGTGGCTAGCGCTGATTAGATTTTGGTCAAAATCGGTCAAAGGTCCAGGTCACAGTGAGGTCAAACATCCAAAACATTCGATTTTTGATGGTTTGGTGCAGAATCATTGTAGAAACTTCTGGTTTGCGTCGCTACCTTCTCAAGAGACAGCTTTTATTAGACAAGGTCAGAGGTCAAGTTGACGATTTTGTAAGTACCAGTCTATGACTGCTTGTTTGTTTGTAGGCACGATAACTCGAGAACGGAAGAAGCCACCAATGTCAAATTATACCAAGTGATTCAGGAGGGTGATGGCTAGTGCTGATTAGATTTTGGTCAAAATCGATCAACGGTCAAGGTCACAGTGAGGTCAAACATTCGATTTTTGATGGTTTGGAACAGAATCATCGTAGAAACTTCTGGTTTGCGTCGCTACCTTCTCTCGAGACAGCTTTTATTAGACAAAGTCAGAGGTCAAGTTGACGATTTCGTAAGTACCAGTCTGTGACTGCTTGTTTTTTTGTTTGTTTGTAGGCACGATAACTCGAGAACGGAAGATGCCACCAATGTCAAATTACACCACGTGATTCAGGAGGGTGATGGCGAGTGCTGATTAAATTTTGGTCAAAATCGGTCAAAGGTAAAGGTCACAGTGAGGTCAAATATTCGATTTTTGATGGTTTGGTACAGATCACTCGAACCGAAGAAGCTACCAATGTCAGATTACACCACGTGATTCAGGAGGGTGATGGCAAGTGCTGATTAGATTTTGGTAAAAATCGGTCAAAGGTCAAGGTCATAGTGAGGTCAAACATCCAAAAAATGATAACTCGAGAATGGAAGAAGCAACCAATGTCAAATTACACCACGTGATTCAGGAGGGTGGTGGCGAGCGCTGATTAGATTTTTGTTCACAATCGGTCAAAGGTCAAGGTCACAGTGAGGTCAAACATCCAAAACATTCAATTTTTGATGGTTTGGTACAGAATCATCGTAGAAACTTCTGGTTTGCGTCGCGACCTTCTCTCGAGACAGCTTTTATTAGACAAGGTCAGAGGTCAAGTTGACAATTTCGTAAGTACCAGTCTATCACTGCTTGTTACTTACGAAATCTAAAGATTTCGTAAGTATATTGATAACTTCCGTTTCTGTTTGTTTGTTTGTTTGTTTGTAGGCATGATAACTCGAGAACGGAAGAAGCAACCAATGTCAAATTACACCACGTTATTCAGGAGGGTGATGGCTAGTGCTGATTAGATTTTGGTCAAAATCGGTCAAAGGTCAAGGTCACAGTGAGGTCAAACATCCAAAAAATGATAACTCGAGAACAGAAGAAGCTACCAATGTCAAATTACACCACATAATTCAGGAGGGTGATGGCTCGTGCTGATTAGATTTTGGTCAAAATCGGTCAAAGGTCAAGGTCACAGTGAGGTCAAACATCCAAAACATTCGATTTTTGATGGTTTGAGACAGAATCATCAAAGAAACTTCTGGGTTGCGTCGCTACCTTCTCTCGAGAGAGCTTTAATTTGACAAGGTCATAGGTCAAGTTGACGATTTCGTAAGTACCAGTCTATGACTGCTTGTTTGTTTGTTTGTTTGTTTGTTGGCACGATAACTCGAGAACGGAAGAAGCACCAATGTCAAATTACACCACGTGATTCAGGAGGGTGATGGCTAGTGCTGATTAGATTTTGGTCAAAATCAGTCAAAGGTCAAGGTCACAGTGAGGTCAAACATAATTCCGTAAATTCATGTGGAGAAATGGAGTATTTTTGCTTCGCTCGACGTTACGAGTTAGTTTTAACTTCGATTTTAATTTTGTCTTCGGTTTTTGCGATCGCTTCGGACGCTTAAAACTCGGTTGTCGAAATTCTGGTAAAAATCTGATGTTTTGGAGACGTTTTAAGATTGTATAAAAAATATTTCACTCGACGCGTCACGGGTCGTCCCATGATGCAGTGCGCTCGAGCAGACGCGTCGTTGAGTTACGTTAAGGTATAATATAATTGCGTGGAGAAATGGAGATTTTTGCTTCGGTCGACGTTACAATTTTTGATGGTTTGATACAGAATCATCGTAGAAACTTCTGGTTTGCGTCGCTACCTTCTCTAGAGACAGCTTTTATTAGACAAGGTCAGAGGTCAAGTTGACGATTTCGTAAGTACCAGTCTATCACTGCTTGTTTGTTTGTTTGTAGGCACGATAACTCGAGAATGGAAGAAGCTTCCAATGTCAAATTACACCACGTGATTCAGGAGGGTGATGGCTAGTGCTGATTAGATTTTGGTCAAAATCGGTCAAAGGTCAAGGTCACAGTGAGGTCAAATATTCGATTTTTGATGGTTTGGTATAGATAACTCGAGAACGGAAGAAGCTACCAATGTCAAATTACACCACGTGATTCAGGAGGGTGATGGCTAGTGCTGATTAGATTTTGGTCAAAATCGGTCAAAGGTCAAGGTCACAGTGAGGTCAAAAATTCAATTTTTGATGGTTTGGTACAGAATCATGGTAGAAACTTCTGGTTTGCGTCGCTACCTTCTCCAGAGACAGCTTTTATTAGACAATGTCAGAGGTCAAGTTGATGATTTCGTAAGTACCAGTCTATGACGGCTTGTTTGTTTGTTTGTTATTCGCATAACTCCAAAAGTATTGAACTGAATCGCAGCAAATTTGGTGGGATGATTGGTTATTATCCAAGGACCATTTGATTAGATTTTGGGAGCGATCGGGTCAAAGGTCAAGGTCATGAAAAGGTCAAAATCGTCTTTCTACGATAGCGTGGTCAATTTGTATCCAATTTGCATGCAACTAATGTCAAAATGTTCAGAATTCAATGCCCCATCTTGTGATATGTGACATGACACAATGACGTAATAACCCTTATTAGCGGTTGGGAGTCAAAGGTCGGGGGGGGGGTTCACGACATTGCAAAATGTGCAGTTTTCGTCATAACACGGTCAATTCTTATCCGATTTGCATGAAACCAACACCAAAATGTTGACTGTTCTGTTCCCCACACTCTAATACCAATTACAAAATTAAGAGTACAAAGGTCAAGGTCATGAAAAGGTCAAAATCGTCATTTTGCCATAGTGCAGTCGATTTTTATCCAATTTGCATGCAACCAATGCCAAAATGTTGTGAATTCAATGCCCAATCTTGTGATATACGATATGACACAGGAAATTTAATGTTTTTAAGCCATCATAACACATATGAGTTGGCAGATGTAGTATGGGATTAAATACCCTCACAATCAACGGTTTCTGGGGGTGGGGGCAAAATGTAGCGTTGGCGAAGGTATGCGCTCTCCTGAGTGCCCCTTCTAGTTTGACTCTGTTACGTCCTGAACTGTTCTGTATTCTAGCTCCTCCATGAGCCTCCACATTGTATCCAACAAAAGGCCCACCCCTCCCCCTCCCCCTACCTTAATGTATCCCATAAATTCCATGATGGTAAAAAGCTCAGCACACTGGTTCAACAAAAAAAAAACTTACCCAACAGCTCCTTTTCTTTAAAGACGACACAGGTTCCAATGGCATCTAAAAAGAGAGAAAACATTCTTTGTCATGTTCCGAGGATAATGCTGGGAACCAGAAAACAAACAGTCGACCAGCCGAACCAAAGGTAATCATGCAATCTTAACCTTCAATGAACTTGCAAATTGTAATTATATGATGCTACTACATTCAGAAGGAAAATCTGAGCTAAGAAAAGTCAAACTTAAGAAATAGCAAATGTAACCAGATATTTGCAATCACAAAGTGAATCACCACGACTTACCCTTAGTCTGTGGTCCAATGATTGAATATTTTGTTCGGACCACCATATCACCTTGACCTTCATCATTTAGAGATAGAGTGTAAATTAAGAAAATGTGTCCCCATCTACAATGGATGCATAAAACTCAACATCATGAAAATCGAAGGAAAATTCTTCAAGTTATGATAAAAAAAAGAAGTGTTTTTGTGTTAATTTGGTCACAATCCGAAAAAACTAGGTCAAAGACACGAATCAAATATCAGGTGCACAACTTCAGTGCAGGTCCACCATGATGCAAGGACATGTTGGAAGGACAAGCGGTCTGAAATTCTGCATTGGCAAAATTGAGCGATGACAAAAACGTTTTTTTGTTTTTTTTTCAGAACGCCATTTGACTTTGACCTTGACCTCTAACCTGGAGGGGTATGATGTAAAATAAACGCAAGTGATACTTGCTCTATCTCGGGTATCCAGAGGGCAACTTCGTTTCAATCGGACAAGCATTAGTTGAGTTATGGTGAAAAATGTTAAAATGTCTATAATTTGGTTTGAGATACTTCAGACTTAAAAAGGTCAAGGTCAAAATAAACTAGGTCAACCCCACATACTTTGTATTCCCATTATCGATGCAAAATTTCATTCCGAAAGTTGCAGCTGGCTCAGAGATAAAGCTTGGAAATTGGCAGCATTTAAAAAAAACCAATATGGTGGTTTTGTATTCCTCAGGATCTAAGAAACTCTGGGGTACCATTAGAAATTGGAGGCACTAATTGGAGAACCAAACCTTACAATGGGTATAATCCTCCCCCGATCCTAAAGGGGGAGGCTTATGAAAGTGAGGCTTTAGGAAAGAGTTAAAAGCTATAACTGATGAGGCCGTGGGAATATTAAAAGACAGCCTTTCCACTTTTTTGTGCACAAAATCGATACATGGAAGACTAACGTGGTAAGGGGAAGAGGGAGGGCTGTGGATGACATAAAATGATAGTGCACTGCCAAGATGAAGCACTGTAGGAAAGAGCAGGATTGAACATCCTCACTCAGGAAGGAGGTTCCACCAATGGGAGAAGTGTGGAATAATTTTTTTTTTTTTGTATATACACGATGAAAATAAAACCCGTTGATTCGCCGACGGGAATATTGAGAGAGGGTGGGGGGGAGGAGAGAAAGAGAGAGAGAGGAGAGAGAGAATGTAAGGAGAGAGAGAGAATGTAAGAGAGAGAGAGAAAAGCAAGAGCGAGAGAGAGAGAGAGAGAGAGAGAGAGAGAGAGAGAGAGAGAGAGAGAGAGAGAGAGAGAGAGAGAGAGAGAGAGAGAAGCGAGAGAGAGACTGCCAGGGACACAGCACCAAGCAGCGCTATGCAAACACGTGACAACAAAGACTCAAGGGTCATTGTCATGTTGAGAACAGTAGTGATGACCTCATATTGTGCTCCACTCTGGATATGATAGACAGATACATCCTCAATGTATTTTGATGGACAAACTTCTAAGAAACTAAAAACAAGGCTGCATGAACATAAGTTTGCCGTATGTAGAAAAGACCCTCTCTCCCAGGTCGCAACGCACATCATTGAGCAAGACCATCGATTCATGTTTTCCAAGGACAAGGACGTGATCGGACAAGCAGTCAAACGAACGTGCAGACAACTACAAGAGGCCTGGTGTTCAAATGACAATTCAATATACGTAGATTTACATCGAGTAACAAGCATGAAGTCACCAGCTCAAACAACAGTAAACACACTGAACACTGTTAATTAACAAACAATCTCACAGAATACACCAAATAAGTAAGTAGGAGTCAACAGTTAATCGGTAAAGTGATGTTAACCCAGGTTCCAACAATCAGGATGATTCATCTCAACTTTGTTTTTAAATGGCACACTGTGTATGTTTTTTGTTTTTTTCAATCCAGTCTGTGACGATGTGGTCGAGTGAGGGACTGAAACGTTAGACCTTTTAAAACTTCCGTCCCAGTGATAGATTTGATTTTATCTTCACGCATGGTGCCTGCGATGCAAGTCCTTTCTTCAATACGCGATACATACGTATATGTACATATCAGATACCCATTCATGGAACAAATATAAATTGATCTTTTAATTCATCACATGACACCCTTTAGCTGTGCATGCTACAGACACAGCCTGCAGCAAGTGCGCACAGCAACACTTGAGCACAAACGGAAGTGTCCATTACTCGAATGTGACAGTTGCATTGTACATGAGAAGGGTAGAGACAGTGCACACAAAAAAAAAAAAATGGAAGAGATGAGATCTGGCGAGCATAGTTTTCAAAGATTTTGAACATTTGAGGGAGGCCATGGGTAGACGAATCATGAGAACAATTATGTTTCCTGAACAAGTGAAATGAGTACTTCTAATTAACCTCATCAATGAGTACATCTAATTAATTTATTTATTATGAATATAGCTTTCTTGTTGGAAGTGAACCGACTTGTGCCCGTACTTACAGATTTTGTTTGCCTTGGCCCGCCTTTCATTTGTTATCCGTACACGTTCACAAAGCCATGGCATTCGTTATGATATTTGCAAATATGTACTGTACCGTATGCCGTGCTTGTATATTAAGCTAACTGGAAAGGCTATCCACAAGATTATCATTCCACCTGTCCAAATCTAATCCAAATTTAATCCGCACCCAGGGATAAGCCACGGCGATGTAATTTGGTCACAGTAAGCCTTCATTCATCATGCTGTTTGTCTTCCACCCTCAAGACCTGCCAATGTTGCTTGATTGTAATCAATGGCAAAGTGATATTCTAAAACACTCCTTTTAACATGAGGCAAAGATGTTTTTGAAGTTTATTTTCCCATCAAATTGACATCCACATCCTTTTGCAACTGATTTACATATCTCATTCCCATCGATAGGAAGGAAGTACTGGCGTACAATGGCCTGCCATTTTCAAGACACCATAAGGTTTTTAAATGTTCACAAGCTATATGTACCAGTGACAGGAGGGTTCACACCCCACATGGACAACATATTCAGAGATGTAGTGACCCCTGCAGGTGCTGCACTGGTGTGGCAATTCAAATAGGATTCAATGCCACGAGCAGTGGGGTGGGGGAACAAATCCAAGATCGGACTGCTCAGAAACGAGCATGCTATCAACGGCACTATGCATGGTCCTCCCCACGGGTTCAACACTCAAAATTATTTTTTAATCTTGAAGTTGAGGCTCATAGAGGAAGAATTCAACACGACCTTTGCAAGCTTCCACGTTAGGGCCCGTCGGCTTAAACTCTTGGTTCAATGATAATTGTCTTCTCGAACCAGTCTCATGCAAATCTCTTGACAGTTTGTAATAACCACTGCAGTCTCTTCATCACTGCAAGATGAAATCTTCGAAACACCATGACAACAAACTACTCTTCGTTCAGATCTTCACAGACAAACAAAATCCCAGCATTTGATATTTAGATTGGGAACAAGGGATCGAAAGAGGGAGAGACTTTGAGACAGGAGTTCACACAACTGGTACTCAAGTAATCATGTGCAGTAAAAAAACACACTAAATGTGTACTTCAAAGATGCTCTGACAGCTCGACAGTGTAGAAGCACAACAGACGCTTTTGGTGGAAGGTTTCCTCAGCTGGTGTAGGTCAGATTCTTCAGTGATAATTCTGATAAATTGATATAATGTGCTGTGATTTCAAAATTTAAGTGCACAAAATTAAGTTTATAAATGATAACATTATATTTTATAAGTTATACTATAACTAATAAGATTAAAAAATAAAAATAAAAATCGAAGGAGAACACATGAGCGAAGAGGAAGAAGAGAGGTTTTCTCAGCGAGTGTGGGGAAGATTGTTCCGTGATAATTGATATGCTGTGATTTCAAAATTAAGTTTATGAATGATAACATTATAATTTACAAGCTATATTGTCGGTATATGTATGTATGTATATATATATATATATATATATATATATATATATATATATATATATATATATATATATATATATATATATTGTTGTGGTTGACGAAATTCGCAAACCACCATTCAGGTCCCTTAGGTGAGATATCTCTGTAAGTATATGTGTAGTTAGGCCCAAACCCGTTGTTTAGAGGGAATAAATGTCATTCATGCGGGCTGCGACCCTTCTAGATAGCCGTTTTTCTTTACTATCTTTATTTTGGACCAGCCGCCATTACTACCACCACCAACCACGTCTCAACAGCCATCACACAACAACCACCAACCGCAACGCCGCTTCACAACAACAGCCACGACCTTTACCATCACAACTCCCCATCGCATCACCGTCATTCCCACGCCGCTTGTGGGCACCGATACTGGACTCGTGCAGGGCGCGCACCGAGCAGGGGTGCAAAAGCGCCGGCCTTTCCGAAGAAAACGGATCAAAAACGACTCACGCCCACTTCTGTTCCGTCCTATCGGCGAGCGTGGGGCGATTTGGCCCCGCCCCCAGGTGCGTTGGAGTAATATCGCTATATGCAAATTCATGGATCAAAAAGCATTCACGCCCACTTTTCCTCGGTCCAATGGGGAGCCAGTTAGAGGTGAAGGGTCGGAGGTAAAGGGTCGAAGGTGAAGGAGCGAGGCCACGGGGCATATAAGGGGCCGCGCTCGCCAAACAGAGAGTTCGGAGGGGAGAGAGTGAAGAGTTCGGAGCCAGTGAAGAGTTGGGACGAGTCAAGAGAGGAGACGGAGAGGGCGGTTGGACGGAGCTGTGGAGAGGTGGCGGCGGCGAAGGCGGTCGAGGGGGTGCTCGTGTCGGAGTCGGGGAGCTGCGGAGGGAGAGGCCGGCGGCGCGACCGAGGTCGTGGTGGAGACGCTCGTCGCGGGACCCGAGGCAGGGAGATATCCACCCCCCCCCCCCCGAGCATCAACAACCCCCTCCCGTTTCCCCCCGCGCTGAGATAGTGCGAGAAGGGGGCCCCGTTCCCACCCCATACCAGGCAGTCCCAGCGAGGCCCGTGGAGTCGGGGCCCCACCGCCATCTTGCGGCTCATCATCAGACGGGTAGGCCCGACGCGGTCTCGGCCCCAGGCCCGCCTACCCCCCTCATCCTTGAGGGTGGTCCTTTTCTTTTGCTTTGAGTGTATGTGTTGTCGGCGCCGTCTGTGAAGTAAAACTGTAAAGTGTTGCCGTGTGCTCGGTAGTCGGTTAGCTCTGCATTGTCTTTTGCTTTTACATTTGCTTTTTGTGCATTATTGTGTGTTTCTTCTTCTTCTTTTACATTTGCTTTTGGTGTAATTGTATATGTGTGCTTTCCGTTCATCGCGAAATAAATGTGCTTTATGTTGAACTGTTTTCCCGTTTCGCTTCGTCTTTTCCTTTATTGAATCTCCATCTTACTTCACGTAAAGGGTTGGTCGTGGGCTAAAACGCCCGATAATTAATCGAACCGTCGAGGCCGACGATAACACCGCTCAGTTATCCCGATAGTACGGAACGGGTCGCTTAAAGTGGCCCGTGTCCGAAGTCGACCTGCGGCGAGGTGCGATCGCCCGGTCTACCCTCCGTGTGGGTACTTAGGTAGGTCGAATTTGGCGAGCAACCCTATCCCACGCGGGGGCCGATTGGCACGATCGTGGTGAGGCCGAAAGGCCCACCCGTGACTAGCTCCCGGCGTTAGTCCGAGAGGGTCACAACAGAATTGTCCGTCTGGTGGGCGACGTGCCGCGATTCGAGTTACGTGGCCGTTCGCACGCCGGCGGGCGCGAATTCTCAACAATATATATATATATATATATATATATATATATATATATATATATATATATATATATATATATATATATATATATATATATATATATATATATATATATACTAACGCCAGGAGCTAGTCACGGGTGGGCCTTTCGGCCTCACCACGATCGTGCCAATCGGCCCCCCGCGTGGGATAGGGTTGTTCGCCAAACTCGACCTACCTAAGTACCCACGTGGAGGGTAGACCGGGCGATCGCACCTCGCCGCAGGTTGACTCCAGACACAGGCCACTTAAGCGATCCATTCCGTACTATCGGGATAACCGAGCGGTGTTATCGTCGGCCTCGACGGTTCTGATTAATTATCTGGCGTATGAAGCCCACTACCAACCCTTTACGTGAAGCAAGATGGAGATTCAATTAAAGAAAAAATGAAGCAAAATGGGAAAACAGTTCAACATGATGCACATTTATTCCGCGGCACACGGAGAGCACACATATACAATTAAACAGAATGCACATAAAGTAATTGCAACAAAAGAAACACAACAATGCAGATCTACAACCGACTACGCGTACACACGGCAACACTTACACAGTTTTACTTTACCAGACTGGTGCCACACACACACGTTTAGACAGAAACAAAAGAAAAGGGCCACCCTCAAAGACAAGGGGGCAGACGGGGCCTGTGGGCCAATATTTGCGCGGGACCTGAAAGAGCGGTCAGGTCCGTGAGACCGGGTGGATCCTACCCGTCTTTGTGATGAGCCGCAAATGTGGCAGCGCGGCGGTGCCCCGACTTCGTGCTCCTTCGCGGGTTTCGTTGGCACTGCATGGAGTGGGGTGGGAACGGGGCCCCCTTTTCGCACTATCTCAGCGCGGGGAAAAGGGGGGGGGAATTGTTGATGCTCGAGGGAAAGAGGATAGCTGGCTTGCTTGGGTCCCGTGACGAGCGATTCCACCGCGACCTCGTCGCCGACCGCCGTCTTCCTTGCCTCGGACCCGAGCTCCTCGGTCTCTTCCCCAATTCTCCTCAGCCGACTGCAGCAAACCACCTGTACGCCCTCGCCTCCCGACTCCACTCCGCGCTCCAACCCGACTCTGCCCAAAACACTCGCCGCTCTTCTGAGGCCGACTCTGCCCAAACCGACTCTGCCGAGACAGTCTCGACCCAAATCGACTCGACTTTCTGCCAGTCTCCGCTCTTCTAAAACCACCTCGACTTTCTGCCACTCTCCGCTCTTCTAAAACCGCCTCGACTCAGATTCGCCCCGCGCACGGCGCTTTATAGGCCGGCAGGAGAACCCATATGCAAATTTCTGGATCAGAACGAGCTTGGGGGTGGAGCCACGCTCGCCCATTGGACGGAGGAAAAGGGGGCGTGAATCTCCCCTGATCCTAGAATTTGCATATTTCGATTCTACACCGACGCGCCTGGAGGCGGGGCCAAACCGCCCCGCGCTTGCTGATTGGACGGATCAGAAGTGGGCGTGTAGCATTCCTGATCCAAATTCTCCTCGGAAAGGCCGCATTTTGCACTCGCGGCTCGGTGCGCGTCCCGTACGAGCCCAGGACAGCCTGACGCTCGGTGCTCCCAGGTGGTGCGGGAATGGCCGCAGAAGGAGAGAGGTGAAGGTGGTGGAGGGTTTATGGTGGTGGTTTATGGCCATGGTGCCGTTTGGAATGGCGGTGATGCGATGTTTGCGGGAGCGAGTTGTGAAGGTAAAGATCGTGGCTGTTGGCGTTGTTGTTGTTGTTGTTGTTGTTGTTGTTGTGAAGCGGCATTGTGGTTGGTGGTTGTTGTGTGATGGCGGTTGAGACGTGGTTGGTTCAAAATAAAGATAGAACAGAAAAACGACTATCTCAAAGCGTCGCAGCCCGAATGAATCTCATTTATTCCCTCTAAACAACGGGTTTAAGCTAACTACACATGTACTTACAGAGATATCTCACCTACGGGACCTGAATGGTGGTTTGCGAATTTCCACAACCGTTACAATATATATATATATATATATATATATATATATATATATATATATATATATATATATATATATATATACATATATATATATATATACATACATATATATACATATATATACATATATATACATATATATACTTATATATACATATATATACATATATATACATATATATACATATATATACATATATACATATATATACATATATATATTGTTGTGGTTACCAGATTCGCAAACCACCATTCAGGTCCCTTAGGTGAGGTATCTCGGTAAGTGCATGTGTAGTTAGGCCCAAACCCGTTGTCTAGTGGGAATACATGTCATTTATACGTGCTGCGACTCTTCAGGATATCCGTTTTTCTTTTACTATCTTTATTTTGGACCAATCGCCACCATCACAACCACAACATCAACCACCGACCACAACCACCGCTTCACCACAACCGCCACGACCTTTACCGTCACAACTCGCCACCATCGCATCGCTGCTGCCTCGCGCCACTCATGGGCACCGATGCTGGACTCGTGTAGGGCGCACGTTGAACAGCGTGTACAAAATCACGGATTTTCTGCTTCAAAAACGGATCCAAAACGACACACGCCCACTTTTGCCGTCCAATCGGTGAGCGAGGGGCGAATTGGCCCCGCCCCCAGGGCGATCGATATATGCAAATTTGTGGATCAAAAAGCCTTCACGCCCACTTTTTGTCGGGCCAATGGGGAGCGAGTTGAAAGGTCAAAGGGAGGGGGTCAAAGGCGAAGTTACGGGGGGATAAAAGGACGGTGTTCGTCAGTAAAAAGTAGTAGTAAGAAGTCGGAACGAGGAAGAAAGGAGTAGTAAAAAGTCGGAACGAGGAAGAAGGGAGTCGTAAAGGTCGGAACGAGGCGAAGGAGAGTCGGAACGGAGGGGACGAGCTGTGGAGAGGCGGCGAGTCGGACGAAGGGGGCTCGCGCCGTGCAAGGAGCTGCGGGCCCGAGGAAGGCCGGCAGCGCGACCTGACCGAGGTGGAGACGCCGTCGCACATAATAAAGATCCTCTATACCCCGAGCATCAGCAACCCCTCCTGTTTTCCCCCGCGCTGAGATAGTGCGACATGTGGGGCCCCTGCTCCCACCCCCTGCCAGGCACTGTCCACGAGGCCCGCGGGTTGCGGGGCCATCGCGCTCCGCGTCTCATCACCAGACGGGTAGGCCCGACCAGGTCTCGGCCCCAGGCCTACCTCATTCTTGAGGGTATTTCTTTTCCTTGGTTTTGGGTATGTGTTGTCGGCGCCCGCTCTGTGAAGTAGAATTGTATAAGTGTTGCCGTGTGCTCGGTAGTCGGTATTAGCTCTGCACTGTGTTTTCACTTTTATGTTTGCTTTTGTGTAAAATGGAATTGTGTTTTCTTTTTTGTGTGCATTTGGTGGAATTGTATTTGTGTGCTTCCTGTTCGTCGCGAATAAATGTGCTTTTATTGTTGAACTGTCTCCCGCTCGCTTCGTCTTTTCCCCCATTGAATCCCCATCTTGCTTCACGTAAAGGGTTGGTAGTGGGCTGAGTACGCCCATAATTAATCGAACCGTCGAGGTCGACGATAACACCGCCGGTTATTCTGATAGTACGGAACGGGTCGCTATGGCCCGTGTCCGAAGTCGACCTGCGGCGAGGTGCGATCGCCCGGTCTACTCCTCCGCGTGGGTACTTAGGTAGTTCGACCCCATTTGGCGGGCAACCCTATCCCTCGCGGGAGCTGATTGGCTCGACCGCGGTGTGACCGAAAGGTCCACCCGTGACTGGTTACCGGCGTGAGTCCGAGTGGGTCTTGATTGGATTGTCCGTCCGGTGGGGGACGTGTCGCGATTCGAGTTACGTGGCCGTTCGCACGCCGGCGGGCGCGAAGACAGCAACACTGGTGTCAGGTCGTGCGTACACAAATTCATCGCCCTCCGCGGGCACTGGTATCGGAGAACAGGAAAACGGGCTCTCCTGTCTCCGGCGAAATTTACGGGAATCGGGCCAGGGGTGAGAGACGCGACCCCCGAGACCCTCCAAATTACGAGCGTGCAAATTACCCCTTCACGAGAAGCAAGATGGCGACTCAAGGCGAGCGGGAGCCGGGGCGATATTAGAAATGTATATGTGTAGTAATGTAGAATCCATGGTCCAGGATGGAATCCCGAGCAGGAAATGTTGATTGTGCAGGAACACGGACTCGCCTAACTGAACCCAGGGCTCCGAGGTGGTGCGGCCGCGGTGTATGACACCTCCCCCCTCTCCACCAAAACCCTTGCTAAAACGGTTCAGCTGAGTGCATCCAACATGGTCTAGCTATACAGCCATGCTGGCGGCAATGAACGAAAAGATGAATGCGAAAATGATCGAAAAAATGGATGCAAACACAAATGAAATGAAAAACGAAATGAAAGGCATGAACGAAAAGATGGATGCGAATGCACAACAAATAATCGAAAAGATGGATACAAACGCAAATGAAATTATAAACGAAATGAAAGGCATGAACAAGCACATGAAGGAAGAAACGAAAAAGCTCCGGGGTGAGACGCAGAACATGGGCCGATGCCTGCAGGCGGGCATGAAGGCCGTGACAAAGGAAATAATAGTTGAGACAAGGGAGGTAAAGGGTGAAGAGTTGGCAGAGACACGGGAGACAGAAAAAATAGAGGGAAGACTACACGATGAAGATGGGGTAAGTGACGCACACACACACACGGAGGTAGTGGAGGATAAAGGGGGTGAGCTCGCGGAGCGTGTGGAGACCCAGTGCGAGCACCTGGATGGCCTCCTCCAGGAACGAGGGGAGGGAGTATGCCCCCTTGAGGCGAGTCATGACCAGGTGGGTTCGGTCGTGCTTTGCGAGGTTGAGGGGAGGAGTGCTGCGAACGGGTGCTTGGAGAGCTTGGGGGGTATAGAGGCCCCGGAGACCCTTGTGGGGACACGAATCCCCAGTGTGGTTGTCCCTGTGTGTGTGGTGCAAGGTGTGAGTGCGTCCCCGTGTGTGGAAGCGACCCCGTGTGTGAGTGGTGTGGTGGCGATGGTGCCGAGTACGTGCTCCCCAGCACGCCGTGTGTGGATGAGGAACTGTGGTGAGTGAGGCCGTGTGTGTGAGTGAAACGGCCTGTATGAGGAGGCACGGCGGGCGAGTGCCCCCGCGTGTGTAAGTGGTATGGTTTGTGTGAGGAAAATGGCAAACGTGAGTGAACGGCCGTATGCAAGGGAGACCGTGTGTGTGAGAGAGCGGTATGAGAGGGAGATGTCGGTTGGCATGCGTGAGCACGCAGCCGCGTCTCCCGGTGTGAATGTGATGGAGTGGACTGTGTGCGTCGTAACACGCAGGTGTGCGTGGGTTGAATGGAGACGGAGACGGCGACATGGGAGAAACGAAAGCCGAGTAGCGGCTGTAGTTGTTTCGGGGACCGTGCCGGGTTCACCCAGCCGCGAGCACGAGGTTCGTGCTGTGCAACGCACGAGACCACCACGTGCTCGCTTGCGAGAGTGAAGTCCCGGTCCGGAAACGCACGCGGTGGATTTGCCGATCCCGCGGACGGACAAAGTTTAGGCAGGTAAATGGATTTGGACTGGACGGGTTCTCCACGCGATCGTGTGTGTTAAGCTCCAACGGGCAAAGCACATGTGTTCGCGTGGGGAACCCCTCTAGACGTGGGGCTTGTGTTTTTTTTTATGCGCACGGTGACGTCATGGCTGCACGTGTGGTTGGAATCCGGCAGGAGGGGTATCCCGGCCGGATGATACCGTCCAAGGAGGGACGAGGAACACGTGCAGCTGCATGACGTCACGGGCAGTTGCAAGGTGCAAAGTGCGCGAGCTCTGAGTTGCCGCGCAGGTGCTGCGCATGAAAAGGAAAAAGAAAAAAAAAAAAGAAAAAAAAAAAAGCAAGCCTCACTTTCGGGTACACAGGATTCCTGGGCAAGGGGTGGAAGACCCCCTTACCCTGGGCACAGGATGAAAACTAGTTAGGGGGAAGGGTTAGCTTAGTTAGACCGACTTCATGGGGCAGGGGTAAGTCCTCATGGAGTCCGTGGAATGGATTAGGTAGAGGGATTTAGTGAGCTTTAGGTTGGGAAATAAAATGAATTTTTTGAGTTAGGAGACAGAGACAGACTGGTGAGTGTGTAGAGGGGACGTAGTTTAGCTACGTAGTGTTAAAAGGAACGTGCTGTAGTTTAAGGGACGACGTGGGAGCACGAGTCAGTTAGGGGATGTAGTTAGAAGAATGGCAGAGTTCAGCGGTGAGTGTGTTGAAGAAGAGTTGGTGAGTGAAGTGGAAGCATGTGCTTGGTGAGTGAGTGAGGCCAGCGGGTCTGTGTGAGTGGAGCGAATGGGGAATGCATGGTGCGATGAGTGATTGGGGGGAGGAGTGACTCCCGCCCAAGGGGCCCCCGGGGAGAGAGTAAGGTGAGTTAGCTGGGTTAGTCAAATTGAAAATGGAGGTCGTGTTGCTGTTGGTGGGAAAGTAGGCTCGAGACCCATTTGGAGGGGTGCAGGAGCCCTGTTGACGGGCTTGGGAGCGTGGCTGCGAAAGGTGAGTATCGCTGAGTGGGTACCCCGGGCACCAGGCTAGTCGGCCGCGGTAGGCTGCGGCCCATGGGGGGCCGGGATAGAGTAGTGGGCACGGGTGCGCCTGCTTGGTGCGGGGCCCGGGCGCCATTAGCCGCGTGGGCAGTGTTGTGGGCACGGGTGACCCTCGGAAAGGGGCCCGGGAGGCCGGCCTGCCACGTGTGCGTTTCAGGGAGGTGCCATGGGGGCATTCCCCGGTGTTAGGGAGCTGGTAGGCTCGGAGGCAGTGTAGTGCCCGGGGTGCCATAGCGGGAGATTCGGCAGAGGGTCGTGCCTGCCAAAGGGAGCCACGTGTCCCAGCCAGGAGACCGTGTGAGGGCACGGAGAGAGAAAATTGGGGGGCGAGGCCCGAAATTGTGAGGACACCAACACAGGCGACGGGAATCTGGGTTGTTAGAACCAATAGTTTAAGCGAGAGGCGCTTGTTGAAAGCCCCGGGGTAGTTTAACAGTTAAATGGTTAGGTAGATTAGGAGATGTACCTCCGCACCATCCATCCCCTCGCTGTCGCTGTGGGCCGCTGGACCCACTTTGGGTTAGATCGCCGAACTCTGGGGAGGCCATTCTGAGGCTTCGTTGGGCCTCGACACAGGACGTTAGCTCTCCCTTGTTTCTCTGGGAAGGGAACGTAGGGGTTGGGAGTAGGCTAGGTGACAGAATAGGTTAGCCGAACAAGGACGATAAAGGGGGTTAGGGGACGATTTATAGTGGGGGAGTAAAAATAAAAACAACAAAAAAAATAAGTTGGGGCTAAATTGGGGTTTGACAAATTAAGGGAGTGGGTATGTACAGTGACAGGCAAAGGCGATAGGTTGGGAGGGAGACAGGTAGGTAGGTCCGAGCCCGCCTTCCAAGTGGCCAGCACCACCGCACTCCCTCCACCAACCTCCACTGAACGGCAAAGGCTAGCCAACTCCATCGGCTGGCCGTGTTTTTCTTCGAGGCGGAGGCCGGCCAACTTCATCGGCAGCTGTTGTTTTGCTGCAAGGCCTGTGCCATCGGCTGGCCGTGTTTTGCTTCAAGGCCTGTGCCGGCCACTTCATCTGCAGCTGTGGTACTTCAAGGCCTGTGCCGCCAGTTCTGCCTGCCGGCTGTGTTTGCCTGCAGCGGCCTTCTTCTGCGGGCTGTGTTTGCCTGCTCACCTTTGCCATGCCATGCCCACTGCCCACGTTCACCAGCCCCGTTCAATTTTTGCTTTGCCCCCCCTGTTCATTTCCATGTGCGCCAGGATCAAGGCAACAGTTTGCAAGCTGCAAGAACTGCCCTGTTGGCAGCTACAACACGGGCCTGCAGTGGCGGCCCGTGCACAGTGTTTGTGTTCATGCATCCATTCGTTGTGCTCATTGCGTGTGCCACTTGAGCTGGCACGGAGACTACGTTTGTGCGGCCCATGCACCGTTGTGGTTCACTGAGTTCAGTTCAAAAGGGAAGGCCTTGGACTGCGTGTGAGCAGCCAGCCACGTTCCCTGTCACCTGCATTGTTTGAGTCAGAGACTGCATGTGGGCAGCCTGGCTCCCTGCTAACTGCTTTCTTTTGCAGAGTTCAATGATCCTGGGCCATGGTTTAGTGTAAAATTTGTAAGTTAAGGTAAGATGTACTGTAAATATGAGTGCGCCCCCGGCATGTATGTCTTAGCGCCGGCAATTTTATTTAAGTCGTCCGTATGAGTGAGTTTGTTTAGATAGTTACGCAGCCGTCAGGTTATTTATTTTGGGGACACGAATACCATGAATGTCGCACTCAGGGATCCGTAGGTAAAGTGTACTAGGGGAAAACTACACATGATGGCACACGAAATTTGACGACTCGGGACGAGTCTGTAAAAAGGGAAGGGGGTAGTGTTGTGGTTACCAGATTCGCAAACCACCATTCAGGTCCCTTAGGTGAGGTATCTCGGTAAGTGCATGTGTAGTTAGGCCCAAACCCGTTGTCTAGTGGGAATACATGTCATTTATACGTGCTGCGACTCTTCAGGATAGCCGTTTTTCTTTTACTATCTTTATTTTGGACCAATCGCCACCATCACAACCACAACATCAACCACCGACCACAACCACCGCTTCACCACAACCGCCACGACCTTTACCGTCACAACTCGCCACCATCGCATCGCCGTCGTCTCGCGCCACTCATGGGCACCGATGCTGGACTCGTGTAGGCGCACGTTGAACAGCGTGTACAAAATCACGGATTTTCTGCTTCAAAAACGGATCCAAAACGACACACGCCCACTTTTTGCCGTCCAATCGGTGAGCGAGGGGCGACTGGCTCCGCCCCCAGGGCGACCGATATATGCAAATTTGTGGATCAAAAGCCTTCACGCCCACTTTTTGTCGGGCCAATGGGGAGCGAGTTGAAAGGTCAAAGGGAGGGGGTCAAAGGCGAAGTTACGGGGGGATAAAAGGACGGTGTTCGTCAGTAAAAAGTAGTAGTAAGAAGTCGGAACGAGGAAGAAAGGAGTAGTAAAAAGTCGGAACGAGGAAGAAGGGAGTCGTAAAGGTCGGAACGAGGCGAAGGAGAGTCGGAACGGAGGGGACGAGCTGTGGAGAGGCGGCGAGTCGGACGAAGGGTGCTCGCGTCGTGCAAGGAGCTGCGCGCCCGAGGAAGGCCGGCAGCGCGACCTGACCGAGGTGGAGACGCTCGTCGCACATAATAAAGATCCTCTATACCCCGAGCATCAGCAACCCCCTCCTGTTTTCCCCCCGCGCTGAGATAGTGCGACCAAGGGGGCCCCGTTCCCACCCCCTGCCAGGCACTGTCCACGAGGCCCGCGGGTTGCGGGGCCATCGCCGCTCCGCGTCTCATCACCAGACGGGTAGGCCCGACCAGGTCTCGGCCCCAGGCCTACCTCATTCTTGAGGGTATTTCTTTTCCTTGGTTTTGGGTATGTGTTGTCGGCGCCGTCTGTGAAGTAGAATTGTATAAGTGTTGCCGTGTGCTCGGTAGTCGGTATTAGCTCTGCGCTGTGTTTTCACTTTTATGTTTGCTTTTTGTGTAAATGGAATTGTGTTTTCTTTTTTGTGTGCATTTGGTGGAATTGTATTTGTGTGCTTCCCGTTCGTCGCGAATAAATGTGCTTTATTGTTGAACTGTCTCCCGCTTCGCTTCGTCTTTTCCCCCATTGAATCCCCATCTTGCTTCACGTAAAGGGTTGGTAGTGGGCTGAGTACGCCCGATAATTAATCGAACCGTCGAGGTCGACGATAACACCGCTCGGTTATTCTGATAGTACGGAACGGGTCGCTTAAGTGGCCCGTGTCCGAAGTCGACCTGCGGCGAGGTGCGATCGCCCGGTCTACCCTCCGCGTGGGTACTTAGGTAGTTCGAATTTGGCGAGCAACCCTATCCCACGCGGGGCTGATTGGCCTCGACGCGGTGAGACTGAAGGTCCACCCGTGACTGGTTCCCGGCGTTAGTCCGAGAGGGTCACGACTGGATTGTCCGTCCGGTGGGCGACGTGCCGCGATTCGAGTTACGTGGCCGTTCGCACGCCGGCGGGCGCGAAGACCGCAACAATATATATACATACACACACACATATATATATATATATATATATATATATATATATATATATATATATATATATATATATATATATATATATATATATAAATATATATATATATATATACATACACACACACACACACACACACACACACACACACACACACACACACACACACACACACACACACACACACACACACACACAATTGTCTGTCTGCCTCTGTAGTTTTCTTTGTTCCTTATGCACAACCACATCTTTTAAGTTACAAACTTCAAACTCGGGGTACAAATACAACTTTGCAAGGGGGGGGTAACCTAGGCTATGTGGCCGCGGCCTCACACGGATGTGTGTGTGTGTGTGTGTGTGTGTGTGTGTGTGTGTGTGTGTGTGTGTGTGTGTGTGTGTGTGTGTGTGTGTGTGTGTGTGTGTGTGTGTGTGTGTGTGTGTGTGTGTGTGTGTGTGTGTGTGTGGGTGGGGGGGGGGAGGGGGAGGATATAAATTCTATGTAAAATTTGTACCATGTCGCACCACCTGTTGGTGGTAACAGAGGGTACTACAACTTCCTTGAGAACTGGGCAACGCTGAAGTTGAAGCACTCTTTGCATGGGAAAATTTGTTCTCCTTCCATTCAACCCTCCCAAAACAGAGGGGTCTGTCAAAGCCCATCATCAAGTGCGAGACATTTCTAGCGCGAAGGGACATGCAGACAAACGGGGGGGGGGGGCAAAGTTGGAGGGGGGAAGATGGGCAGATTTGAGGACGGCAGTGAGGTGGGTGTGCGAGGGAAGGGGTTAAAGCACTCAATGCACGGGTAAAGTTGTCTTCCTTTCCTTATCCTCCTCCTCACCCAAAATTGAGTGGCCTGTCAAAGTGGGAAAATAATAACCACGGAGCTGGGGACATCGTGTGAGTGAAGGAAACATTTCTAACAGCAAGGGATGTGTGGCTGGGGTGAGGGGTTGGAGAGGAGGTGGGAGGGGGGGGAGTGGTTGGGAAATGCCAATGTCTCTGTCTTTTGATTAAACAAGTAAGCGAAGTGGTTGTCGTTATTATGATTAATTTTCCCCCATGTCCCTCACCTTTTTATCTTGCCAAAACGAAGTTTTTGCAAGATATGTTAGTCAGCTTGTATGTTATTTTTTGTTTGTTGGTTGGCAGTTGGTTTGGTGAAAATACAACACGCTCTTCATTCTGCCCGGCCACATCTTTAAACCTACAAACTCTGAACTCAGGGTATAGATACAACTTTATGAGGGAAGTAACATGGGCAATGTGGCCTCAGCCTCAAAGGCTGTTTTGAGTACGCAAAGTAATGCTGAGATGATCAATACAGCAATTTTTGGCAAACATGACTAATTGGTCCCTCCGCGAAGCGACAGATAGGCTCTGCTCGCAACTTATAAGATTAAAAAATAAATAGAGATAAAGAGAACATGTGAACGAGGAAGAAGAGGAGGAGGGGGTTCAGGAGCGTCCAGAATGAAGAAAAAAAAAGAGTGGCTTGCAAGTGTCTCGTCTGGAGCGGATGTTCTGAGGGAGCGCTTACAGAGGGGTAAGATGCATACTAAGCTGAGAGGCACTTTAAAAATCGGAGTGGCACTCGGGAAAGCAGACGAGCATGCTCAAAGCCGTTTTTGTTTTTCGTTGAGTACCAAACCATTTCTGCTGGTACTCATTGGAGAACGAAATAAAGAAATAAAATTGTGTGCATCCCTGCGTCGAGAACATGTGGAGAATGGGTTGTCCTGTGTGCGCCTCCGCACAGTTGTTTGTGACAAATATAGTGACCTCCTTCAACTCCAAGGTATTTTAACGATGCTATGTTTCTCGAGCTCCTGTATTGTTGTATTTATGTCGATATTAAACTTTCCGTTTTTGTTGGTCGACCGGTGTGTGCATGTGTGTGTACACGTGTTTTTATGCTGTATACTTGTGGTTAATGTCACGTGTAATCTCAATCAGGTGTGGTACAGTATAAAAAAAAGGGCTCACCTGGGTTGTAATTGTTAAAATGAATCATGTGAAAGCATACCTGACATTATAAGAAGGATCATCAGGAAAGAACATTAATTGAGGGGGGGAGCAGTCAAGAGATGTGCATTATGGGTGTCTGTTTCACATTCTGTTAAACAATGACGATGATGGACTGTCAGCACAAGAACAGAACAAGCAACGTACGTGGCAGCGGAATCCACTGTATCAAGTTCAGCAACATCTACAAATTCCATAAACTGCACACAAGATTGAGTTTTGGTTAATTTTTCTTTCTACAAAACTTAGTATTCGTGTTCCAAACTTACCCTGGTATTCCCCGGTAAAAAACAGCCCTCCAATCTGCAAAACGGGCTGCTCAGTGTCCACTCCCTGTCGCACAAAACACAGTACCACCAATTCCAACTGAGCACGAGACAAAAAAAACCTCAATAACTCCAGAATTACCGATCCAACAAAAGACCATTTATATGGACCACTTCGGTCATATAATCAAGTATGCAACCACAACAAAGCTTACCACCTCCGCTTGAATGAAAGATGATTTACATAAACTATGGATATGTGAAAGCTTTGTAAACTTACCAAAATTTTACAGTTGTTGCTCAAGCTGATGAAGTCATCATTCGTCATTCCAGACAATTCCACAACAACATCTTGTTCCTGGAACGCACAGATCAAGACTACCAAGTGTAAAGGAAGTGACGCCGCCTTACAAAGCATATATCACATGTTTAAAAGTAGATTATTAAATATATCGTCTGTTTGCGTCAATGTTTTAACAATAGTTTCAAACTAACATGGAAGTGTCCTTTCATTATACTGGCAGAGTACCCGCTCGATGGGCGATCTTGTTCCAAGCATGCAAAATGTCCTTCTGACAAATACTTTTATTTGGGCAGTGTTTAGGTAACCGACAGCTCTGTATCGGCAAAAGAAAATCCCCAGTTTACATGCATCAAGCAAAAACATACCTACTGCTTAGAATTCAAAACCTCTCACTGCACTGGAAAATGTGGGGGTAGGAATACTGATCCTATGCAACAAGTCTGGATGTAATCAGAACTGTAGGAGAAACGCGACACACACACACACACACACACACACACACACACACACACACACACACACACACACACACACACACACACACACACACACACACACACACACACACACACACACACACACACACACACACACACACACGTCCACGATCTATAGTAAGGATGACAAATATATGGACGACACACAGACACACATCAATAGATATACACTCAAGTGGGAAAACGATAGAACAGTAGGAAGGTATTTTTGTAAAAAAACTAGAAGGATGCTCTGACGTCGTGACGTCACCAGATATGCCTCCGCCAACATTTTACATCAGTATACACACTTGTACCACGTTTGATTTAAATCCCTGAACCCAGATTCGAAATATTCAATAATTATGGCTGCCAGACCATGCGTCTGATCGGGTTGAAATGGAAAACATATATTCCCCATGACTACTCGATCACAATTGTGACATTTCACGTCGTTTTATGAAGCGGTTCAAGAGAGAGAATTTAGGATAAAGATTTTTTTGTTCAATCCAACATGGTTACCAGATCATGTGACCAATTCATTATTAGTGACAATTCTGGTATCCCCGAGGCTTGGGGAAAATGTGGGTGAAGTTTCCCCTCGATCTGTTAAGCCGTTCTGGAGAAGAAGATTCTTTAAAAGGTTTATAGTGCCAAAAATCATAGCTGCCATACCATGTGACCTATGACATCATAGGCGGAGAACTTTTTATTCCTCATGGATAGGCGATCAAAACTAACGTTTTGCCTCGCTCTGTTCAGCTGTTTCGGAGATGATTTTTTCAGGTTTTGATGCAAAAAAGTGATGGATAACATGATTAATTCCTCCCCCCCCCACCCCATAGAGATTAGCCCAAGATGACCCTCAAATTTTTAACCTCTGCCATCTTCGAAGATGGATGGAGGTTACTGTTTTCACCCCTTTCTTTTTGTTTGTTTGTTTGTGAACAGTATTACGGAAAAATTCCTCGACGGATTTCGACGAAACTTGGTGAGGGGGGGGTTAGGTATGGTCCAAGGATCATGGCATTAAATTTTGGACTTGGTCCCCCCCCCAAAAAAAAATTGTTAGAGAATTTTTTTTTTTTTTTGCATTTCTACATGTTTTAAGTGATTTCCAACCCCCCCCCAAAATTTTTTTTTACCCCACCCCAAAAAAATAGAGAATATTTTTTTTTTGCATTTATACATGTTTTAAGTGATTTCCAACCCCCCAAATAGTTACACCCCCCCAAAAAATAGAGAAAAAATGTTTTTTTAGCATTTATACATGTTTTAAGTGATTTCCAACCCCCCCCCAAATTGTTACCCCCCAAAAAAATAGAGAAAAAATGTTTTTTTTGCATTTATACATGTTTTAAGTGATTTCCAACCCCCCCCAAAAAAATTGTTACCCCCCCAAAAATTGTTAGAGAAAATTTTTTTTTTTTTGCATTTCTACATATTAAGTGATTTCCAACCCCCCCCAAAAAAAATTGTTTGAGAAAAAACATTTTTTTTGCATTTTTACGTTTTAAGTGATTTCCAACCCGCCCTCCCCCAAAAAAATTGTTACCCCCCACAAAATTTCTTTTTGCATTTCTACATGTTTTAAGTGATTTCCAACCCCCCCAAAAAAATTGTCCAAGAAAAAAAATTTTTGCAACTTTTTTTTTCAACAAAATTTCGATTTTTTTTTTTTTGCATTTTTACATGTTTTGAGTGATTTCCATACCCCCCCCCCCCCAAAAAAAAATGTTGGAGAAAAGAACTATAACTCTCAGCACTGTTGACATCATATTTAATGAATAAGATATAAGATTCACTTGAGTGACCCAGCAGTATTGGCGGCGGAGGTTTTGCACTCTCCCGAGTGCTCCCCCTCTAGTTTCATACTCTGTTTCTGTCTATACAGAGCCTTGCAATCCAAAGCATTTGACGTATGCAATTATGAAGTCATAACGAAGCCACCCACCTATGACATCAAAAAAAAAACCCCAAAAACAAAAACCCACACTTGTTTCCCACGAGTACTTCACATATGCCAAGTTTCAATTCTTTCCACGGAGCGGTTTTGGAGATACAGGGGTCCAAAGTTTTTCCTTTTTTCCAACTTAGCTGCCAAACCACGTGACCTATGACATCATAATTGCCATTAAAACATTCCACACGAGTCGTCACCCTACACGTCACATGAAGGCTGCATTCTTTATTTTTCCTTTTCATATGATTACGTTGATTCTGGGCCCCTGCCTTTGGTAAATGACACACTTTTGGGGTACTTGGCCTTGCAATCCACAGCAGATTGTTGATTGGCAGCGAGTTTGAGTTTTTCATTCGGCGCTCGTGGTATATTGTTTTTATTTGATAAGATTTTAAATAATATATATTACCTCCACCACTGAAGGTGGACAGAGGTTACGTTTCCACCCACCTGTCTGTCTGTCTGTGAGCAGTACATCTCAAAACGTAATGGACGGATTCAGCTGAAATTTGGTCGACAGGTAGGGTGTGTAACAAGAACGAACTGATTAGATTTTGGTGAAGATCCGAATGCAGATGCAGCCCCCCCCCCGTCAGTGGGATACAAAATGTAAACTGTTCAGCCTGGCAGAAGTACGTGCTGCCCCGAGTGTCCTTCTAGTTTGTCATGGTACGGATGTAATACCCAAGAGACAATGTTCCTTTCTCTCATTACAATCACTGGAATCATTTGAGCCATTATTGCCCTCGGCTGTCTGTCTGCCAAAATCGATGAGAGAAAGGAAGAAGTACAATATTCTGTGATCTCCAGATTTAGTGCGCACTACTATTCGCCTCGAAGCTGTCTCGCCTGGGTTCGAATCCCAACGCAGCGAATAACTGTCATCCCGCTGTGTTCACAGGCACGGTGATTATTCATCCATGTGTGTCCCCCGTCCCTCGGATGGACGTTAAACGGCCTTCTTGTCTCAACACCGTCCCGGAGCGCTTTCTCCGATTTCCTGCCAAGCCCCAGGCTCAGGCTCAGCTACGGTCATTGCTCGTCTCATGATATTAGGAGCGACGTTTTCTCCCGTCAGACTCGACGATACCATTCTCATCAAGCAAGTATTCTACAACTGTGGTCAAAGGACTGCAGGAGGACAACGTTGGGCAGGGTGGTCCTCATTGAGCTTCCTCACGCAGGTGTGATCCCCGATACTTTTGAACCCAAAGTGCCGTCGTCATGTCGTGCTAGCATCAGGTGCTGCCAACAGAGCACGCAGTCCTTTAGATGATTTACAAGTCAACCATTTACCTCATCGACGGACACGACCTCCATGCGCGGACACGACCTACGGGCGCGGGGCTGAGTTTCCCCAAAGTGTGCATCATCACTTCGTACTTTCACTCGTTTGTTCTGTCCGTCGCACGTTTATTCAAACTGTACTTACTTCCTCCTCCCACTCGCCGTCCGAAACCTCCCCCGTCGCCATGTTCAGTGTGACAAACTTCCCCACGCAGGGATCTCCAGGTCGACACGAAGTGTCAGGTTCTTGCTTAATTAATTATTATTTTTTATTCCTCTGGTGACGGAATAAAAGGGAAGCGGGGAGATGTAGCAGGGGATGGCAATGGATTAAAAAAAAAAAATCCTGAAAGCCCTACTACTAACCATACCACCATGGCGCACACATACTGCACAGAAATAAATATCCAGGAAAACATGATTGACGGTTGTGAGTTGTGTTTCCAAGGCCTTTCCGGCTGAAAGATGATGCAGATACTGTTACTAAATTTTTTTTAAATACATTTCTCCATCTTCAACTCAAGAAGGAGCGATCAATTTATTACGTACGCAACTATGGCGGAACATTAACCTCGTCCTCGACCTTCATTTCCCCTCTTCTCCATCCTATATTATCATCAATCATGGATGCCGAGTTACCTGCATTTCACGGGTTAGACCCGTTTAAAAGCGTCAACAAAACCCACATTGGATGGAAAGTTGTGTCGTAAAATCCTCCATCAATGAGGAATTCAATAGTTTCCAACAGTTTTATTCAAGGAAACATCGGAATGTAACAACCTTTACCACTGCACACCTCGTGACCTCTCACCCGAAACTCCTTCCTCATCGCCCCCCCCCCCTCCTCTTGCGCCCCTCAATGCACAACACCACATACCCCTCCATATCTCAGTGGACAACAACAACAACAACAATATCAATTAACTAGAAGTTGAAATGTACTAATTGCCACAGCATGGATTAACCATAAAAACAAGTAATAATAACCATGGCAACAGTTTAAATTAGCTTCCTTTTCTTATTATCAAAGGACTACATGACTTCATCAGGTAATCTTGAATCCAGACTGGAGGTCTGCGAATTCTGGCATCCCGGCACACCGGCACATGTTCTGATGTGTTTTACACTGGTGGTGCGATGATGTCAGGAAGGAGTGGTCGCTCGGCCTCATCTCTTGCATTCCTTTCACAAGGCACATGCTAAATGAGACGCGTTCTCGATCCGTCCATCGGACAGTTTGTACGTGTGAGGTCCTCTTTGCTCCATAACTTGGAGAGGAGCTGAAAATTTGGATTGTCCTTTTCGGAGGTTGCCGGTTTCCTCACTCAGATGAAGGAACCACATTCAAAGTTCACATCCTTTGCTCCACGGCGTTTGTCGGTGTACACCTTTTGCTTGTTCTGCTTCTCTTGTACTCTGAGTGGTGTCTTTGTGTGACGGTGTGTTGGGCTTTGGCATCTGCAAACCAGATACATGTAGCTTGGTGTGCATCTCTCCCCCATAAAGCGGTTCAGCAGGTGATCACTGTGATGTGGCATGTCGAGTCGCCCGGTATGTTTGAAGAAAGTCCGTTGTAAATGTTTTCCAGTCTTTCCCTTCAATGTTAGCAGTGAGCAAGCTTTCCTTTAAGCTTCCAGTAAATCGCTCAATTTCCCCCATTCGCTTGTGGGTAGTACACTGCTGACTTCCTATATGGGTGATGTCTCTGTCTTTCAGAAAGGTTTCAAATTCCTGAGATGTGAGTTGTGAACCGTTGTCAGATATCAACTCTTTTGGGTTTCCTTCTCTGCTAAAGACAGTTGACAGGAACTTGATCACTGTAGTGGAAGTGACCTCGGAGGTGAAGGCAATTTCTGGCCATTTGCTGGACAAAAGTCATCAATGAGAGTGATCGCAAAACGACAATGCAGTGGCACAGAATCGAAGGACCCCACTATGTCGATTGCCAATTTCTCCCAAGCGGCATCGTGATAAGGAACCGGCTGTAGTGGTGATGGGTGTGTCACAGCTGTGTTGTCATGCTGCTGGCAAGTAATGAAAGCCTTGATTGCGGACTCGACGTGCGCGTCCATTCCCGGCCACCAATACAGATCTCTTAACCGCTGCTCTATCCTCACTATGCCCTGGTGTGTATCATGCGCTAATTTGATGAAATGCGGCTGTAACACCTCCGGGACAAGAAGGCGGTGAGTACTTTTCATCACTCAGTCCTCTTGTAGTGACAGTTCAGTTTGCAATCTGAAGTAAGGAAGGAGATCAGAATCTAGGCCTTTTGACGTTTTCGGCCAGCGCTTTGTAAGCAATTCATGCAATTTTGTTTGAATGGGGCAGGAAATACAGGCCGTTTTGAATTGTTCAGCTGTCACCGCAGTGAAGGTCGATGTGAGCATGACAACCTCAACATCGTCTTCAAGATTGGGCTCTGAAGCAGGTCGTGGAAGGGGAGACAAGCAATCAGCTGGAACGTTTTCAGAGGCAGACTTGCACTGAATGTCATAATTAAATGACACAAGCCATGTGGACCATCTGGCCACGCGCATTCCAGCTCTTCCCAATCCTTTTGTGGAAAACAGTGTAGTAAGAGGATGTAGTCAGTGTGTAAAGTGAAATGTCTACCCCAGGGATAAGTCCTCCACTTCTCTGTCACCCACACGCATCCAAGTGCTTCCTTTTCCCCCCGTGGGATATTTTCTTTCTGATTCAGTCAGCATTCGGGATGCAAATGCGATAGTTTTCTCCGTTTTATCAGCATGAATTTGTGTCAGGACCGCTACAAGGCCATATTCGGAGGCGTCAGTTGTCACTATGGTGTGCACTATGGATCAAAGAGAGCGAGAGCTGGACGACTGACAATCAGTTCTTGAACCGAATCGAAACTTTGCTGTGCTGTGACTGACCAGGAGAAGGTGGATGGTCCCTGCAGTAATTCTCTCAGAGGTTCAACGACTGATGCATAGTTACGGATGAACTTCGCATACCATGACATGAGTCCGAGAAAAGAGTGCAAGCTCTGCACGTCTTTCGGTGAAGGTGCTTCTGACACCGCATCAACACGGGCAGGGTCAGGTTTCAGTCCAGTGTGGGACACTACATGTCCTAAAAATAACAGCTCTGTGTCTGAAGTGGCCTTTTTGAAAGGTTCAGTTTCAGTCCAGCTGCATCGATGTGCTGCAGCACCGCTCTGAGGTGTTTGTCATGTGTTTCGGGAGTCCCTCCAAACAACGATTACATCGTCAAGGTCATACCTAGCTCCATGCTGGGTTTTTTTTTATAATGGCAGACATCATCCTCTGAAAACAGCCTGTTGCTCAAGCAATCCCGTAAGAGATTTGTTTGTAGCAAAATAGTCCCTCATGTGTAATGAAGGCAGTGAGGTTCCTGCTGTTCTCATGCAGTACAACCTGGTGGTCCGTACTTTGCAGATCCAATGTGGAGAAAAGTGTGCCGCCTCGCAGCTCCGCAAACATTTCCTCCATATGTGGAAGAGGATGTCCATCAATCACCACTGCTTTATTTGGTTCTCTTAAATCTATGCACAGATAAATCCCTCTGTTTTTCTTCATTGTCACGACAATTGGTAAAACCCACTCTGATGATTCGATTGGCTCAATTACATCCAGTTCAACGAGCTTTTTCAGTTCCTGGGAAACAGTATCTCTCACGGAGAAAGGTAAACGGCGCAGACTTTGCTGGACTGGAGTCACATTGAGTCGCATTTTAACGAGATCAATAAATCCCTTTGCACAACCTGGGGTGCCCTCCATGCTATCACCTGTTGCATTTGCGACTCGGGTTTGATTTGCAGTACTGTGAGTGGTAGAAGTGATGCGACCATTCAGTAGTTGCATGTCAAGTGAGCAACCAGGTCTCTGCCCAGAATGGCAGTGCCGCTCCGCACGATATAAAATTCAGTGGGCACACAGTAATTCTCGAAAGTCACATCAGTATGCAGGCAACCACGCACAGGTATCGGATTTCTCAGGTAGCTAACCAGGTGTAGTTTTTGCTCAGTCAGTGACACATGATTGAAACATTGCAGGTAGACAGATTCGGGAAGTATTGACACAGCTGAGCCTGTATCTAACAGTAGTTCAATGCCCATTGGCTGTCCCCCCTCCCCCCCCCCACAGCAGTAACTTGTGTAGTGCACATTATCTGATAAGCATCTCGAGCCCTATTGTCCATACTCAACACATTCACATCAGGGACAGTCACTTCGTGAACCTGTTTGGAGCCCCGGCATACTTTAGCAAAGTGTCCTCTCTTTTTTGCAGCTGTTGCACTGAGCGTCCTTTGCTGGGCATCCATAGTAGTTGGCTGTGTGATTTACAGATCCACATCTATAATACGTTTTCGCTTGAGCCAGTTGAGGTCACTCATCTGAAGTCCCTCTCACAGCGAGTCTAAAGGGTCTCTTGCTGCTCTGCAAATCCTGTGTCTGAACAGGGTGGAGAGCCTGTATGTCGCGGACAGTGCCTTGGCCTATGATCTGAGCCTCCGCCATTGCCAACTCAATCTGTCTAGCCATGGTTATAGCTTTCTGTAATGTGACGACCATCTCCCTTAATGAAGCAATATATTGTTCCTTCGACTCGCCATTTTTCTGACCACGTTGACGAAATTTATATCGTTCTGCCACGACATTAACTCTTGGGACAAAAAAGTTCCTCAAGGCCATAAGTGCAGTCTCGTAGCTATTATCAACTACCGTTAGAGTATTGAAGAGTCGCTGACCTTCTGTGTCTAAGCAATGTATCAAAAGCGCATGCTTTCGGGCATCAGCGAGTGAATTCTCCTGTATCACCAGCACGTAGTTCTCAAAGACACAAGTCCATGTTGTAAAAAACATTGAAGGCTCACCCAGGTTTTGCAGAAAGGGTGTCGGTGGATTCAAGTTCAATCCCATCTTCATCACCAGTTTGTTGTGTCATAAAATACTCCAAGAATGAGGAATTCAATATTCTCCAATAGTTTTATTTAACCGAACAACAACACGTTCCGTACCAATCATTTGATTGCACACCTCCTGACCTCTCACCCAGAACTCCTTCTCTCATTATTGCCTCCTCTAGCATCCAGTCGATGCACAACACCACAAAAGTACGATCCATTTTGAAAACATAATGTTTCCTTTCCATTCCACTCACAAGGATTCACACACATCGAGAGTGGCCACAATGTCCCGATGCACGCAGTTAGAATTTATCTGTATGCTTCCCTCCATTCTCCACACAAATGTGAATTTTTCTCCATGTTTTTCTGGACATCTTCTATGTTGAGGGTTGGAGGTCATAAAAGCAGCCCCTGACAGCTGTTTTGAGGTCTTCAACTGTTGTTAGGTGGAGATGAGAAATTTCCTCTTTCACAAAGCCCCAAAGCAAGTTGTCACATGTTGTAAAGTCCGTACTTCGAGGAGGTCACACCATCTCAGATCCACATCTAATCCATCGTCCACTGAATTAGTCGTCGCGATATTCTCTAACTGCGAGAGCATAATGTGCTGGTGCACCATCTTGTTGCAGGATCGCTGATTCTTGACAGTTGAAGACCTCAAAACAGCTGTCAGCAGCTACTTTTATGACCTCCAACCCTCAACATGGAAGAAGATGTCCAGAAGAACATGGAGAAAAATTCAAATTTGTTCGGAGAATGGAGGGAAGCACACAGAAAAATTCTGTGTGCATCGGGACTTTATGGCCACTCTGTACATGGCAAGTGAACTGGACTTTACGGGTTTGACTGACCCATTTTGTTTACGAAAAGCTGCAGGCCCATTTTAGTGTGGTCAAAATCCATATTTGATGGAAAGTTCGATCAACTTTAAAAACGCAAAGTTTTGCTTCCATTACACTCGCAAGGATTGACGCACAGTTTGATAGACCTGCAGTCGAAATGCAAGGTATCACTGTGGTGTTTTGTCTAGTGACTGTAGGACGTCATGAGAATCCCCTCACTGAAGGCCACGTTGACGTACTCCAGGATTTGGTACGCAGTATCACGTCATTTCTAATCACGTGGACCATATCATCATCACCACGAATCATTCGATCTGTGCTTTGGAATTCACTCTTCCACGTCTTGGTGATATTTATCAGTACTTCCGAGTATTTTAAATGGCAGGATTTAATTCGATTTGGATTGTTTTCATTCATCCAAGGTGTCCACAAATTACCAAATTCAAACTGTAATAAAAAAAAAAAAATGAAATAGGATACTTGACACCATCTTATAACAAAGACCTACAGAGTTACAGGTTTGAATCCAGTGCAGTGTCCCATCCTATTCCAATGGCTGGAGGGCAGTAACCCATTTCATTAATGTTTATTACCGTTTGAATTTGGAATGGTAATTGGTGGCGAGATATCATTTATGTTGTTGTTGTTTTATACGCAGCCTGTGCTTGCTGGTTGCATCATTTTTCTGTTAGCATGGTTGTGCTGCTGATGCAGTGCCCATGTTACCAGGGCCAGTGCCTGGCAGAACTAGTAACATCTTGATCAGTTTAGGTCGAAACAGATCTTCCTATCAGTGTTAAGAAGCAATGAAGCCAGATACAGTGTCTCCCTCTGGGAAGTCTACTTGAATGTTGGTAATGACAGCATTGGCTTTCCAAATGAAGACGTCTATGAAATAAATCACCAAGCCTGCCTTGTTTACACAAGGTAATCCCACAAGGTTCAAAGTCCACTCACTGACAGGGATGATTGGGGAGGTCGGGTGGAATGCACCCATCCACAAGCCTGGTGTGGGCCCACATCGTCAGGAGTTTTTGCAGTACAGGCTGCAAGATCTCAACTTTTTTGGTGAGTTGATTAGAAAATTCTCCAAATCGTCCCTTGTGCAGAGGCTTTCTTTCAGGTGCTCTTCCAAGTATTTTTGGCTTCTTTTTGAAGCTTTGTGAGCCATTTTGTGTGGCAATCCTTATCTGGCACGCATGATATGCATTTTGGCCATCCCAATGAACCTCATTGCGAGGGGATTTTGTACATGCAAACCGATCATTCTGGGGCAGATTACATCATTTCAAAAGTCCCGTAATGGACAAGTATTTGATGCATAAAGCAAAATGTAATTAACTCAACATTCTTAAATACTAGAAGAACAGCATAGACGTTTGTAGAACTATGCTCTTCTTATAATTGAACATGATTTGAAATGCTGGCAATAGAATGGACACAACATAGCAGTACCTTCGCTCCCCTAGAGAGAGAGAGGATGCCCCCTCTCATGCGGTTGGGGAGAGCGCACCTGCTCGCTGCGGTCGACGTGAGAGCGCACTCTCGCTGCGGTTGATGAGCGCACATGTTCGGGCAGTCACTGCAGTTGATGCGAGCGAATGTGATCATTGTGATTCATGAGGCAACGCTGCAGTTGCCAATCTTCTGTTAGCGTTAACGAGCACGCAGTCGCTGGGGCTGAGATGTGCATGCTTGTTGAGGCTGATGTGCATGTGCTCACTGCAGTCGACGTGTGCGCAATCTTGCTGCAGTTGATGAGGGCACGTGCTCGGGTAGTCACTGCATTTGATGCGAACATGCATACTTGTGGTTGAGCCCATGTTGCAGTTACCAAGCTCTCACTAGGGTTGATGTGCACAAGCTCACCAGGGCTGACATGCGCGAGTTCACTCGGGCCGATGAGTGTGCGTTAGGGCTGACAAAAACTACCCGCGGTCGACGGGAGCATGCCTGCACTGCGGTCGACAAGCGCGCGCTTCTCACTGCCGTTGATGAGCACACGTTTGGGCAGTCACTGCGGTTGATGCGAGCACATGTCCTCATTGTGGTTGATGAGCCCACGCTGCAGTTGCCAATCTTTCATTAGGGTTGACATGTGCACACTCGCCAGGGCAGACACGCATGCTAGGGCTGACGAACACACGCTTGCTTAGTTTGACGAGCATGAGCTTACTAGTATAGGGTTGATAATCGCCCACTCGGGTTGACGAGCATGCATTTGCTCGGGTTGACGAGTATGCACTCGCTGGGGTTGACCTGTACATGCTTGCTCGGGTTGACAATCCCTCAGTAGAGTCAACGAGCATGCGCTTCAGAGGGCTAACAAGTGCCTGCTCGGGCTCATGAGTGTGCACACCCACACTAAGATTGACCAGCATGCGTGCCCTTGCTAGTATTCAGGAGCACTCACTTGGGTTATTGAGCGCTGCCTAGGTTTAATGAGTACACACGCTCGCTCCGGTTAATTCTGAACAAATGAAATGAGTTTTAATTATGGAGAATTCTTTTTGCTAAATTTTACAAATGACAACGGTAGTGACATTTGGCCCTTAGCTGAAAAAATTAACTTGGAAAAAATAAAATAAGATAAAATAAAATCAACAATCGTTTTATATTTTAGCAATATTGGTGAACTCCAAAGGATGCCCTAGCTATGAGGGCTAGGGTTTTGAGAGCTCGGCTTATGAGAGCTAGGTTTCCGAGTGAAAGGGTTATGAGAACTTTGAGAGCCAGGCCACATTGGAATTTCATCAAGATTCACAAAAGGAAAACATTCACGATGAACAGAAATGAACAGCAGAATAAATCATGTAATCTTTTTACCCTCACCATTCAGTTATTTTGTCAAAAAAAAAAACATTCAAATTCCATTTTGAAAAGGTTTTTTTTTTTGAAGATGGAAGTGTTCATAAAAAAAGACATTCAGAAATACACAGGAAAAGGCTACTTGGTCCACTTTACCTTTATGCACACTCAAAATTCATCAGTCCTTGAAGACAAAGCTCCACACAAGTAGCAATTGGAAGCACACCATGTAACAGCTGCCGTGGAGGACAAACCGCATGGAATGTTGTTGGAAAAATTAAGATGTTGCCATTTACTGGAGGATATTTTCCAACAAGCTCAGCAACAAGGAACAATTTCACTCTGACTGTTTCTCGCTATGATATTGGATTTCTAAACTATCCTGCCACCACAGCAGGTTTAGATCTTAAGCGTTAAGGTATCTCTCTCGGATTTGAGACCAATAACACTGACCTTTTGAAACAAATTCCCTTTCTGTGTTAATGTTTACTGTTGATTCTTCCCTTTGACGTGTCGCTCACTATAACTGCTAAGAAAATATCAATGCAAGGCACGAAATATTGCATCCGGTGCATTGCGCGATGAGGATTAAACAAACAAAGATGGAACATGCATTCAGAAACCACCTGTAAGAATAACAGTATTGATATTACAGTTACAAGAGGACATTTTTTTTAATGGTAATCCATCAAGAAAAAGTAAATCACAAACACACACGATAACCGTAATCAAACCGCAACCGCAAAACAAACAATCATAAATAGCCCAGCCTCCCACCAATAGTCTGAAATAATTGGTAAAAAATCTAAAGAAGCAATGGTTTTTCCACCTTTACACATCCAATTTGGATTTCTCCAATGGGAATCGAGATACAAGTTCTTTGGACACAACAAATCACATGAATAAAAATACAAGCTAGCTGTGAAACGGAGGCTCTACCTCGATACGTTAGAATATTCTAAAGACAATGCTCGGACGGGTTACAAGTTGACAGAGTGATTTTAATGTTGTGTCCTGAGGTCTTCACACATCGGTGCCATTTGCTCACCTTCCGTCATTCATGTTGAAGGATTAAGGAGTAAACGGTAAACTGTCAGCACACCACCATGAACACCACCATCCCTGTACTGTGAAAGTCATTTTTTTGTTTTTGAAATATTTTGTTTATGAGCACCCGTGCCGAAGAAGCCGAAGTCCTGACACTTTGAAGTCAGGTGTTGAAATCATTTTGGTGGTATTATAATTGAAGGCGAAACTTTTTTTCTTCCAAAATTACAACGCTCGATGCAAATTAAATACATCATCCAAATGTCTCACAATTATTATAATAATTTTTAAACAAGAGTATCAAATGCTAAAAAAAAAAAAAATAACCCCCTGTGTCTGCTACCTCATTTGAAAACTTGCATCTCTGAATGATAAAGTGTCCACAATTCTTGTATCGGCTAAATCCTCGAAAGTACGTGCGGACTTGCATGAAAATGGCAAAATGACATCTGTGAAGCAGCATAATTCTGTTTGAACAGTTTCAACAAACCAATGTGCTACCTTTGGAACCTTCAGCAGCAGAGTCAATCAACGCGTGATGTAACAAACACTTGTGCAATCGTTGAAGGGAGGCACACTGTCCACAAAGGAAACATCGGCAACAATGGCATTCCTCAAAGTTTCTCGAGTTCTTCGGAAAGCCAGTCCAAGCCTGTTTCCAGCCCCTCTCCCCGTGTGGCGCATGCAGGTTGTATGTACCACTGCCGAAACAGCAACAACAGTCGGCATTCATGAAGTCGTTTTCAATTAACTATTAAGTTGCCTGTGCCAGCACAGGATGCGAAACGGGGTCGGGATGTAGACGGCAAAAATAAAATGCAAATGGTGTCTTCCGTCATCGAGCCGACAAGCTGGGAGCAACAATTCCCATTTGTTGCCACATCTGATGCAATTTAAATGCTCTAATGGCAGCGAGGTGCTCCATTTGAAACTGTTTGTTCGATATATGTAGCTTTTTGATGCCAAGGGTCCATAATAAAAATTTTTGTTGGTGTCCAAGCCAGTGATCAATTGCAAAGAAATAAAGCATACTGTTTCATAATCAACAGAGTGCAGGAAATCAAATAATTGTTACAATTGTATTTGCAAGGAGGGATAGCAATTGAGGCCGAGACTCACAGTCTGGTTGTCAAAGTTGTGCAAGGCGAGTCGTTCGGTCATTTCTTCTCGGCTTAGCGCATTGGGAAGATCCTGCTTATTAGCAAAGACCAGAATTACTGCAGAATGCAATTCATCCTCTGACATCTGTGGAGGGCAAAGGTTCAATGCTAGGCTCGATCCGGTCCGAATAAAAAGGATTAAAAGCAAAAATAAACAAACGCAAGAACATGTTAAATGACAGATGATGATCAGTACAACAGCGTACCATGTTGTGCAGTTCTTCAACCGCCTCCTCGATCCTATCACGATCATTGCTGTCCACGACAAAGATGACAGCCTATCGGGAAAATAAAATCAGTTCGGTGTCTGGGACCAAAATTATCTGGAAAAAGTCATTTTCCCACATCTTTGCACAGTTCGTAAAATCATACGACAGGATTCCTCGACAATCAATTTCCCTTTTGGACAAGTGCCTGAGATGACAGGATTATTTTCCAACAAAGTTATAAATACTTGGTACCAACCTTACATACAGCAGCTTCGGATGTTTAAACGAACCAAACAATTTCACAAAGAAATTGTTTCTCAAACTTCTAAGAAATTGTTTCTAACCTGGTGTTGGCTTAGTGGTTTGGATGGTGGCTTGGGATCCTATGGTCCTGAGTTCAACTCCATTTGCCGCTGAATTAACACCAGGGGGTTGACTCAGCCTGTCATCCTTCTGAGGTCGATGAAATGAGTACTAGTGTAGCAGCCAAAAGGCTGCACACAAAGGGAAAGGGGTATTGACTGATTTATTAAAATTTGGTGTTGGTGTGGTGCAGGCATGATGGGCTGAATGACCTCCTCCTTTGCATGAGTTCCTTGTAATCCTTGCAAAAAAAAAACTAAAAGAAAAGTTTTCGCATTGAAATAGTCCTAGTTCACAAATCTCGTGTGAACCGCAAAGCAGACAATGCACAATGACAAAGGTTTTTTTTTTTTTTCAAAAAGTTTTTTTTTCAGCCAGTGGCCTTCATTGTGGGCTGTGCAGGTGACATGCATTCAGACCTCAAGTACTCTTCCTTTGTGGTTGGGTGATGCAGGCCTGCATTAAGCCAGCCGAGCAGAGTTCCAACAGTTTTATTACATCTATAAATCTTTCAAAGGCCTCTCGCACCATATAGACAGGGTATGTGCCCTAGGTATTAGCATAAAGACCTACTCTTGCTTCCAAAATGCTGTGGAACATTTGACATGCACAAATCAGTGAAAAACATGAACAGCATCCCAGAACTGATGGATAAATAAATAAATAAAACTCCACAATGCAGTGCCTTCCAATGGCACTGCATCACAATGTTAATTTCTTGGTCGGGTGTTACTCCACCTCGGATTGGAGGGGAAAAAAAAATCAAACAGATGAGCACACTGCAATGAGAAACTTGTTGAATTGTACCGCTGTCAATGACAGCTCTCTAGATTACATCTTCTTCTTCTTCATATTCATTTGTATAAAGCACATGCCTGCGGGTCGTCCTTTGCTGGGGTGCAGTTGCGCCGCTGATGGAGTGCTCCTTCTGAGTTTGAGCAGGAATTTGTAATTTGTTCAGGGTGCTGGTGATAGCTCGACTACTCTTCGCAAAGGACATCGAGGGATATGGAATGTCCACAAACTAATGCCGGCAGATGGGACACCCAGTTTAACATCCATCCAAGGGGTGGCACATTGATGCCTTACCTTGCCTGTGAAACACCAGGGTTACAGTTTATAGCTGGGCCAAAATTCAAATTCTGGATCACTTTAGAATGGCTCACAGGACCATGCCATATGACCAAGAAAGCATTGCGACAAGCCTGGCCATCCATCTGCACAATTTAACCTCTCAACCCCACCAAATTCACTAATCAAATGTGTCTAACCCTCCACACCTTCATGGCATGCACAACTCTCCCCCTCCACCCCCATCATGATGTGCACACGCCCCAACCCCAAACACCCCCCCTCCCAATCAACCTTCGGCATGCATCTTCTGGATTATATCTCACAGCACCTCCTCAATGAGACAAAAGCTTGCAAATATTTAAACCAATAACTGGGTCAGAGTTGGCATGTAGTGATTATCAACTACCCATTGTGATGCACCATGAGTGTGGTGTTGGAAGTGTGAAAAAGAGTAAAAGAGCACACGATTGCATCGTTCTTCAGAGGGAGCATTGAGTAGGCTTTCCCATCTGCCAGTATTTGCAGATTAAAAAGTATGTTACGGTGTGTCCATGTGTCCATCCAGGATATCTCAGTCCAAGTGCCCTCATTAAATCCATCATTGTTGGATGCCGTTTTGACTGATTTTCATGGTCGTTTAAATTAGGAGATATAATTTGATTCTGGCGAATCTGTGCTTTACCAACCTGTGGGCCAAGCTCTTGATCCCAGGTTCAAATCCCACATAGGGCATCAATTTGTTTCATGTTTTATATTGTCCTTGCAGGTCATTATACGTACAAGCTCCTCCATAAGTTTTAGATCGTGGTAAAAGGGAAAAAGAAACGACCAAGTGCACAAAGTAAATTGTGCTTATTGTTTTGTAATCACAGAAATGTTGATGCTGACGTACCTGCGTGTTATGATAGTAATGTCTCCAAAGGGGCCTGATCTTGTCCTGCCCACCAACATCCCAAACTGTGAAAGAAATATTCCTGTACTCCACATTTTCCACATTGAACCCTGAGGCAGAAAGCACACGACATGCCACATTCGAGGCTTTGACAATGGCACACATACTACAGGATCATTGAAAACTGGGTATTGGCAAGCATTTACCATATAAGGTCTACAGTACATGTCATTCAGCTGGTTGGCATGAGTTTTTAATTGAAACACTAATGGAATCACCTACTTTTAAAGCCGTGCTGATGGAAGTCTGTCCTCTGGCTTCCACACCCTCTTCAACCTTCCTGCAGTGCAGCAAACTCCTCATAGCTTGCATAGTTCCGTTAGTCCATGATAGACCAGGGTCAATCCCAATAGCAATGCAATTCCTTCAAGTCAGAATTATACTCAGAAATTGTATGTATAGTTAATTATTGAAATTTGTCCTGGTTTTCTTTTTTATTAATTAATTTATTATTATTATTACTGTGGATGCAGCACATAGCTGGAGGCAGCATCATTTGCTGGGGATGCAGCTGTGTCGCTGAAGCAGTGCCTCCTGTAGGTTAGAGCTGGAATTTGGCTAGAGTGATGGCAATAGCTCACCAACTCTTCATGAAGGAGACCCTGGGATCTTTAACGACCACCAACTAATGCTAGCAGATGGGGCACCCAGTTTAATGTCCATCTGATAGACGGCAAACACATCGACGAATCGCCCTGCCTGCGAAACACCATGATGATAGTTTATAGCTGGATCGAGATGAAAACCCAGGCAGATAGCTCAGAGGAGAGTGTGCACACATCTTAGCAATCCTTACAAATTGGCACATGGAAAGTACCAGGTGATAAAAATGTATTGTTACTTCGGAGGGGGTGCTTATTCGGTAACATGTTAAGTTGACGTGGTCCGTGTGCTCGTGTAGGTTCGAACATTTATTTTTGTAACCAGGAACCCATTGGAGTGAAGGTGTACTGTTATTATGTAGACCATGAGGAGGGCAGAGTGACATCGATATTAGGTAGGAAAGCATATTCATACGTGTCCTCTCTGTGAATCAGGCGAGGCATCAGGCAAAGTAAGGAGAGGGGTGATTTTTGATGCGTCGGCAGTTCATGTTTGGGCTAATAAACCCCCATTGTGGCACAGACTCTACGTACAAGGTGTCCAGCATGCCACCGGCCATTACAAGGACCCCCGAGAGTATGCTGCCATTGGCATATGGCAAGGCGTCGAGTAATTGGTACGTCCAGCGCCAGTGACGACACCATGTCCATGTGGCATCATCACGGAAGAGGCAACATGCCACCTCACTGGCCGGTGGAGAACTGTGAGCAAAGAATATTCAGAGGTGCAAGGCCTGGCTGTGAGGGAGGGGATAAAAGGGCCTGTACACATGCTGTTCTTTCTCGACATTCTCCCTTCCACCTCTCTGGCCAGTAAAGCTCTTACTGCCCCTTCCAATGTTCTTGCCTTTAGCTATTCTTCCAGCTCTCTTGTCGCTCTGTCCTCTTCACCACACTGGATACTTAACCTCTCTGCTGGCTGCTGTGACTGTGAGCTGGTCTGTGCTGCGGGTTGGAGACATGCTCGCTATGGAGAGGTATCAATCTCTGTTTCCGTGAAAAGACCTTGCCTGGTTTCTCCCCTTTGTGTGTGAGTGGATGAATGCATGGGGCACCATAGATCCTTTTTTGTAGAGTGCTTTTCATTTAACGGATCACGAAGAGTGTATATTTTTATTTCCCTGCATTTGTGTTCATTTATCTATCATCTCGGGAGTCTCCATTTTAGTGATGTTGTGGTTTATTTTAAAGTGTTATTCCGTAAGTACATGTCGTGTGGTGACCCGCCATTACCATCCTCGTTCACTAAAACCGTTTTGGCCCGGCTTTGAGTAAATTCCTGGGGGAGAGTCGAAAACCTAATTTGTTTTACAAGACCGGTGGGCAATGTACTCGATCGGGGGATGTGGGGAGACAATGCTAACCACTCAGGTGTGATCCCCTTTGGTTTGGGCCATCAGCAAAGTGAATTACTTCAGCATGGCTGGTCTACCTTGTCTGCCTCTGCCAGCAGACTGTTGACATGGCAATATGTTCAAAATTATGCATCACCAACATGCATGACTGCAGAGCAGGCAACACTCGGGTCTGACGTTTTGACCACTAAGTGGGTTATCTGGGACTGATGAAGTTGGTGGTGTCTTCATTTTTGAAATGGATCATCACAATTGCAACAAATTTTTGTGCATTTGGCCTAAAGTATGTTTCCACAGGTGCGTAAACAAATGGTTTCTTAAATGTCGATGCTTACAATCAGAGAGTGATTGAAGCCCTTGGCAACATCAGTCATCGGGGCATGCTAATGTATGTTGTGCATGCGAGATAAGGATTGTTTCCTAAAATGGATCACAAAGCTTCTAAAATAAGTAGAAAATACTGGGAGAAGTACCTGAGAGAAATGGGTGCATCTCTGCACAATGAAAGAGTTGGAGAACTTTATAATCTTGCCAACAGGGCTGAAATCTTACAGCTGCCCGCACTGCGGACTCTGGACAACATGGACCAGTGCAAGGCCCAAGAATTGTGGACAGGCATGTGTCCACAATGTATCTAAACACTCGATGATCGCTGCCAGCGAATGGACTTCAAACCTTGCTTGCACGGTAGAACCTTCGAGCATGGTAGGCTTGAACGTCTGCAATTGGAAAGTTGATGGATGCTGTGCATCATTACCAACAAAGCAATGGCGACCAACTCTTCGATAAAGGACATCTTCACGACACGCAAATATGCAAAGCTTGTGCCAGTTATATTCACGTGGGAGCAAGATGTACCAGGCAGACTTCCTTGAGGGACACCGCACCTGGTGCCGGTGCTTCTTTACACCAATGGGAAGGTCATATCCGGGGCTTGTGAATGCACATGGTAAGTTTCAAATCAACTTTTAAAAATATAATACTTACTAGTTTTCATGTTGGGAGAGGGAGAGGTGGGGAAGAGAGGGGGGAGTTGGGAGCTGTGGCAGCTGTGAGGGCTGTTATAAATACATTTTCTGTTTGGTTCCAGGGCCATAACAGAAATTATACCATATTTCTGCATCTATCATTAAAAGAAGTGTTCGTGTGTGTGTGTGTGTGTGTGTGTGTGTGTGTGTGTGTGTGTGTGTGTGTGTGTGTGTGTGTGTGTGTGTGTGTGTGTGTGTGTGTGTGTGTGTGTGTGTGTGTGTGTGTGTGTGTATAACTGCTGCCACTCGCTTGTAGTAACAGCAAATGGTAGGAAATTGAAACCTCACATCCACAGATATTTCTCGTCTTTCATATATTTTCTTGAGTCCGATTTGCATGCAGGAATACAAGAATAACGGTGAACTATTTTGAAATTGCCTCTCTTTCATTTACGTAAATGCTGAAAATTATGTTTAAAAAGAGGATTTGACACAGATTTTGCCAGAGCAAAGGCAGGTTAACCCTCTCAAGCCCACAAAATGTTCTGGGTAAACAAAAAACACCCCTGGGGCTGGAGAGGGTTAAAAATGCACCAGCTAGCAGAAGCAAGTCACTGAAAAAGCTCACAGTACATACGCGGAAGGCCTCATTTTCGTTCATACATCATTTTAAAAGTTCCGTATTGAGTCCTGTTAATTGGTTCACGAAAAAAAAGTTTCAAGAAAAAAAATAAGTGACCACTATATTCATTATTGTTGTGTGTGTGTGTGTGTGTGTGTCTCTGTGTGTGTGTGTGTGTGTGTGTGTCTCTGTGTGTGTGTGTGTGTGTGTGTGTGTGTCTCTGTGTGTGTGTGTGTGTGTGTGTGTGTGTGTGTGGGTGTGTGTGGCTATGTGTGTGTGTGTGTGTGTGTCTCTGTGTGTGTGTGTGTGTGTGTCTCTGTGTGTGTGTGTGTGTGTGTGTGTGTCTCTGGGTGTGTGTGTGTGTGTGTGTGTGTGTCTCTGTGTGTGTGTGTGCTGTGTATGTGTGAGTCTCTGTGTGTGTGTGTGTGTGTGTCTGTGTCTCTGTGTGTGTGTGTGTGTGTGTCTCTGTGTCTCTGTGTGTGTGTGTGTGTGTGTGTGTGTGTGTCTCTCTCTGTGTGTCTGTGTCTCTGTGTGTCTGTGTGTCTGTGTGTGTGTGTCTCTGTGTCTCTGTGTCTCTGTGTCTCTGTGTCTCTGTGTCTCTGTGTCTCTGTCTGTGTCTGTGTGTGTCTCTGTGTCTCTGTGTCTCTGTGTCTCTGTCTGTGTCTGTGTGTGTCTCTGTGTCTCTGTGTCTCTGTGTCTCTGTCTGTGTCTGTGTGTGTCTCTGTGTCTCTGTGTCTCTGTGTCTCTGTCTGTGTCTGTGTGTCTGTCTGTCTGTCTGTCTGTCTGTCTGTCTGTCTGTCTGTCTGTCTGTCTGTCTGTCTGTCTGTCTGTCTGTCTGTCTGTCTGTCTGTCTGTCTGTCTGTCTGTCTGTCTGTCTGTCTGTCTGTCTGTCTGTCTGTCTGTCTGTCTGTCTGTCTGTCTGTCTGTCTGTCTGTCTGTCCCGAGCATAGCTCCGTGGGTTTTGATCCAATCCTGAGAAAATTTTGGTGGGAGGTTTATATCATGATCTCGTTGTGTTTTCCTGAAAATGGGCGTGGTGCATCCATTATGGGTGGAGCCACGCCCCAAAAACATGTTTTAAGGGGGTAGCCGATTTCAATTTGCATCTTCTCCGAGGGGGTTTTGTCGAATCTGACAGGGGTTTCGGTATTTGGTTAGCCCAATGACACCTGCATAGCCCCATGGAGCTCGATTTTTCATTTTCGTCCCAAGGTCACGAACTTAGAAAATTGCGAATTTTGACATAAAAAATGTTCTTCTCCGAGGGCTTTGTCGAATCTGGCAGGGGTTTCGGTATTTGGTTAGCCCAATGGCACCTGCATAGCCCCAGAGAGCTCGATTTTTCATTTTCGTCCCAAGGTCACGAACTTAGAAAATTGCGAATTGTTTTTAGGGGGTAGCAGATTTCAATTTGCATCTTCTCCTGGAACCTAGGGGGTTTGTCGAATCTGGCAGAGGTTTCGGTATTTGGTTAGCCTAATGGCACCTGCATAGCCCCACGGAGCTCGATTTTTCATTTTTGTCCCAAGGTCAAGGTCACAAGGTCACGAACTTAGAAAATTGCAATTTTGACATAAAATCCATCTTCTCTGAGGATTTGTCGAATCTGGCAGGGGTTTCGGTATTTGTTTAGCCCAATGGCACCTGCATAGCCCCACAGAGCTCGATTTTTCATTTTCGTCCTAAGGTCAAGGTCACAAGGTTACGAACTTCGAAAATTTCGAATTTTGACATAAAACTAATATGACCGCCCAAACTGTGAAAGCTTGGATGACAATATTTTTTATGCATAATCTTGAGGTCATTCCCCACCTCAAGTCTTGAAACCATTTTGCTTTATCTCGAACACCTTGCCCGTGGCGCCCCCTTCAAGTTTGTTTTTACGCTGATTTCATCAAAGTATGGATAATCCAAGGAGTGCGAAGTGCCATATAGCCTATATGATGTTATATTGTTCCTGGAATGTTCCAGAGGAAGTTTTGCACCAAAGGTCATAATCCTTGACCTTTGACCTTTAAAGTTCACAAAGGTCAAATTTTCAAAGTTGTGGGAATTGAACCGGGTTTTCGACCTTCTTCGACGAACTAACTCCATTAAGCTATAGCACGTATCCTGTTTCCTTGTTTTAATGTCCACAACATTGTTTTGTGACCTTTAAAGGTTATGCAAAGGTCAAATTTTGAAAGTTGTTGAACGAAACTGGGTTTTCGACATTTTTCAGCTCATAACCTGTCACTCGTACCACATCATATTGATCATTTTTATAACTTGGTCAAACATTATCACATTGTCTCATCCTTGACTTCTAAAACAATTTACATCGTCAAATACCGCTCATGAACCATCGTTCTCTTCAGACTTGTGTATTCTTTATTTTCTTTAAATCTCATCACAAATCGACAAATTTTACAATGACAGCTGTACAGTGAGCTGTTTAATTATCAAACATCAATTTCAACTCACGTGCTATTTCGTCTTTATTAACATGGTTATACAGTTCAGTAAAAAAAAAAAAATTCAAATAAAATTAAAAAAACAACAAAGAAAATTGTGATGGAAAGATAATAGCTCACCGATGGTGGGGATAGTGTTAACGACTTCACCAAGTTTAAGTTTGTAAAGTATTGTGGTCTTTCCTGCTGCATCTAGGCCCACTGGTTTGGAAGGGTGGAAAAAGTAGAGGGAAAGAAAAAACGAACTTCAGTCAAAATATATGGATAAAAAAGATGCATCACACACATGTAGGCTGACACAATCTATATGAGGGATGAGCTGAATATGAACATGCTGAACATTGTCCAGATGAACATTAAAATATCCGTATTTGAAATGGACACAACAACCACTCTGAAATGCTACCTGTGTACAATAAGTGCAGGACATTGTTCGGAGTTTTGTCTGCATCATACAAAGTTTGTTTTTTGCCGCCACACTGAACTTTGCCTGGTGTTGGCTCAATGGTTAGGGTGGTGGGCTTGGGATCCTCGGGTTCTGTGTTCAAATCCTGCTCGGTTTTTTAATTAATACCAGGTGGGGTTGATTCATTCTGTCATCCTTCTGAGGTCGGCAAAATGAGTACCAGCTTGCTGGTACCGTATCGGCATGGTGACCTGTCCAGGATTGTGCTCAATAGCCCAGGAGACTGTTTCGGCAGCACCAACGCTCTGCACAGAGTATGGTCCCAATGGACGGATGGACGGATGGATAGATGGGTTAACTCAGCCTGTCAGCCTTCCGAGGTCAGCAAAATGAGTACCAGCTTGCTGGGATGATTGAGTCATTTGAGTATCCTGCGTCAGAGTGGTGACCCATCCAGGATTATGCCCAATCGCCCAGGAGACTACTTCGGCAGCACCAATGCTCTGTACAGAGTGTGGCCCCAATGAATGGACGGACATCAAAAACTTTGCTCACTGATACATTTGTTTCCTGGATGCAACCATGACCTTCTTTGTCTGGAAGATAAAGCCATAACATTTTGGTAGAGTCGAACCCCCCACCCTCTCCTCACAGAAATTTACAGCCCATTTCATCAGAAAGACAGTTCATTTGTGAGCTTTCTAAGCCACGCTCTCACTTTTTATAAAATAAATGAGCTCATATGCCATAAAATGTGAAACATACCTGGCCTGGATACATTCTGACGGGTCAACAAAATATGCTCCATCTTCATGTCAACTTTTAATCGCCAGTTGAGAGAAATAATTACATGCATTAGCAATTAGATGAAAAAAAATCTACAAGTCTGGAGATGCCGTTTCATTTCATCTATAAAACGTGGTCTGTCGTGGCATTTGTGTCCGGTATGGTTCACGAGCAATGTACACGGTTCGCCTTTTTTATTTTTTGACCTTCGAGGGGATGCCACGAGCAAACTGGCGGGAATCAGGAAAAACGTAAATGATGAAAATAGTACTCGAAGAGCACTACTTGCATAGCAACTTTCATTCGAAACAGTTGAAAACCCTAGGTGCTCAATGCCCAATTTATTGATTTTTTTTGACATTTTCTAAGTTTGTGACCTTGTGACCTTGACCTTGGGACGAAAATGAAAAATCGAGCTCCGTGGGGATATGCAGGTGCCATTGAGCTAACCAAATACTGAAACCCCTGCCAGATTCGACAAACCCCCTCAGAGAAGATGTAACTTGAAACCGGCTACCCCCTAAAAACACATGTTTTTGGAGCGTGGCTCCGCCCATAATGGGCACACACGCCCATTCTCCGGAAACACCAACTATATCATGATAAAAAACCTCGCACCCTAATTTTATCAAGATCTGATCAAAAACCACGGAGCTATGCTTGGGACAGACAGACAGACAGACAGACACACCCATAACGAATATAGTGGTCACTTACAGACTCGTGAACCAATAATAATAAATGTCAGTGGTTGTGTGCATGTGTGCACGTGTGCGTGTGCATCTGTGTCTCCTCCATAACTCTAAAACCATGAAGCCTCGCAGCCTAAAATTTGCATGCATTCAAAGTGAACTCCAAGGAAGTGCATAAGTGAAAATTGGGTGTTTGGGTTAATTAAAACACCTCTTTTGAAGATAATTAACAGCCTTATTTAATTATATCCTTTATCCTTCATCAGGTGCATCCTCAGCCACCTCACTCTCTGGGGGTCTTAAGGTGGGTTACTTGGGTTACCTCGCTGGGGTCTGAAGCCGCCATGTTTTTTGGCCTGCTCAAACATGCCGCAACGATTTCTTAATGATAAAAGTTGTTGTTTTCACTTTCCTCACTCATATTATCAAATGCCTGTTCATCATGGCTACGATGCACTGGGTACATTGCAAAGCTTATAAACATCCGAAGATGCCAGTGTTCGTGGCTTCATTTCATTTCCACACATGCCATAACCTCGAGAATCTCTTAAACCAAGACAAACTACAAAATTTAAGCTCCAGAATTGAATGTAGCACCAGTTCCGACTGCTAAAAAGAAATTTCTCCAATTCGGACATATTTGATATTTGGGTGTCTTCGGGAGGTGTGTGTGTGTGTGTGTGTGTGTGTGTGTGTGTGTGTGTGTGTGTGTGTGTGTGTGTGTGTGTGTGTGTGTGTGTGTGTGTGTGTGTGTGTGTGTGTGTGTGTGTGTGTGTGTGTGTGTGTGTGTGTGTGTGTGTGTGTGTGTGTTTATGGTGACGGTTTGAAGATTGCTATCGCTTGCCAAGCGAGCCACTCTTTATCAACTATTTTGTTGGAGTATTTAAACCACTTGCTGAGCGCTCCACAATATTCACACCGTCACTGAATACTGTACATCAATCGACTTGAACAATGTTCTCAGACACAAGCAAATTAAGTAAATTAAATGGATAATTTAATGACATTAATCAAATATGTACAATCTTACTATAATTCACCGTCAGTTCGTCTGACTGTTCCCAGTTACCACAAAACGGCTGATTTAAACCGATTGCAACCATTTTTGGGGTGTGAAATCCTGGGACACCTTAGAGTAAAATAGGCATAAATATAATAACATGACCCCCTTGACGGCTCCCATAGGGAGTGGGTGCTTCTAGTGACAATAATTCAAATTATAAGAATGAAAGACAAACATGAGGTAATCTAATTTTGAGGCACTTCCGCACTCAGACACACACACAGACAAGGGGTCACATAAAATAAAGAAAATAAAGAAATCCCTTTTCATTCCTTCACATAGCTGAGTCCATGTGATCTGTTTGCTGAGGCAGTGTGCTCGGACCGCGTTGTAACTGCACGGGCAACCGCGCCCCCAAAAAATGGCGCCAAGCAATTCGTGAAGCAATATTTGATGTCAGGACTCCCGAACCGCGGTGTAGCTTCATCAACCGCGCTTGCTGATCCTGCGTGCAGAATGGCGGTGCTCCCTTCAGTGATACACACGAGGCTTCAAGGTCCATCTCTCACGACTACAACTGCAACCTCACTCTTCTTCATGCAGCAAAGGAAAGTCAGCTGTAATGCCCTGCTCTTTCAACCGCCGATCCTGCCTCTCCCACTTCTGTCCCGCTTTGAGCCTTCGTCTCCGACTGTGTCCGTCTCCTCCTGCAACGACCTGCCTCCCCGTTGTCTTTCTGAGACACGCTCTGGTTTTTCTGATCACCTTCCTCACACCCAACTCTACTCGTGCGTTCACTACGAGAAGCTTCCCCCATCCTCTGACTAAAGTGGCCTCTTACGCACGTCACACCCATCAATCATTAGTCTCGGGGGGCGTGACTTCTCCTGCCTTCACCCTTGGAGGCGGGGCTTCTTCCTCCTTGGTCATGCAGCTCGGTTGTAATAAAACACAATTCTTCCATTGCTGGTTTGTAATACAAAAAAACATAAGGAAATGGCAATTACATCCTGAGGAAATTATCCTTAAGTCCTATCTAATTAACACAGCACCACCCCCCGTGTGGTGACAAGTAATACTTAAGCTCAGTTTCCCTACTTTGTTTACATCGAGATGTCTTCTATACGTCCATAAGCCAAGAAACTCTATACGATCCGAACTTTCCGAGAAAATTCCCACATCTATCCCACAACCGTAACAATATCAAGGAGAAAGCATCTCAAAATGCAAAGCTCGTCCACATAAGTTTTGAACTCAAACTCAACCTGATGGGGGAAAAAGGTTTAAAAACAAAAATAAGTCAATTTTACGAATTAGTGTTCTCCTTATTCACTTGATAAAATTTGGTTGAAAATTTGATGAAAAAAGTTCAAATAGTCAAAAAAAAACAATAAATAAAAGTGATGGTCTGGACGCATGCACGCACATACTGCAATTGTAATAATTTATTGAAAAGTAAGGCTATTTTCTCATGTATTATATCCCCAATTAAAGAATGTTACAAAGGATATTAATTCTTCAACACCCTATATTTTACTTTACATTAATTACAAACCTCAAAATAGTTATTTACCCAAAGTGTGAATCTCAGCAACTTGCAACACAACACAACACATGGCAGGAGTAACAGATTACCTCTCACGCACTTAATTATCCCCAAATACAACTCGGAATATGTATGTAAAAAAAAAAAAAATAGGAATTGTTTTACTACTCTGAAAGAGCTGAGTACAACATGTTCCTTGTCATTTCCATCTCAGCCTGAGTGGGGAAATGGCAAGTTCATTCGTTATTATCCCACCCCTCGGAGGGAGGGAGCGGGATATTGTAATCGTCCGGTTTGTTTGTTTGCCTGTCTGTCTGTGAGCAACTTTACGGCAAAACAGCTTTAGTAAACACTATCAAATTTAATCCACAGGTGGGCAATGAACCTTGGACGACCCCATTAACTTTTGGGTCCGATTGGATCAAAGGTCAAGGTCACGAAAAGATCAAAATCGTTTTTCGCTCATAACTTCGTCAAAAATGATCTGATTTACTTCAAACTAAGCTTATAGTGAACCTTATTCTATTTGTCACTTCTAATCCTACCCATTCCTATAGTGAAAAATGTATATTTGTGAAGATCGGCAGGGTCCGAAGTTTTGGGGGTCATGGTCATCGGTCAAAATTACAAATTTTCCATTATAAATCAAAAAAGGTTAGGAATATGCGTGTTTACTATTGAAGACATATATCAAGTCCTTTATTGGCTTTCATTTGACACCATGACGTGGCCTTGAAAGGTCAAAATCATTTTACGGTCATAACTTCGTCAAAAATGGTTTAATTGACTTCAAAGTTAGACTAAAATATTCCTTATAATCAACATTCAGGTTAAGGATGTATCAAATTTTAATTTGATCCCCAAAATAACTTTATGCCTTAAATGGGTGGGATTTGTTGTGCCTGGCATCACTTATTATTATTTCATATGCAGCCTATGGTTGCTGTTTGAATCATCGCTGGGAGTGCAGCTGTGCTGATGCTGCAGTGCCCCTCTGTTTCCAAGAAGCTAGTACTCATTTTGCTGGCCTTGGAAGGACAGGCTGAGTCAACCCATCTGATGTTATTTCAACAGCATGACAGGGGCTCAAACTCAAGACCCTAAGATCTTAAACCAGCCACCATAACAAAGTATATATATGTACTATGTACTGACACACACACAAGAGGGGCATCGGATCGACATTACGAGATGGCGACGGAGACGGACGCAACACAAATGTGACGAGAGAGAGACTGAGAGTGAGAGACTGAGACTGAGTGTGAGTGTGAGAGACCGGGTGTGAGAGACCGGGTGTGAGAGACCGGGTGTGAGAGACCGGGTGTGAGAGACCGGGTGTGAGAGACCGGGTGTGAGAGACCGGGTGTGAGAGACCGGGTGTGAGAGACCGGGTGTGAGAGACCGGGTGTCTGAGACCGGGTGTCTGAGACCGGGTGTCTGAGACCGGGTGTCTGAGACCGGGTGTCTGAGACCGGGTGTCTGAGACCGGGTGTCTGAGACCGGGTGTCTGAGACCGGGTGTCTGAGACCGGGTGTCTGAGACCGGGTGTCTGAGACCGGGTGTCTGAGACCGGGTGTCTGAGACCGGGTGTCTGAGACCGGGTGTCTGAGACCGGGTGTCTGAGACCGGGTGTCTGAGACCGGGTGTCTGAGACCGGGTGTCTGAGACCGGGTGTCTGAGACCGGGTGTCTGAGACCGGGTGTCTGAGACCGGGTGTCTGAGACCGGGTGTCTGAGACCGGGTGTCTGAGACCGGGTGTCTGAGACCGGGTGTCTGAGACCGGGTGTCTGAGACCGGGTGTCTGAGACCGGGTGTCTGAGACCGGGTGTCTGAGACCGGGTGTCTGAGACCGGGTGTCTGAGACCGGGTGTCTGAGACCGGGTGTCTGAGACCGGGTGTCTGAGACCGGGTGTCTGAGACCGGGTGTCTGAGACCGGGTGTCTGAGACCGGGTGTCTGAGACCGGGTGTCTGAGACCGGGTGTCTGAGACCGGGTGTCTGAGACCGGGTGTCTGAGACCGGGTGTCTGAGACCGGGTGTCTGAGACCGGGTGTCTGAGACCGGGTGTCTGAGACCGGGTGTCTGAGACCGGGTGTCTGAGACCGGGTGTCTGAGACCGGGTGTCTGAGACCGGGTGTCTGAGACCGGGTGTCTGAGACCGGGTGTCTGAGACCGGGTGTCTGAGACCGGGTGTCTGAGACCGGGTGTCTGAGACCGGGTGTCTGAGACCGGGTGTCTGAGACCGGGTGTCTGAGACCGGGTGTCTGAGACCGGGTGTCTGAGACCGGGTGTCTGAGACCGGGTGTCTGAGACCGGGTGTCTGAGACCGGGTGTCTGAGACCGGGTGTCTGAGACCGGGTGTCTGAGACCGGGTGTCTGAGACCGGGTGTCTGAGACCGGGTGTCTGAGACCGAGAGACTGAGACCGAGAGACTGAGACCGAGAGACTGAGACCGAGAGACTGAGACCGAGAGACTGAGAGTCAGAGACTGAGAGTCAGAGACTGAGAGTCAGAGAGTGAGAGACTGAGAGTGAGAGACTGAGAGTGAGAGACTGAGAGTGAGAGACTGAGAGTGAGAGACTGAGAGTGAGAGACTGAGAGTGAGAGACTGAGAGTGAGAGACTGAGAGTGAGAGACTGAGAGTGAGAGACTGAGAGTGAGAGACTGAGAGTGAGAGACTGAGAGTGAGAGACTGAGAGTGAGAGACTGAGAGTGAGAGACTGAGAGTGAGAGACTGAGAGTGAGAGACTGAGAGTGAGAGACTGAGAGTGAGAGACTGAGAGTGAGAGACTGAGAGTGAGAGACTGAGAGTGAGAGACTGAGAGTGAGAGACTGAGAGTGAGAGACTGAGAGTGAGAGACTGAGAGTGAGAGACTGAGAGTGAGAGACTGAGAGTGAGAGACTGAGAGTGAGAGACTGAGAGTGAGAGACTGAGAGTGAGAGACTGAGAGTGAGAGACTGAGAGTGAGAGACTGAGAGTGAGAGACTGAGAGTGAGAGACTGAGAGTGAGAGACTGAGAGTGAGAGACTGAGAGTGAGAGACTGAGAGTGAGAGACTGAGAGTGAGAGACTGAGAGTGAGAGACTGAGAGTGAGAGACTGAGAGTGAGAGACTGAGAGTGAGAGACTGAGAGTGAGAGACTGAGAGTGAGAGACTGAGAGTGAGAGACTGAGAGTGAGAGACTGAGAGTGAGAGACTGAGAGTGAGAGACTGAGTGTGAGAGACTGAGAGTGAGAGACTGAGAGTGAGAGACTGAGAGTGAGAGACTGAGAGTGAGAGAGTGAGAGACTGAGAGTGAGAGACTGAGAGTGAGAGAGAGAGACTGAGAGAGAGAGACTGAGAGTGAGAGACTGAGAGAGTGAGAGACTGAGAGAGAGTGAGAGTGAGAGAGTGAGAGACTGAGAGAGTGAGAGAGTGAGAGAGTGAGAGAGTGAGAGAGTGAGAGAGTGAGAGAGTGAGAGAGTGAGAGACTGAGAGAGTGAGAGACTGAGAGAGTGAGAGACTGAGAGAGTGAGAGACCGAGAGAGTGAGAGACCGAGAGAGTGAGAGACTGAGAGAGTGAGAGACTGAGAGAGTGAGAGACCGAGAGAGCGAGAGACCGAGAGCGTGAGAGACAGAGAGCGTGAGAGACAGAGAGCGTGAGAGACAGAGAGCGTGAGAGACTGAGAGTGAGAGAGTGAGAGTGAGAGACTGAGAGTGAGAGAGAGACTGAGACTGAGAGTGAGAGACTGAGAGAGAGTGAGAGTGAGAGACTGAGAGAGAGTGAGAGTGAGAGACTGAGAGAGTGAGAGACAGAGAGTGAGAGACTGAGAGAGTGAGAGACTGAGAGAGTGAGAGACTGAGAGAGTGAGAGACTGAGAGAGTGAGAGACTGAGAGAGTGAGAGACTGAGAGAGTGAGAGACCGAGAGTGAGAGACCGAGAGTGAGAGACCGAGAGTGAGAGACCGAGAGTGAGAGACCGAGAGTGAGAGACCGAGAGTGAGAGACCGAGAGTGAGAGACCGAGAGTGAGAGACCGAGAGTGAGAGACCGAGAGTGAGAGACCGAGAGTGAGAGACCGAGAGTGAGAGACTGAGAGTGAGAGACTGAGAGACTGAGAGACTGAGAGAGTGAGAGACTGAGAGTGAGAGACTGAGAGTGAGAGACTGAGAGTGAGAGACTGAGACTGAGAGACTGAGACTGAGAGACTGAGACTGAGAGACTGAGAGAGAGAGACTGAGAGAGAGAGAGTGAGACCGAGAGAGTGAGAGACCGAGAGAGTGAGAGACTGAGAGTGAGAGACTGAGAGTGAGAGACTGAGAGTGAGAGACTGAGAGAGAGAGACTGAGAGAGTGAGAGACCGAGAGAGAGAGACCGAGAGCGTGAGAGACAGAGAGCGTGAGAGACTGAGAGTGAGAGACTGAGAGTGAGAGACTGAGAGTGAGAGACTGAGAGTGAGAGACTGAGAGTGAGAGACTGAGAGTGAGAGACTGAGAGACTGAGAGTGAGAGACTGAGAGTGAGAGACTGAGAGTGAGAGACTGAGAGTGAGAGACTGAGAGTGAGAGACTGAGACTGAGAGTGAGAGACTGAGAGAGAGTGAGAGTGAGAGACTGAGAGAGTGAGAGACTGAGAGAGTGAGAGACTGAGAGAGTGAGAGACTGAGAGAGTGAGAGACCGAGAGTGTGAGAGACCGAGAGTGAGAGACCGAGAGTGAGAGACCGAGAGTGAGAGACCGAGAGTGAGAGACCGAGAGTGAGAGACTGAGAGAGAGAGACTGAGAGTGAGAGACTGAGACTGAGAGACTGAGACTGAGAGACTGAGACTGAGAGACTGAGACTGAGAGACTGAGACTGAGAGACTGAGACTGAGAGACTGAGACTGAGAGACTGAGACTGAGAGACTGAGACTGAGAGACTGAGAGTGAGAGACTGAGAGTGAGAGACTGAGAGAGAGAGAGACTGAGAGTGAGAGAGACTGAGAGTGAGAGACTGAGAGAGAGAGAGTGAGAGTGAGAGACTGAGAGAGTGAGAGACTGAGAGAGTGAGAGACCGAGAGCGAGAGAGACAGAGTGTGAGAGAGACTGAGAGTGAGAGTGAGAGACTGAGAGTGAGAGACTGAGAGTGAGAGACTGAGAGTGAGAGACTGAGAGAGTGAGAGACTGAGAGAGTGAGAGACTGAGAGAGTGAGAGACCGAGAGCGAGAGACAGAGAGCGTGAGAGACTGAGAGTGAGAGACTGAGAGTGAGAGAGTGAGAGTGAGAGACTGAGAGTGAGAGACTGAGAGTGAGAGACTGAGAGTGAGAGACTGAGAGTGAGAGACTGAGAGTGAGAGACTGAGAGTGAGAGACTGAGAGTGAGAGACTGAGAGTGAGAGACTGAGAGTGAGAGACTGAGAGTGAGAGACTGAGAGTGAGAGACTGAGAGTGAGAGACTGAGAGTGAGTGAGAGACCGAGAGCGAGAGACAGTGTGAGAGACTGAGAGAGTGAGAGACTGAGAGTGAGAGACTGAGAGTGAGTGAGAGACCGAGAGTGAGAGACTGAGAGTGAGAGACTGAGAGTGAGTGAGAGACCGAGAGCGAGAGACAGAGTGTGAGAGACTGAGAGAGTGAGAGACTGAGAGAGTGAGAGACTGAGAGTGAGAGACTGAGAGTGAGAGTGAGAGTGAGAGACTGAGAGTGAGAGTGAGAGTGAGAGACTGAGAGTGAGAGTGAGAGTGAGAGACTGAGAGACTGAGAGTGAGAGTGAGAGTGAGAGACTGAGAGACTGAGAGTGAGAGACAGAGTGAGTGAGAGACCGAGAGCGAGAGACAGAGTGTGAGAGACTGAGAGAGTGAGAGACTGAGAGTGAGAGACTGAGAGTGAGTGAGAGACCGAGAGCGAGAGACAGAGTGTGAGAGACTGAGAGAGTGAGAGACTGAGAGCGAGAGACAGAGTGTGAGAGACTGAGAGAGTGAGAGACTGAGAGAGTGAGAGACTGAGAGAGTGAGAGACTGAGAGAGTGAGAGACTGAGAGAGTGAGAGACTGAGAGTGAGTGAGAGACCGAGAGACTGAGAGTGAGAGACTGAGAGTGAGTGAGAGACCGAGAGCGAGAGACAGAGTGTGAGAGACTGAGAGAGTGAGAGAGTGAGAGACTGAGAGTGAGAGACTGAGAGCGAGAGAGGTCCCGTGAAGTTTTTCTCACCCATGAGGATACGAATCGGTTTCTTGCTAAAAATGTTCTTAAAGATCCTCGAGAACATCAGCCCCATGACGGTAAGCGCAGGGATCGTTTGTTACCGTCCTGATTTACGGAGCGCCGTCTCCACAGATCCAGATAGTTTGACCCTTTTGTTCAGATGGAACCTTTAAACACGTATTTATGTTTCATCCAAACCGAGCGAGGGAATCAGCCACGTCCCCCTGTGCCCGCCACGCGTACAAAGTGACGTTTACCTGTATTTGAGCTTATCAGAAAACGATCTCAAATAAGCCCCGCCCCCTGACTCAACCCTGCACTTGAGGTATTCTCGTCCGAAATACATGACGTCACTTCCTGTACGTTACTATAGAAACGGCCAGGACGCTTAGACAGCCGTTTCCACACGATATTTGTTTGCTGAATACGGCTGTTGAAAGGAAACTTTTGACTGATGGACGACGTGTTGAGAGTTCGAATGCATATAAAGGGTTAACGGGATTTATAAGAACATTAGTTTTACCTCACTTTAACATCTATATCTGTATAAATATAATCCGAGGGTCATCTTAATATAAATAAATAAATACAAATAGACACCGTGCGCTCGCACTCACGTTCACACACGTCTATCGGCTCGGCCTGCTCGGATACCTCGGCGATGACGCGCTGATCACCACAGATATCGTGATTTATTTATATCGATTGGTGGTGTTCGCCTTTGACATCTCATTCGAGAAACTGCAAACTTGCGCAATGTTCGATTCCTGGCAGTTTGTTGCCGCTTTCGTCCTCTGCACGGATGGTTTAAGCCCAGCATTGCCGTGAGTGACGTAGTTTGATCATTCATTTCACTTCGTATGTTTGTTCTGTGAGGAATACATGAAAAAGCAACGGCGGTTTCAATGGAGAAGGAGGAGAAGGAGGAGGAGGAGGAGAAGGAGGAGGAGGAGGAGAAGAGAAGAGAAGAGAAGAGAAGAGAAGAGAAGAGAAGAGAAGAGAAGAGAAGAGAAGAGAAGAGGAAGAAGAAGAAGAAGAAGAAGAAGAAGAAGAAGAAGAAGAAGAACGTTTTTTCGATATCCGGTAGGCGTGGTCTGTCGTGGCATTTATATCCGGTAGGCGTGGCCTGTCGTGGCATTTGTATCCCGTAGGCGTGGTCTGTCGTGGCATTTATATCCGGTAGGCGTGGCCTGTCGTGGCATTTGCATCCCGTAGGCGTGGTCTGTCGTGGCATTTGTATCCGGTAGGCGTGGCCTGTCGTGGCATTTGTATCCCGTAGGCGTGGTCTGTCGTGGCAGCTTCAGGAGTTTCGTGATTTAACTTTCAGTGATGACGATCGTACCTGGATGCGCTATCTGAGCCATAGTATCCACAGTAGTGCATCGTTGAGGGAGTCATGGAGAGGCTCAGCGTCGCTTTGACCGGCGGACCGAGCCAGAAGGAGCTTTTAGAGACCGTGGAGACGCAGCGGCGCCAGTTGAGCCGTTACGAGAGCCGCTTGCGGGACATGGTGCGGGCGTACCGGAGCCTGCTCGCCGAGAAGGCCGCGCTGGAAGCGGGACTGGCGGCGCTGAATGTGTCGAGCAAGGCCGAGGCTCGGGGGGAAACGGGTGGGTCACGGAGCCTTGGGTTTTATTACCTCCTGGTAGTTGGGGCTCCTTGGCTCGGTTTGAACCGCTCCAATAGTGCAGTGTTTAGGTAGTGATGAAATCGCCGATATGATGGATTTATGTTTCGGAGAAAAAGGACCGTTGTTGATTTGTTATTAAATTGACAAAAAGAAAATGAGGGAAGAGGACTAACGGAGTGGAGTGGGGTGGGGTGGATAAAGTGTGTGTGTGTGTGTGTGTGTGTGTGTGTGTGTGTGTGTGTGTGTGTGTGTGTGTGTGTGTGTGTGTGTGTGTGTGTGTGTGTGTGTGTGTGTGTGTGTGTGTGTGTGTGTGTGTGTGTGTGTGTGTGTGTGTGTGTGTGTGTGTGTCATTGGTTGTTATCACCATTTGTGGGTTTTTGGAGATGGAACAAACTCCTCCCAGGACTCGAAGAGTCCGCCTCCACTTCGGTAAGGGATCACAGTTCATGGAACCCAAACTGTTCAACTTTGTTGTTCTCAGAGTTTTGTTCCGAGGGCTCTTTTCAGGATATTCACTGAACCCCGGACTGCCTCCAATTGTAGTTAAGTTGTAATAATATTCCTGGGGATGGTTTTTAATACCTCAGTGAGGTTCTTCTTTATTATTCCTGTTGCTCCAGTCATCACTGGTGCAATTCTGACAATCTTCAGCTTTTGAGATCCTGGAATTTGGTCATTTTCTTGATTTCTGCATTATTTAAGCCAAAAACATTGGGTACTGATATCTCGATCAGCAACACTGTCTGTCTTTTCCTTTTTATTCCTCAGAACAATGTCTGGTCACGAGGCTTTGTTTTTAATGTTCACACTCGATGGGATCATCAGGTTGTACGTGACCATGACGTACTTATTTTCAATGAATGCCCTTGATTTATGTTTCCACGAGTTTTCTGGAACTGGGATGTTGACATTTTTGCAGATATGCCAATGAATCACTTTGCATACTTTGTTGTGCTGTTGTGTGTAATGTTGTTCTGATAATAGTTTTTTTTGGATCCCGAAAGCAGGTGACTGGTACCTTCTATTTGTCTTGCAGAACCTATACTTGTCCATCTGGCTCGGTTCCGCCATCTTTTTAAATCCAATCGTGTAGTTTCCTTGATCTTGGACATTCATTATTATTATTCGTTCTCCGTCCCAGTTGAGCTGACCTCTTCTTAGCCATTCCAATGAGCCTTCTCAGTCCGATTATTTTTTGCATTTTCCTGCTCTTTTGTTGTTCTCCCACTTGTTGGTGTATATTTGTTGATATTTCTTTTGTCTTTTTTGCAATTGTTGGGGCTATATTTGTTGCTGTTTCATTTTCCTGTGCAGTATCTTAAATTCACATCTGTTTTTGGAAATTCCTTGCAAGTTGAGTTGGGGATACTTTTTCAGGTTTGTTGTGTTCATGTTTGTTTACAAATTGAACCTGATAGTCTGTTGAGCATGTCGTACACTCGTCGCTCTGTGCACCAGGTTGGGTTCCATCAGGCTGCTTCCTCCTCGTCTCGGCAGGTACATTCTTGGGATGCACTATTTTTTGTAGAACATTTGGTGGATGGTAAGGACTTTTCTTATTTTAATGTCTAATTTATTGATTTCTGATTGGGGTCAGTTATTATTCCACAGTTGTGTTGGAACACTGGGACTGTAAGTTGGTTTATGGCTTTGATTCTGTTTCTTGGGGAGAAGTATGTTTTTCGGATCTGCTTCGTTCTACATCGGTATTCTTTGGCGACTCTTTTTGCGTATTTGTTTGTGACATATTTGCATGATGTTTCGTTTTCTAACTGCTGTATTATTGTTTCAAGGTCAATTTTTAACTTCCGCCATCGAAGATGGACTGAGGTTACTGTTTTCACCCCTGTCTTTGTTTGTTTGTTTGTGAACAGTATTACGGAAAAACTCCTCGACGGATTTTGACGAAACTTGGGGGCATTAGGTATGGTCCAAGGATCATGCCATTAGATTTTGGACTTGGTCCAAAGTCCAATATGGCCGCTATGGCGGCCATTTTTAAAAAGTATTTGAATTTTTGTTTTTGCATTTCTACATGTTTTAAGTGATTTCCAACCCCCCCCCCCAAAAAAAAAAATTGTTCGAGAAAAAAAACCAGAAAATTTTGTCTTTTTTTTTTTTGGAGAATGAATTGAGTATGTAAAAGGGAAAGTAACAAACTATAACTCTGTGAGCACTGTTGACGTCAAATTGAATGAATAGGATATCAGGTTCACTTGAGTGACCTAGCAGTTTTTTGGTTTTGGCGGCGGAGGTTTTGCACTCTACCGAGTGCTCCCCCTCTAGTTATGTTTGGTTTTGTTGGTTTACCTTTCACAAATGTACACTTGGCGCACTTATCTCGTCCAAATTTCATTTGAATGTCCTCAAAGAACCGTTTTACTAGTTTTAGCTGTTCTGTCAATTTTTCGTAATTTGGTGCAAAGAGCTTAAAATCATCCGTGTATAGTGAGTGTGTCACCTTTCCTGTTTCTTTGGATGTTCTTGAATTGGTTGTTAGGGTGTTGATTTGTTTGTTGATTTGATGATGAGGTTACTCAATGGGTGCAGAACCAGACAAAACAAGAGGGGGAAAGACTGTCTCCCTGGAAGATCCCATGCCGTATCTTCACTTATGGTATTTTGATAATTCCTTCTGCTTGCTGTAAATTCAATGTGGTATTCCAGAGCTCCATTGCTTTCTCATTCAGCTTGGTTATTTGGGGATTGATTTTATATATTTGCATGCATTTTATCATCCACAAATTTGGGACACTGTCCAAAGCTTTCTTATCGTCTATCCAGGCGGTGGACAATTTGGTTCTTGTCTGTCTGTCTGTCTCTGTCTCTGTGAGCAGGGTATCTCAAAAGGTAATGGATGGATTTGGTCAAAATTTGGTGGACAGGTTGGGTCTGTGACAAGGATGAATTGATCTGATTTTGGTGAAGATCCAGATCAGGATGCGAGAATTTTTTTTGATTTTTGAAGTGATTTTTCAAAACCGATACAAAGTAGGATATTTCCGAGTTGTAGACAGATTATGACAAGACAAGATAGGTAGGTGACAAGAACAAGCTGATTAGATATTGCTGAAGATCTGTATGCAGATCCAGCCAGTCGGTGAGATCCACAACATAAACTAAACTGTTCAACTTGCTGGAGGTATGCGTTCTGGCGAGTACCGTTCCAGTTTCATTTTGTTATTGGATTGCAGAAATTGTTATGGATGGAGGAGGTGAGGCAGTTGGCTTGCTGTATGCAGATAACTCATGTGATGATGCCTGCTCAGCAAAGAGTGAAGGCAGCTGTGGCACAGCCTGCAGCCTGGATACGGAGACGTCACTGGCGAGTGAAGGCATGGCTGGCAGCGGCCATGATGCATCTTCCGGCGAAGATTCTGGGGAAGCACTGGCGACTGCCAAGGGTGAAAAAGAAACCGAGGCCAGTGGTGAGTCGATGCCAGTTTTTCAGAGAGAAAACGATGAAGTGGATATGTAGTTTCTGGGCCAGGGTCATACTGGGTGGTTTGCCATCCCTCTCCCAGCAGTAGTTCGAGTCGGGATTTGGAATTTGTTCATGCTGTCGGCGATAGCTCGCCTACTTTACGTGAACGGCACCGTGGGATATTTAATACCCATCACCTAATGCCTGCAGATGGGATGCCCAGTTTAATGTCCATCGGAGGGATGGCACACATTTTGTTAAATCACCCTGCCTGTGAAACACCGGGATGACATTGTAGCTGGGTCAAGATTCAAACGCAAGCGAGACAGCTTCCAGGTGAGTGTGCATCCATCTAGGCCATTATGCCAGCCTGATGGATACATCTAGAGTATAATAGATATTAAACGACCCATGAACCCATTGGGTTCCAGTTGTGACAGCGGTTGATTAAAAAAAAAACTCGTTTCAACAACAACAAAAAGATAGCTCCAGCGAACTATACCGCTGAGGTTGTTTGCATTGATCAAATAATCCCAAAGACAACTTGATTGAATCAGGAATTGATTTTTTAAATATTTTTTTGTTGCCTGATTTGAACGAAACTTGATATTGCGCGTCAATGTGAAAAAAAACGGAGAAAAGAAAGTTGAATAAATTATTGTGCGTTACCTTCTTAAAACAATTTTATTACCTTCGCAAACTTTGTTGCGAAGGTTATATTTTGATCGCTGTGTATTTATTTATTTATTTATTTGTGAATATGTGTGTTTGTTTGTTTGTTTGTTATTCGCATAACTCCAAGAGTATTGAACTGAATCGCAGCAAATTTGGTGGGATGATTGGTTATTATCCGAGGACCATTTGATTCAATTTTGGGAGCGATCGGGTCAAAGGTCAAGGTCAAAATCCTCTTTTTACCATAGCGCGGTCAATTTGTATCCAATTTGCATGCAACTAATGCCAAAATGTTCAGAATTCAATGCCCCATCTTGTGTTATGTGATATGACACAATGACGTAATAACCCTTATTAGCGGTTGGGAGTCAAAGGTCGGGGGGGGGTCACGACATTGCAAAATGTGCGGTTTTAGACATAAACACGGTCAATTCTTATCCGATTTGCATGAAACAAACACCAAAATGTTGACTGTTCTGTTCCCCACACTCGAATACCAATTACAAAATTAAGAGTACAAAGGTCAAGGTCGAGGTCATGAAAAGGTCAAAATCGTCATTTTTGTACAATAAATGTTTGTTTGTTCACAATAAATAACTTATTTAGAAAAACAGAAACTCGTGTGTGCTAAATGCCAAAAAATAATTTCTTATAATGTGACCAGTTGTCATCAGATTGACGACACCGACACCCAAAAAGGTCAGGGAGTTCATACAGAAATTGTACAATGGACGTGAATCAGTGTCAAACAGCAGGAAATTTAATGTTTTTAAGCCATCATAACACATATGAGATGGCAGATGTGGTATGGGATTAAATACCGTCACAATCAACGGTTTCTGGTCGGGGGGGGGGGCGGGGGGGGCAAAATGTAGTGTTGGCGAAGGTATGCGCTCGACTGATTGCCCGTTCTAGTTTATTAATGAACACGGAAGTATTAGATCAAAATTGCGATGTTTATTTTATGCTTAAAAATGAATTGTTCTTTGTCTATACTAAATGTTTGAGATTTTAAAATAAATCATTTCAAGAAAAAAAAAAGATAGCTCCAGCGAACTATTCCGCTGAGGTTGTTTGCATTGATCAAATTCTCCCGAAGAGTACTTGACTGAATCGGGAATTGATTTTGTAATCATTTTTTTGTTGCCCGATTTGAACGAAACTTGATACTGCACACCACAGGACAATGGTGAGTAAGTTGAGTAAGTAAAATTTTTTTTTGCTATCGTGTACCGTTTTGGCTGTATTTCGGGAACATACATACATACATAGGTACATCCATACAAATGTACATCCATACATCCATATATACATGTATACACGATGAGAGTTTTAGTAATATGTAGATGCAGAGGCATCAAATAGCTTGTACTAAACAAGAATGCAAATCCACTTGACTTGCAGCACAGCAATGCACGTTGGCACAATGGTGTGGGACTCGAATAACAATTATACTAAGTCGTACTGTGTTCTTTTGAGAGAGCCATTTTACCTTAGGTTGGGTTTAATTTGGTAGTGTAAGAACTGTAAGTTCACCATCAATTGATTCTTATAGTTGAGACGAATACAACTAATGTGTTGGCGATTGGCTGTTCCTCTATCTAAAGGAAGCTCATACCACAATAATTAAACGACAACTCTCGTGTTCCTGTTGATGTATTTTCTCCTTGTAACGTGTTAACGGATCCGACATTGAATTTTTGAATCTCGTACCAATGCAACCTGGAAGTCTACCACATGCATAACAATGCAAATATCTGCTCTCACATTTGCTGTCAGGTGACACAAGTATGTGTTCATTGCCTTGTGCCTAATTTGGATGACTGCGACTCATCTCGACAATGGCGGTCACTTGCAGCCACCAGAATTCCACAGCTTGAATGATTGTTCAATCCAACAATAATCAACAAGTGACTGTGCTAATTTACCCAGGGATGGACCTAGAATACACAATGCAGTAAATAAACTCCCTTGCCCTAAATACACCCCCAGCCTCATCTCTGTTTATGCTCATCCACCATTGTTGTACTTACCAACATGAACCGTCTTAACATTCCTCCCACATGCTTGAAAACCTCCAGGTGATCGCGCTTCTGTAGACTTGCACTCCTGAGCTCAGAAATTCCTTTGCAGCCAGCATTTGATCCACATCTTCCCTCCCTGTTTTTGAAATCGAATTTTAACCCAGCCTTTCTTTCTTTCGCATTTTTAACTCCGTCCCCGAAGGTGGAAGAAGGTTACGTTTTTACCCTTGTTTGTCTGTGCCTATCTGTTTGTCTGTATGTGAGAAATATCTCTTAATAGGTTATGGATGGATTCGGACAAAAACTTTGAAGACAGATTGGGTGTGTGACCAGGACCAATTTATTCAATTTTGGTGAATATCCGGATCTGCGTGCGAGAATTTTATAATGTTTTAAGTGATTCTTCACAATTGAGAGATGGGACCAAAACAATATGTATCACAATATCTCAAAAGGTTATGGGCAGATTGGGACAAATATTGGTGAATGAGTTGGGTCGGTGATGAGATTGTGGTTAAGGTTTGGACGCAGATTTGACCAATCGGTGGGCTACAAATCGTAAACTGTCCAGCTTGGTGGAGGTATGTGCTCTTAGTGCAGGAACCACAGGTCCATTTTGAGAATTCCGTTCACGTGTCATTGTATATACCTAAAACCTATATGGGCGTGTAGAGGGGACCTCTGGGGACTAGAAATGCCCGGTTTTCATTCTAGCAAGGTGTGCATGACCGTTTTATGGCTAATTTTGTGACTTTAATCTAGTCTGCGATTCGCGACATTATCAAAATCATATTTATTTATCTGTAGACTCCAATACCCAACATAGGGGCACGTGTATGGTATCAAAATGAGCAGAATGACCAACTGCATCATACCAATAATGCTTTAAAGGCATATTGTATGTTACTTTTTCATATAGTGGAAAAAACCTCGTAATTTTGTCAAAAAATTATTTCTGGTTAGCATTCGACAACGTGGAATATCATCAATAACTAAAAAAAGTTGTTATCCGATTGATACAATTGACACACTGAAATAATCCCCGTTCATTACCCTTGAAAATGATACCAAACACAAATGACATTTTTATAATATATTGGTAGATACCTATACAAACCTAAGGTTACCCCCTTATTTTGTAAATATGGATAACGTGACTAATTCAACAAATATGTGCTTATAACGGGTACATTTCTGTCTTTTTCAGCATCTTCAGATGTGACAGCTGTTCTGCTATGAATAAGACATCAATAATAATAGTTTTCAGATGAATAATCATATATGTATGACATGTTGGTTTCTCTTTTCTGTTTCAGAATGAAGTACAAGGCCACGGTGTGTCGCTCCGTCAACGCTAACCTGTTGATGGATGATTGCCCCGGAGTAGTATAGAATGCTTTCTTCGTGCTTGTAGACATTTGCTTTCCTATCTGCACTATGCCTTAACCACTTTCTACCAATGGCTTCTAACACTGACGACCAGACTATTGTACCCACAGTGGTGCTCCCTGTAAAAAAACGCAGGGTTGAAACTAACTGGACAAAGTGTGTCTTCGGTCAAGGTACAGACACTTTATCATGTTCAAGTCAACAAGGCATTCATAAAGTGTATTCATCTCTCCTTGAAAGACTCCTTCACGAATCAACTGACCTTGTGACACGACTAAGAAATGACCTATCATCAGTAGATCATCTGCTCAGTAAACAACCAAAATGGCACAAATCATGCTATGCGTCATTTACGAACCGAAGCAACATGGACCTCGTCAAGAAGCGCCACTCCGACATGTCCCCTTTTGTAAATACAGACGGTGCAAGCGGCAGCACAAGACCACAGACACGCATAATTGTACCAAAGGTTGACTGGAAAAAGTGTATCTATTGCCAGAGTTGCAAAAGAGACAAGGTACATCAAGTGCAGTCTGATGAGGTGGAAGCAACCATCAAGGGTCATGCCAAATTTGACGAGAACCTGAAGTGTAGGATTGGCGAAAATGATTTGATATCATATGAAGCGCACTATCACCCATCTTGTAAATACAAAGCCAACAGACCCACTGATCCTGATGTAAACTCCAAAATCGACCCTTCACCCGACCAGCTCATACTGATACTGGATGCTGGCTTTAAACGTGGCCATATATACAGTATGGACTCGGTAGTCGAGAAATATGTGTCACTCATCTCAGTAGACGCAATTCCCGATCCGTCATGCCGAACACATGTCTTAAAACAAAAATTGCAGAGACACTACGCTGACAGAATCGTTTTCTGGAAGCAACGACAAGCAAACCAACCACTGCTTTTGATGGCTTCAAGTGCAACCACTGATGACGCCATTGGTATGCTGATGGAACGGTTTCCAGAAGAATTGGAACCAGATGAGGTCAGCCCAGAATCACATTTCCTCTGCTGTCTATATACAGTCACAACAAAACTGAAGGCTGACATGAAAATAGCTGGTGGACACAAGGGCTATGATGACTTGAACCAAGAAGCAGAAGAAAAATGCATACCGACAAGTGTGTACCTGCTTATGAACTGGATCATACAGGATGAACTCAACCCCAGCGAGCATTCAGAGCCTGACTGTGATAACAGCCCTAATGATGATATCAGTCCAGCACTTCATCAACGGATCTTAAACGTCTGCCAAGATATCGTCTATAATGTATCAATGGGTCGCAAGAATACACCGAAGCATATTGGAACAGGATTGTTTGTCCATCACCTGACAAGATCCAAACAATTGATTAATATCTACATATGGCTGGGGATAGTATAAGCTATCCAACAGTCAATAGAATAGACTCGTCGATTGCACAATCTCAGATATCAAGGTTCGAGGAGAATGATAACACATTTGTACCAGAAGGTGTCGTTCAATGACCTTCGTGCAGAACTATTTCATCGGGTCAATGATCCTGAAAAACTGCCACCCACTCATGATGCTCTAGCTCTTCATATTCAACGAAGCAACTACCAGGCAATGGTGTGGCTAAATGCAATAGTGCCTATTCCTAGTTTACCACAACCGGAGGAATGTGGGTGGGTATGTCGCGAAGAACAGTCTTTGCAGCCACTGCTCATGAGACTGGATCCAGTCCCATCTGTGTGTATCGAACTGCTGACATGCCGCTGCAAAACGAGATGTTCAACGCTTCGCTGCACCTGCAGAAAACACAACTTGATCTGCAGTGTTGCATGCAGATGCAAACAGGAGTGTAGCAATAGCATTCACTTGCCAGATGAAGATGAATCTGGATGAACAGAAATTAACAATGCATGCATTGTCGTTCGATTTGACCACTCAGTGTCGTATATGTATGTATATATATGTATGTATATATGTATATGTATGTATGTGTGTATATGTATGTATGTGTGTATATATATATATATATATATATATATATATATATATATATATATATATATATATATATATATATATATATATATATATATATATATATATATATATATATATATATATACACACGTGTATGATCCTAATTTTAAATTTACCAATATAATGTGAATACATTGAAATATACACGTGATTTATGGCAGTACATATATAATTATGTTATCAACAGCATTGATAAAAATAAGGGGGTAACCTTGAGTTTGTGTAAATCAATGCACATATATTGTGATAGTTTAATATGTGTTTGGTATGATTTTCAAGGGTAATGAACTTGGATTATTTTAGTGTGTCAGTTGTATCAATCGGATAATAACTTTTTGAGTTATGTGTAATATTCCACGTTGTCGAAAGCTAAACCGAAATAAATTTTTGACAAAAATACTTGTTTTATTTCACTATATGAAGAACTGAGATACAATAGAACTTCACAAAGTCAGTGCTTTGATGCAAGTAGTCATTCTGCTCATTTTGATACCATGCACGTGCCCCTATGTTGGGTATTGGAGTCTACAGATAAATAAATATGATTTTGATAATGTCGCGAATCGCGGACGAGATTGAAGTCACAAAATTACCCATAAAACGGTCATGCACACCTTGCCAGAATGAAATCCGGGCATTTCTAGTCCCCAGAGGTCCCCTCTACACATCCATATAGGTTGTAGGTATATACGACACGTGAACGGAATCGAGAAATATGGCACTTTTCAAGATATGGTTCCCACACTATCTACCGAATGCCGTTGTACAGTATGTAGAACCTCTTATTGAAAAAAATGTTTTTTTTTTAACCGCGTCTTGTCTCGCCTTGATATTTTACCTATAAAATGCATTGGGACTTTTTGTTGTGTAAAACATAAGTGACTAACCAGTAATGAGCAACAAATTGTAAAGATTGATTTCTAACAGTGATTGGAAAGGTCAAGCCATGTTTTGTTTTGTTTTCAGTTATTTTGAAACTAGGCTTTCCCCCTCTCCACCTCCCCTCTCCACCTCCCCTCTCCACCACCCCCATGTGCAGTGAGTTCAAGCTTTAAATTTATGGGTCAGATGACATGCACTGTGAGGATTCCAGCTTGTCATTGCATGCCGAATGATGTTATTTTTGTTAATTCCAGATTCCTTGCTTCTTCCTGGCCACAGGCATTGCAAACGAGACGATAAGTGCAGTCGACACGGAGGCGGTGGGGCTTTTGCAGGCACGATTGTCTACGTTGACCTCAGCCTTGACCACAGTGACGCAAGAAAAGTCTCGCATGGAGGCTGCTTATCAGGCTGATAAGAGGCTCCTTAAGCAGGTGTGTCTGTGTCTATCTGAATGGGACAGAGGTCCACTTGGTCTTCGTGGGGAATGCAGCAGTTTGTAGCCTGAACCATACTATAGAAGCCTCTGTTGGACAGAATTCTTCTTTTTCAGACCTTGCATCACTTTCTGAATGTGACGGTTATTTCCGCCACGTGCTCGCCATTCCTTTGGTATAAACTTTAAAGCAATTCAGACATTGTGAAAGAGAAACTTGCTCACCTTTGTGTAAGACCTATTTTTGCATTCTGTATTGATCGCAGAGCATAACTATTACAGGTCGACGTGATGCATTTTGGAGATCGAACATGATTTCTAAACAGCAATCCTGAAATATTTCTCTGATCATTGACGGGGAAAGTAAAAGAATGGTTTATTGTTTGACCTTCAATAGCAGCACTACTGTACTAATGTAATGATTAAGGTTTGGCAACAAGGGAATGCCACCAGAAGCAGAATATTTCCTATTGGAACTCGAAGATTATCCTTTTCTATAACCCACTAATCAGCTGTCTTAAAGTAATGCGGCTTGCTGTGAGTTCGCATCTGAACTGGCATTCACTTTCCTTCGAACCACGATACTCCATGACCATTTTGACACACCGATGGGCCAGAACTATCGTTGTGAAACGTCTAGTTGCAGTAATGTTTTGTTATGCAGTACCAATGGCTTTTATTCTCTCATGTCGATGATTGCAGGAAATGGAAGAAACCAGCCGGAAAAATGAAGAAGAGTTGGTGAGGTTGCGTGACGAGGTGCAACATTTTGGAGAAAAGCTGAAAGAAGCCCGTGGACGTGTCTCGAGCCAGCAGCAGGAGCGCACGAGGGTATGATAGGCAACACCTTTACGAGTGGTTTGGTTGTGAGAAACCAGTCCATGGCAGAGGGATTGTGCTAAGCCTGGTGTTGGCTTAGCAGTTAGGGTGGGTTGGCTTGGGATCTTAAGATCCTGAGTTTGAGCCCCTGTCGGCCATTGAATTTGCACCAGGTGGGATTGACTCAGCCTGTGTCATCCTTCTGAAGTTGGTGAAATGACTACCAGTGTACTGGTAATGGGGACATTGCATCAGCGGCACAGTCGTGCCCTCAGCCATTGATGCTATTCCGGTTGTCGATGTGTGAAATTGAATATGTAGATTGAAACGAGCAATTGAATGTGTGAACTGGGTACAATGGGAAAGGCATTGTGAGTAATGGTGTTGCTGGAAATGGGACTGCAGGAGTTTCAATAACATCATGTTGTTTCCATACTGGAGAGCATTCCACATTCTTGTACAAAATGTAGATCAAATGCAGTGCCGGGTGCTCAGATAGAGACTATGTTATTGGTCACTAATGCGAAGCTGGAGATTTGGTTATTGGCTGCTGGAGGCAACATTTTCAGATCAAAGGCATCTTGGGAATAGGTGATGATTAATCCAATTTTATGCTTTTGTGCATTCTTTATTTAATGAGTCTGCGAAAAAGTTTCATTTGAAACGATTCTGGGTCAATCGTACAGAAACGTGTCCGTGTGATCGCTGTTTCATGCTGATTTGACATTCTGCAAGGCTTACTGGGATAGTTGTCGTAGTTGAAGTTGAACCATATCGTTATCTGTTTATCATGTGTGATGGAAAACATTTTTAGGTTGTTTTATTTGATGTGTGCATTTCCTGTGAAATATGGGAGTTTTGACTTTCACTTTGCCTGAAAATGCAAATCATAAAAATGGGTCTTTTCTTGGACAAATGTCAAACTTGTTTTGCATAAAAATAAAGCTGCAAGACTGTTAAAAACTTCTGGATGGGGTGCAGCGGTATTCCACACTTGAACAAACTGATGTCTTATGGACACAGAAAGCAGCTGTAAAGATGTAAAATCCAGGTCATGGTAATTGGTACTGCATGACTACTCTGCCCATCCTCATACAGGAGCATGCAGATCACGCAGCAATGCTTCGTGAGTTGCAACGGTTGCTGGCTGAAGAGCGTGCACGGCGTGAGGAAATGGAGATTTCCTTGGTGCAGTCAGAAATGCATAAGGAAGCTGCCATTGAGGTCTGGGGTACCTTTTTAAATATTTTTAAAATTTAATTTAATTTTTTAATGGACATGTTAACTGTAGTTCATTGCTGAGAGATTGTTGTTGTTGGGTGCAGGTGCTTATAGATTGTTGTTGCTGCTCCAATGGGATGATGTCCTCTATTCCACCAATCCTCTTTCTTCCATACCACTGTATCAAAAACAGGAGCTTGATCGGGTGCGGCACCATGAAGAGTGTGAGTCGGTAGTGAGTGGTCTGTCCTCGGAGTTGGCCAAGCTGCGCCAGCAACTGAATGATTTAGAGGAGCAACGTTCTCGACCTAACCCATTGCTGGAGCAGCTGCAGAGAGAAGCTTCTGAGATGCAGACAGAATTCAGGAGGCAACTGCAGCAAGAAGCTGAAAAGGTTTTGTGTGTACTCTTTAGACACTTGTACTGTGCCTTATCAGCTGGAAGAAATGTGAAGTTGTTTTATTAGCAATTGTTTTTCAAGAAAACAAAGTAACCATTGCACAAGTTCATTTCTCATCTGAATAATGCTGTGCTTGATACTGGTTGGTCACAGCTCGAGTAGATAAAAACACTACTGTGCAAAAGTCTTCAACACATTCAGGAGTTACAATAAATAGATGTTACGAGCATCAACAATTTATTCAAAGCTTCCACTAATATTTTTGACTGTTATAACGATGTTGACTTATTAATACAGCTTAGTTTAGGTGAGAAGAAACCAAGCTTGTCACTTAGGCACTCAGAAATCTTTAATTCACGTTGATCAGAATCTTCAAAAACTTGTGATCGCAACTCAAAGTAAACTATATATGAGCAGCTAATATGAAGTGTTGTTGCAGGAAATCCATCACATCTATCAATGAAATCGAAATGATGACTCATTGTCAGGTGTTCTTCATCATTAACATCAGGTGTTCTTCTCTTCACATTTATAAAGCCAAAAGCCCACTTTTTGTACTGCAGAAAACAAATCTCTATCAGAATTCTGTTGGGTTGAAACAAAATGGCTGAAATTTCAGCAGAAGATTGCCTTGTTTTGTTTTTCTCCAGAAAGAAGGATAAACATTGAGTGGAATAGCTCGCGTCACTCGGCTTTATTTTTTAATTTTATATATATAGATTTTTTTTTTTTTCAAGGCGTGCTTTCCAAAGGACAATCAACAAGTACAGAGAAACATCATCTGTAATTGACAAACCCAGGCCCGGAAGACCAAAAAAGTACCCAAAGCCAAAGCCTCTTCCCCTCCCTCTTCATTAACAGTCTTCTTCTTCCTCTTTCGGCTTGCTCCCGTTAGGGGTCGCCACAGCGGACCAACTGTCTCCATTTCGCTCTATCCTCCACATCTTCCATTGACACTCCAACCACCCGCATGTCCGCCCTCACTGCATCCATGAACCTCTTCTTTGGCCTTCCTCTTCTCCTCCTGCCTGGCGGCTCCATCTTCAACATCCTTCTCCCGATATACTCCGTTTCCCTCCTGTGCACATGTCCAAACCATCTCAATCTCGCCTCTCTCACTTTGTCTCCAAACCGTCCTACCTGCGCTGTCCCTCTAATACACTCATTTCTTATCCTATCCATCCTCGTCACTCCCAACGAGAATCGCAGCATCTTTAACTCTGCCACCTCCAGCTCTGCTTCCTGTCTTTTTGTTAGCGCCACCGCCTCCAAACCATACAACATAGCTGGTCTCACTACCGTCTTGTATACTTTCCCCTTCACTCTTGCAGCTACCCTTCTGTCACAAATCACTCCTGCAACTCTTCTCCACCCACTCCATCCTGCCTGCCCTCTCTTTTCACTTCTCTCCCACACTCTCCGTTACTTTGGACAGTTGATCCCAAGTATTTAAACCAATCCACCTTCCCCACCTCAACTCCTTGCAACTGCACCATACCACCACCCTCCCTCTCATTTACGCACATGTACTCCGTCTTACTCCTACTGACTAACATTCCCCTTCTCTCCAGTGCGTACCTCCACCTCTCAAGGCTCGATTCAGCCTGCTCCCTACTCTCCCTACAGATCATGATGTCATCCGCGAACATCATGGTCCATGGCAGAACTCCAGTCTGATCTCGTCCGTCAACCTGTCCATCACCATTGCAAACAGGGAAAGGGCTCAGAGTCGATCATTGGTGCAATCCCACTTTAACCTTAAACCGGTCCGTCATTCCTACCGCACACCTCACCGCTGTCACACTGTCCTCATACATATCTTGCACGATCCTCACATACTTCTCCAACACTCCCGACTTCCTCATACAATACCACAACTCCTCTCTTGGCACCCTATCATAAGCTTTCTCTAAATCCACAAACACACAATGTAACTCTTTCTGGCCTTCCCTATACTTCTCCATCAACATTCTCAAAGCAAACATCGCATCAGTGGTGCTCTTTCCTGGCATAAACCCATATTGCTGCTCACAAATCGTCACCTCTCCTCTCAACCGAGCTTCCACTACTCTTTCCCACAACTTCATGGTGTGGCTTAACAACTTTATCCCTCTGTAATTTCCACAGCTCTGCACATCACCCTTATTCTTGAAAATCAGGAACCAGTACACTTAATCTCCACTCCTCAGCATCCTCTCACTTTCCAAGACTTTATTAAACAATCTGGTTAACAACCCCACTGCCATCTCTCCTAAGCACTTCCATGCCTCCACTGGTATACCATCTGGAGCCAACCGCCTTTCCACTTTTCATCTTCTTCATAGCAGTCCTCACTTCATCCTTAGTGATCCACCCCACTTCCAGATTCACTATCTCCACCTCTTCCAACCTTCTCTCTCTCTCATTTTCTTCATTCATCAGCTCCTCAAAGTACTCCATCCACCTTCTCAACACACTCTCCTCGCTCGTCAGCACATTCCCATTTCGTCCTTTATCACCCTAACCTGCAGCACATCCTTCCCAGCTCGGTCCCTCTGTCTTGCCAATCGGTATAAATCCTTTTCCCCTTCTTTTGTATCCAACTTCTCATACAGCTCGTCATATGCCTTTTCCTTGGCCTTAGCCACCTCTCTTTTTGCTTTTCGTCGCCACTCCTTGTACTCCTGCCGACTTTCTTCATCTCTCTGACTATCCCACTTTTTTTTCGCCAACCCCTTCTTCCTTATACTTTCCTGTACTTCCTCATTCCACCACCAAGTCTCCTTATCTTCCTTCCTCTGTCCAGATGTCACACCAAGTACCTTCCTAGCTATCTCCCTCACAACTTCTGCTGTCGTTGCCCAATCATCCCACCCATCTTTACCACCATCCAACGCCTGTCTCACCTCCTCCCTAAATTTCACGCAACAGTCTTCCTCCTTCAGCTTCCACCATCTGGTCCTTGGTTCAGCCCTCACTCTCTTCCTCAATCTCACCTCTAAAGTCATCCTACAGACCACCAATCGATGCTGTCGAGCTACACTCTCCCCTACCACAACCTTACAGTCACTAATCTCTTTCAGGTTGCATCTCCTACTTAAGATGTAATCCACCTGTGTGCACTTTCCTCCACTCTTGTATGTCACCCTGTGTTCCTCCTTCTTCTTGAAATACGTGTTTACCACTGCCATTTCCATTCTTTTTGCAAACTCTACCACCATTTGCCCTTCCACATTTCTCTTGTTGAGACCATACCTCCCCATCACCTCCTCATCCTCTTTATTCCCTTCCCCAACATGTCCATTGAAATCTGCTCCAATCACCACTCTTTCATCCTTGGATACACTCTCCACCACTTCATCTAACTCACTCCAGAAATCTTCTTTATATTCCATCTCACACCCCATATGTGGGGCATATGCACTGATGACATTCATCATCTCCCCTTCAATTTTCCAACTTCACACTCATCACTCGGTCAGACACCCTCCTCACCTCCAATACCCTCTTGACATGATCTTCCTTCAGGATTATCCCGACACCATTTCTCCTCCCATCCACACCATGGTAGAACAGTTTGAAACCACCTCCAATGCTCCTCGCCTTACTCCCCATCACTTGGTCTCTTGTACACACAGTATGTCCACTTTTCTTCTCTCCATCATATCAGCCAACTCTGCGCCCTTTGCCAGTCATCGTCCCAACATTCAGAGTTCCAACTCTCACCTCCCACACTTCTACCCTTCCCCCTCTCCACTGCCTCCGGACTCGCCTTCCCGTCTCCTTCTCCTCCTTCGCCCAGCAGTAGCACAATTTCCACTGGTACCCTGCTGACCACCGGTACCGGTGGCGGTCGTTGGTAACCCGGGCCTCGACCGATCCGGTATGGAAATTCGTTTTGTTGTCCGCATAATGATTTGGCATAGGTTTTTACGCCGGATGCCCTTCCTGGCCGCAGCCCTGGTCGCCTCTTACGACACACAGGGATATGGTACACCTATTCTAACCGGGGCATACACCGGGCCCAGTACAACTGGTGCTCATTTCGCCGACCTCGGAAGGATGGCAGGCTGAGTCAACCCCCTGGTGTTTTCGACTTGGTTTATATATATTTATATATATACATATATATATATATATATATATATATATATATATATATATATATATACATATACACATTATATATATACATATATATATATATATATACATATACATACATATATTAATTCAATGTCCCAACGGGGCTTGAACTCAGGACCTCTTGGGTCCCAAGCCACTGCCCTAACCACTGCGCCAACACCAGGCTTATCCCTCTTCATTAACAGTGTGGACCTCAAATATCTGGGGCCTTCGCTCAAACCTTACAGATCTTTCCATACAGGTTGCCACTGACAAACTAGACATTTGCCGAACAGAAACTTTCCTCCCCCAAGACGTCTCTGACTCCCAAGTATCTCTCCTTGGTTACTCCTTCCTCTGGTATGACAGACCTGAGTCTCGTCCTGGTGGAGGAGTTGCTCTCTTCATCAAAGACTCTATTCCTCACTCTCCATGCACTGCCGTCACTCCCCCACACCCCCAGGAATACCTCTGGCTACGGCTTCCCTCCACTCCCACCTCATGTTTATATGTGTACTGTACCGTCCACCAAACAGTGATGACTCCATTTACACCTCATTATCCGAAAACATGGACCATCTTCTATCTTCTCATCCAAACTCTCTCTTCCTCATATGTGGTGACTTTAATTGTCATCATGCCAGTTGGCTAGGTGTGGGTACCTCTCTCACCTGTCATGGCACCTCAGCAAAAGCTTTCTGCGACTCATTGGGACTGACTCAATCGGTCATTTTCCTGACCCGGATCTCAATCAATGGTACTCTCCTCTGGATCTGATTTTGACAAATTTCCCTGAAAATGTTTTTTCCTCCACTCCAATCGGTTCTTCTGACCACGTCCTTGTCAAAGTGGACATCGCTGGCTGTTATCAGAGAACCACCTCAGCGCCGTCGAGTCTGGCATTTCACTCAAGCCGACTGGCAGGGTCTCCAAGCAGCCATCAAATTTCTTGACTGGTCTCCCATCGCTACTTTCTCCAACATCAACTCATCCTGGGAATTCAACGACATCGACTTAACGACAGGCTCATGGAAGAGGAAACAGAAAAGAAATGTTTTTTTTTAATGTAGCAAAATGAAACCGAACAACGGATGCCAGAAACAGGAAATTGTTTTGCGAAACAAAGCTGATCTGAAGCCATTACATCAGTATAAAAAGTAATTGTATTTGTAGGTCTCCACCCCTCCGCATAGGTCAAAGACGGGGGACAAAAAAAATGAGCTCCAACCGATCATCTGTCCACATACTTTCAATACACGACATTTCAAAAACCTTTGAGCATTTAGCTTTCATATTGCAGATATCTATTCCTCCTGACCTTATTTCAACCTGATTAGATCATGGCGGTGATTGGTTGAATTATGTTGTTGTGATAACCACCTCGGTAACTTGGCTTGTGTACGAGATATTTCAAAAACTGATGAACATTTAGCTTTCATGTGACACACATCTTTTCCTCACACCACCCAAAAGGTGGGGGATCTCGAGTATCAACTTCTTGTTTTATTTCTTATGAGCAAATACCATCCTTCACTTCGCTGACGGGTATACAAAGGAGGAGAGGGAAGAGAGATGGGGGTGGAGGAGCGAGGAGGTCGGGAGACCAACCGAGGAGGGGTGGAGGAGTGAGGAGGTGGGGAGAAGAGTTGGAGGAGTGAGGAGATAGGGAGAAGGGAAGGCAGTGTGAGGTGAGGGGAGGGCAAAGTAAGGCAGTGTGAGGGGAGGGTCTCTCCAGATATAACCACCGTCCAGATACATCCTGTGGGAGAGAGGGGGGTAGGGAAGGAGATGAGACACAGAGAGAGAGAGACACAGAGAGAGACAGACAGAGAGACAGAGAGACAGACAGAGAGACAGAGAGACAGACAGAGAGACACAGAGAGAGAGAGAGAGACAGAGATTTGGCAGAGAATATGTTTTGCTTTATGAACAACATACACATACACAAATACACACACACACACACATACACACAATCATCTTGTGACAGGTGGAAAAAAAATTTGTCTCAGTAATTTAGAAAACACATGAATAGCTCGGAAGTCAGATGTAATCAAATATATTGTTGCGAATTCGCGCCCACCGGCGTGCGGACGGCCACGTAACTCGGATCGCGGAACGTCGCCCACCGGACGGACAATTCAGTTGTGACCCTCTTGGAACAACGCCGGGAGCTAGTCACGGGTGGGGGTTTAACCCCACCACGACCGTGCCAATTGCCCACCCGCGCAGGATAGGGTTGCTCGCCAAATTCGATCTACCTAAGTACCTGCGTGGATGGTCGACCAGGCGATCGTACCACGCCACAGGCCGACTCCGGACACGAACCGTTTAAGCGGTCCGTTCCGTGGTACAGTGATAACCGAGCGGTGTTATCGTCGGCCTCGACTAATTACTGGGCGTATTAAGCCCACTACGAACCCTTTACATGAAGCAGGATGGAGGGTCAATAAAGAAAAGACAAAGCGAAACGGGAAAACAGTTCACACAAAGCACATTTATTTCCCGGCACATAGAAAGCACACATATACAGCCATACAGTCAAAATTCACATATAGCAACCAAATCAAAAGCAACAACGACGCAGAGTTAATACCGACTACGTGCACACACGGCAACACTTATGCAGTTCTACTTCGCAGACGGCGCCAACACACATTTACTCAAAAGCAAAGGAAAGAAGCCACCCTCATAGACAAGGGGGCAGACAGGCCTGTAGGCCAAATGTGCGCGTGACCTGGAGGAGCAGCCAGGCCCGCGAGACCGGGGGGGTCCTACCCGCGTCCTCGTGACACGTTGGCGGACGAGCCGCAAATGTGGCCGCGCGGCTGTGCCCCGACTCCGTGATCCTTGGTGGGTTTCGTGGCACGACGTTTGGAGTGGGGTGGGAATGGGGCCCCCTTTTTGCACTATCTCAGCGCGGGGGAAAGGGGGAATTGTTGATGCCCTGGGGGAGGAGAATGGTTGGCTGGCTTGGGTCCCGCGATGAGCGATCCCACACCGCGACCTCGTCGCCGACCGCCGTTCTCGCCTCGGACCCGAGCTCCTTTGCCTCTTCCCGCAACTCTACTCAGCCGACTCCAGAACCCAACTCGATGACACTCTCCTCAGCTGACTGCAGAACCCAACTCTCTGCCACACCGATGACTTCGCCACCCGACTCGACTGACCATTCGCCTTGCGCTCGCCTTCTTATAGGCTGGCAGGAGCAGCTAATATGCAAATATTCGGATCAGGATGACCTCGGGGGGCGGAGCCGCGCTCGCCCATTGGTCGGAGGAAACGGGGGCGTGAACCTCCCCTGATCCTAGAATTTGCATATATCGATTTCACACAGACGCGCCTAGAGGCGGGGCCAAGCCGCCCCACGCTTGCTAATTGGACGGAGGAAAAGTGGGCGTGTAGCATTCTTGATCCGAATTTTCCCTCGGAAAGGCCGCTATTTGCGCTCGCGGCTCGGTGCGTTCGGCATCAATCGCCGAACGGGCCCGAGACAGCCCGACGCTCAGTGTTCACAGGTGGTGCGGGAATGGCCGTAGAAGGAGAGAGGTGAAGGTGGTGGAGGGTTTTCGGTGGTGGTTTGATGGTTATGGTGCCGTTTGGGAATGGCGGTGATGCGATGATGTGGGAGGGAGTTGTGAAGGTAAAGGTCGTGGCTGTTGGCGTTGTTGTTGTTGTCCGAGGGTTGGACCGTGGTTGCAGTTGGTGATGATGGCTGGCTTGGTGGTTGTTGTGTGATGGCGGTTGAGATGTGGTTAGTTCCAAATAAAGATGGAACAGAAAAACGCCTAACTCAAAGGATCGCAGCCCGGATGAATCACATAAATTCCCTCTATACAACGGGTTTGGGCTAACTGCACATGTACTTAGAGATATCTCACCTACGGGCCCTTCATGGTGTAATGCGAATTTCCACAGCCATAACAATATTTTGCTTTGAAACTCACAAAGGGAAACCATGTAACCTTTCTAAAGCACACCTGGTTCATAGAAAATAACCAATTGCTTTCGAAACAGTCACGAGGACAAAGGAAAAGGTGATCGCTCGTACGCTGCTGAGGATAAAAGTTAAAACCTCCACCACCCATCATCATCATCATCATCATAAGATACGGGGTGAAACTTTACCACCACGGTGCCCATAATCACGCACGCACACACGCACACGCACACGCACACGCACACGCACACGCACACACACACACACACACACACACACACACACACACACACACACACACACACACACACACACACACACACACACACACACACACACACACACACACACACACACCAAACACACCAAACACACCAAACACACCAAACACACCAAACACACCAAACACACCAAACACACACACACAGTCCCTTTACAGATCCAAATCTACCCATATGTACCTTGTCCATATGTGCTGTATACGTACCTCTCCTTATAACAACTGCCGACTGTACATCCCGATCGGGACACAAACTGTACTGCAATCGACTGTCGTAGTGTAGGGCGCTTGGCAAGTGGCCAATGAAATGGTTGATAACGAATGGCTGGCAGGGCAAGTGATAGCAAGCTGACTGGTAATGGCACATACCCCCCCAAAAAAGTAAACATCGCCGATTTGTTAACATTTTCAGATTTCACTCCAGATTTCGTATTATTTCGTCCACGTGTTCTGATCCTCCAAATTCTGTGATAGTAGATCGAGGAAAATTGCATCATATAATCCATGAAATCGCTCCAAGCTCCTAATTTGAAAAATATAGCACTTACAAAAGCGATGTGTGCAGTGATTCATAGGTCAAGGATATAATTAAATAATGCCATTAATTATCTTTGTTTTAATTAACCCAAACACCCAATTTTCACTCGCACACTCCCTTGGAGTTCCCCGAGTATGCATGCAAAGTTTTAGGCTGCTCGGTTCCATCGTTTTGGGGTTTTGGAGTTATGGAGACGCACTGACACACTGACATTTTAGTATAGATTTGCAGATGGCTGGGTGCCGAACATTAAACTGGTATTTGAGGTCAGACGATGTGTGTGAATTCATTTTTTCCAAATCTGATTCAAACCCAAAGAAAACCTGCTCGATCGGGTTCCTTCATGCACAGATTTTCTGTCCCCGCAATGTTTTTGGTAACATCAAAAATGTGGAGGTGACACATGTCTAATGCTGCACATAATTTTGTCTGTAGTAGTATGGCTTTCAAGTTTCTGTTATGAATCTTTGTGGTTTTACAACCCAAGTCAATGCAGACAAGTGTACTCCTCTTTTGGCTATTTGCTTTTTGGCATATCCTGTTGTGATTTAAGAAAACCTAAATGGTTATTACCATAACAATGTATTTAAAGCATTTTTGGAAACCATGTCCCTTGATATGCTTCTCTGCCATAGGCGTTGATAAATGAAGAGGCTTTGGCTTGCCGCACGGAGGTGAGTGAGGCTCGTGCCGCTGACCTCGAGCTACGCCTATCCGAGCTGGCGCAAACTTTAGGAGAAGCGGCGCGTGAGCGACATGCCGGAATGGCCATGAACCAGCAGCTCCGTGAGCATGTCGCACAGTTGGAAGAGGATGCATTGTACTCCCAACATCGTGGAGGAACGAAGCCGTGCCCAGAAGGCCTGGGGCCAGTTTCACAGCCATTCTCACATTTGGAATCCACAATCGCTTCCACAGCAAATAGGGTTAACATGGAAGAAAAATATAATCAGGAAGGACAAGGCTATGATGAATGTGGAAAGGTTTGCCGGCTCCCTGAAGGGTCGATGACTGATTGTGAGAAAGCGTCAGTTTTGGTCTATCAGCAAGAGATTCAGCAGCTGCGTGCAGAGATGAGCACATTACGACTTCAGGGCAACGGTTCCTGTAAAACTGAGGTGGACGGTGAAAAAGCTGTGGATAATTCAAACTTGCAGAGACAACTGTCTGAGCTGCAAGAGAAGTTCCATGCTCTGAATTTGCACTGCCAGGTAAAACCAATCATGGGCACATAAGCTGACTGATCCAAGATATTGTTTTGAAAATGATTGTGTGTGTGTGTGTGTGTGTGTGTGTGTGTGTGTGTGTGTGTGTGTGTGTGTGTGTGTGTGTGTGTGTGTGTGTGTGTGTGTGTGTGTGTGTGTGTGTGTGTGTGTGTGTGTGTGTGTGTTGTGTACACAGTATTAGTTTACATGATGCATATTACTTTATTCATGATGATTTTGTTAAGGGTATAAATGTTGCGTTTTTGAACCAGGTGGCATAAGTTATAAATTTCCAGCAGGTGGTATTTTATTTTGTATCTTTGCTAATTTGTTTCAGGCTTTTACACTCAACCGGCGCTAACTGTTGGTCTGGCGGTGTGCAGGGGCATTTGAACATTCATTTGCACGGGCTTCAGAACTCTTATGCCTGGTATTGGCTTCATGGTTGGGGTGGTGGGCTTGGGATCCTAGGGTCCTGAGTTAAAATCCCACTCAGCTGTTGAATTAATACCTGGTGGGGTTAACTCGGCCTGTCATCCTTCCGAAGTTGGCAAAATGAGTGCCAGCATGCTGGTATTTTTGAAGAATAAACCTTTAAAAACCCTCTTCCCCAGGACCTCGTGGAGGAACTGATTGTGAGAAAGGAACTGATTGTGTTATTAGATATGCACTTCCACTGTGTCGGAGTGGCGACCCGTCCAGGATTGTGCCCAATAGCCCAGAAGACTGCTTAGGCAGCACCAACGCTCTGCATAGAGTATGGTCCCAATCTCCTCCTCCAGAACTGTTAATTTAGTTTTGTGGAACAGAAAGAATTATTTGAAATATGATCAATTGTCCTGTTTTAAGGAATAGCTGGAATAACAAAAAAGGCTGATACGTGTATGCAGGTAAAACTAGAAGAGCACTCTTCGACGTCGCGACATTGCTAGATATGCCTCCACCCACAGTATTACGTAATTATACATACTTGTACCAAGTTTGATTGAAATCCTTGAACTCAGATTTAAAATATTAAATAATTCTGGCTGCCAGACCATGTATCCGATCAGGATGAAATTAAAAAACACTTATTCCCCATGACGATTATATCATAAGTGTAACGTTTCACGTCAATTGATGAAGCGGTTCAAGAGAAATAACTTTTTAAGATTTTTGTTGAATCTAATATGGCTGTCAGACTATGTGACCTATTAATTATTTGTGAACACCCCGGTATCCCCAAGGCTTGGGGAACATGTGGGTGAAGTTTCCCCTCAATCTGTCCAGCCGTCCTAGGGAAGAGGGTTTTTCAAGGTTTATTCTTCAAAAAATCATAGCTGCCAAACCATGTGACTTGTGACGTCAAAGGTGGATAATTTTTTGTTCCTCATGGATAGGTGATCATACCTGTAAACTTTCACCTCGATCTGTTCAACCGTTTTGGAGAAGATTTTTGAAGGTTTGGATGTTAAAAACAATATGGCTGCCAAATCATGTGACTGATTACATCATAAAATCCCTTACATATATTGACATCCTTACGAACCCTCACTTTCGGAACTTCGTACAGAGCGTGGGTTTGGCTAGTATATATATATGTCATGTATGTATATATATATATATATATATATATATATATATATATATATATATGTATGTATATATATATATATATATATATATATATATATATATTTATATGTATTTATATGTCATGTATATATATATATATATATATATATATATATATATATATATATGTCATGTATATATATATATATATATATATATATATATATATATATATATATATATATGTCATGTATATATATATATATTTCCAGCTGTGTGTGTGTGTGTGTGTGTCTGTGACCGCCGTTTCTCGACAACCGCTGGTCCGATCTAATTGAAACTTGCCAGGTATATTGCTGGGGACCTGAGGATGTGCCTTTTCAAGGTTTGATATTAATCGGACAAATGCTTCCCAAGTTATGGCCATTTATTTACCAAACCAATGAAAGATATGTTGCGTGGGCGTTGCCGATGGGAAAGGGAAGCACAGCCGCGTTCGCCATTACGGGTTACAACGTACGTACGTCCGGATAATGATGACTTCGTGTATTCTAATAATTTCTCGATTTCTTATGCGCATTTATAGATAAACACAATGCCCCAAGTTATGATTGTTTTCACATTAGGCAGTGTATAAATTTCTGTAACATTAGAGTGCTGGTATGCTCTGAACCAGGAAGTAAATTTTTTTTCTCTCTTCTCTTTTTGTTTTTCCTTGCCACAACATTGCGAAAAGGTAAAATACGTTGGCGCTAATTGAATAATTGGGTATTTAGACTAAACTGCGAATAATATTCGAACTTCCGGGCCACGCACGTACGGGCACGTGAGAGCGACGAAACGGCCTGCATGGTTGTTGTTTGTTGCTTGCGGTTTGAATATTTATTTATAATTTTTTTTTTTTTTTTTTTTTTTTTACGGGCACGTACTAGTGTATATATATATATATATATATATATATATATATATATATATATATATATATATATATATATATATATATATATATATATATATATTGTCAAGTGCAAGAAATAATGGGGTGAAAATTATATCTGGAAAGGAGGAGGTTATCCAAGAGACACTGCGCTTTGGGATCGGAGTAACGTACACAGTTGAATTGTGCTCTTTGTGTGCACGGTGCCTTGTTGGTAAATTATCGTGACGTGCACCCTTTTCTGAAGAAAAATGACATTTTCAAAGGTAATTTCCCCAATTCCAGTATCATCGGACTCCCATTTTTTGACGTCACAAGTCGAACATGGTGTGTCGGTCCAAAAGGAAATTGATTGCATTGAGCGATTGTGATGTCCGTAACTCCAGCAGCGTTTCCACAATACAGATTAAGAACAATGACTTGGAAAGTGTCATTGAATGGACAGTGTAAGTAACTTTATGGTGGTAATCAAATCGTACCGCTTTGAACCAGAGGTGAGTGATTGGCAGCGAGTAGGCAATTCTGGTTTGGATAACTCTCACGGTGACGTCGGGGATGAGGCCGACAGGCTTTTTGATGCAGATTGCTGGTAAATAGGCCTACGGATTATATTATGAACAATTGCCCATTTCAGTTTGCATGATATTGAGTCTTCGAACCACAAGTAATGAACAGCTCAACTCGCAGACCTATCACCAGGTGAATCCCTACAAGTCGGTCCATTTAAATTGAGTCAATGGATTTATTCTCTCTCTCTCTCTGTCTGTGTCTCTGTGTGTCTCTGTGTGTCTCTGTGTGTCTCTGTGTGTCTCTGTGTGTCTCTGTGTGTCTCTGTGTCTCTCTGTGTGTCTCTGTGTCTCTGTGTCTCTCTGTCTCTCTCTGTCTCTCTCTGTCTCTGTGTCTCTCTGTGTCTCTCTGTCTCTCTCTGTGTCTCTCTGTCTCTCTCTGTCTCTCTCTGTGTCTCTCTGTGTCTCTCTGTGTCTCTCTGTGTCTCTCTGTGTCTCTCTGTGTCTCTGTGTCTCTGTCTTCATGTGGACTTGCCCAATTCATTCATCATCTTTTTTTTCTGCTTTACTCCATCCTGTCAGGAAATGACTTGGCTGAAGCAGAGGTGTGTACTTAACTTTGAGCTGCATAGTCGGGGTTTAATTCTACAAAAAACTCTTTATTTTGTTTTATTTTTTGACAGATTGGTGCAATCCCGTTGGACTCTGGTTCACCGGGTAAATGGTGTTATCTACTCGTGTTATTGAACATGCACGCTTCTAGCAGGATACACATTTTGGACAGAGTCCCTTCTTCCTTTTGAGCTGACTCAAATTGCGTTTCCATTGCTGAAATGCTTTCCACATGCGCGGGAATCGCATCTAGTTTTAGTACACATCCCGAGCTGGTCGTGTGCAATCTGTTGCACTCCTTTTAACCGAGTTTGTAACTTCAACATACTCGAGCAGCGAGGATTTTCTGAGAATCCTTGCTCTTCCTTTTCCTTTGTCTCTCTTACCCTCAAAGTATTACTTTCATAGATTTTTGTTTTTCTGAACTTGTATTGGCAACTCCAGAAACTTTATTTCTCTTTCTTTATCTATCTGTTTTGGAGAAGTGAATTCCTTCAGAAATTTTCTGTAAGGCTCACTTAGCTGCACCCGGATGGGTATGAGGGTAGAGGAGTTACAGTTCAAACCCGAATCCTATCCAGGTTCCTTTTGATGACTCCAATTCGGTATTTGGTCTTCCGTTTGATCGTGATACTGCACTGTACGCAGGGCCGGATTTACCATGTGGGGGGCCGTGGGCACAATGATTGTGGGGGGCCCCCAAATTTGGAGATTAATCAACAACTTAAATTATAACTGCTTTCTCATCAACAACTGAACTTGTTTCTATAGATTTGGCAGATCCTGATCAGGAATGATTTGGCATTCATGTTCACAAATTACAATTAAATCTGACAATATGACAAGATGGACGGATTGTTATTGATATGGCTGGTGACTTATCTATGAGCTGATGACTCATCTCTGAGCTCATTCTAAAATCAAATCACAAAAATGCTGTTGCTGCAAGAGTAAGAGATAGAGATGGACCAATATATGAAAATAACAAACAACGCGCTGTCATAAATCATACTACGAACTTCGACTAAAAATCTTCTAACTTCTAAAAACCCTCTGGACAAGAGAAATCCGAAATGGTGATTAATAGCCGACTTCCAGCGACCACAAATATAGGGCAGTGTCATCCACATCAATGAACATACACACGGTGCCTTAATCAATGGACAAGCTTCCTGTGCGACTTCAGGGCAGCGAACTCAGATATGATACTGTCAACCGGCATGGAATTGAGCACATCGGATTCGGTTGAAATGATGGTCAGATTGACCAGTCTCTGCTGCCCCATCGTGGAGCGAAGATGGTTCTTGATAAGCTTGAGTTTCGAAAACGAGCGCTCCCCAGAGCAGTTCGACACCATCAGCGAGAGGTAACTCCGAAGCAGCACTTCCACGTTTGGAAAAGTATCGGTGAGTTTTCGCTCGATGAGAAAACTGTACATCTCGAGTTCAGTACGGCCCGAGTCTGGCTCTAACTTTTTCATCATGGCTTGAAACTGAATCATTTCTTCTGTGAGGTCAGGTGATATATCTTCCCGATACAGCTCGACGAGCTTCGAGCATGACTCTCGAATCTGCTCCACTTCGAGTTGAACAAGAGCACGCAGGAATCCAAATCTGTCGCTCATCTCGCTGGAAGCGTTTGTACACTTTTCCAACTGCGACAGCAGTACGTCGATCACTGCAACGTATTCACTGATGCAAAAGGACTCCTTGGCTTATAGTTCTACTTCTGGAGTGTGTCCGTAGTCCAAGGGAGCGAGGCGGACATTACGCTTTCGTCTACGCGATCCGCGAGTGAATTCCTCCGTACCTGAGCGCTCCACTCCGTCAACAACGAATGTATCAAACTGATCGCGTAATGACTGCACAAAGCTCGCCAGTGACTTGAGGAGCTGCACGGCTGTGTTGAGATCGGTAGCTTGTGACTGAAGGGTTTTACTCGTACGATCAAATCGACCAAGGACAGTAGACCAGAAACCAGCATAGAACCCTATCTCGAGCGTGCACATCGTTTGGTGAAGTGTCTCGGCGGTGTTTCTCGTTTCACTATTCGGTTGTTCATCGTTTGCGATTTCATAGAGGATATCCATGATTTCGCTGTAACCGTCTGGAAGAGCTCGGGTTGCATCAGAATTAGCCGACCAGAGAGTGTCGCTGAGGCGCTTTGGTACTTGCAGACCTTTGGCTTTCTGGGCATCAAATAATCTGGCGTAGCGGGACATGCAAGCTGTAAAGAATACATACACTTGTTCCACAAATTCAAAGAATGCTGCTGCAGGTCTACAGCATCCCACGGCCGACTGACCAACTAAGTTCAGTGAGTGCGTCACGCATGGCACAAATATTGCGAGAGGGTTCTCCTGTTTGATCATTCCCTGCATCCCATTGTATCGGACACTCATATTAGATGCGCTATCATAAGACTGTCCTCGGCAGTTAGCGATGTCCAACCCAGTGGCTTTCAAAAAATCCAGTAATACCGTCGCTTGCTGGAGTCCAGTGTGTCCTGTGTTGCTCAGAAAGGTCATGAAACGCTCCACTGGAGCCTCGTTCTCGAAGTATTGTAGAATAACTGTGAGCTGGTCGATGTGGCTTATGTCAGGAGTAGAATCCACTGACACAGAGAAGTATTTTGCCTCTTTCACACGAGCGACGATGTTATCCAGAACAGATTTTCCGATTATGGAGACTAACTCTTCACATGTCATAGATGATAAGTAGTTGGTGTGGCCACTACCTTGGTTGGCATATTTCTGAATGTGCTGCACCAAAAATGGATCGTATTCCACAAGTAATTCCATTAAACCAAGGTAGTTACCATTCGTCCATGACCCAACAATTTCATCCGATCCACGGAACGCCAGACCACGCTCAGCGAGAAACGATATCACGCTCACACTTCGTTTCAGCACCTCCCTCCAATAGGACGCAATCTCACTCACCTGTTTGACGAGTTCAGTATCCACACGACCTGCGGATGTTGCTCTGTCTGACAAGCGGATGATATTCGTACATGCGAACGCTCATACACCTCGATTGAACGACTGGCATTCTTCCAGTCGTTGAATCCTTCCCCGCCCAGGGCAGTCGCACCTCCAAAGAGCTTGCAAGCGATGCAGTACACTTTTCCGGTTGATGTGGAGAATCAAAGCCAGGACCTTTTCACGGACTCTCCGTTTTGTAGTCTTCGGTAAAAAAGATTCTTGGAGCAGCAGCGTTTCCTACCTTCAGCGAGCTGTATGGATGAATCAAAGGGACCAGTCGAATTCTGCAGGGGTTCCAAATCTCGTGATGACCAGAAGTCGATCATCTCTGACGACGGTCGCCCAGGAGGCCAACATCCAATGTCATTGGCAAAGCCAGGTCCACCATCAGTCAGTGTATCTCGCGCATCTTCATGTGATGCATGTTCTTCATCGGTGGAACCTTCTGAGATGTTGGGCGAATCTTGACGTGAGGGTTGAGTTACCAAATCTGCTTGTTCCGTCTCTGTTGGTGTTCCAGCCTCTGTCATGGACGAATCGCCTGTTTGTGCAGGAGTGATAAACTCTGAGATTTTCTGGGTCTTGTCGACGACGGCCTTGTGTCTTTCATCTTTTTCCTTGGAGCGTTTCCGCTTTTGAGCACCACCGTCATATTTCCGTGGAGCCCTGGATTAGTGACTGTCGTCACCGAAGCCGCTCATTGTCGTTTCTGCAGCTGGTAGGTACCAAGTAACCAAGATATTGTCAGAGTGCACGTGGGACGTACCACAATCACGAACAACAAGTATTGAAAAGTAGGTTCTGGTAACCTACGTGCTAATACGGAGGATAACGATGAACAGTGGATCCAGGAAAATACCGTGATCAAACTGCTTGGATGAGACGAGACACCGAAATTCCCTTTCTGCACAATGTTTATTAATATAATGGCATGAAAAACGAATGTCTCGCTCAGCGAGCAAAGACAATATGGCGACGGTTCACTTTCACCAACCGACAAGAAACCGGAAGCTCTCACCATATCTGGTGGGAAAACGCCAAGAAAGTAAGAATTACAGGCTTGCACTACACCAACATGGTATTCATAAATTGCATGAAACATTCATGGGCACAAGAGTACCAAACGTTCATACATATGTTGAAACACCAAAGACTTTCTAACAAGTATGTTTCACAAACCTGGAACATAGAAAGTCGCACCGTGTTACTGTGCTATGCGCGCCAGTAAGCAGGGTACCGACAGCGTTCCCTGCCAGCCGCAGTTTCAGTGTGTACAATACTACCCCTGCCGGCCGTGTGCTGAGCTGGCCTGGCCTAGTTTTACCACGTCGACTTTCACCTTTTCACCTCTCCTCCGGCTGGACCTCTGTATTCCGTCTGTGCTTGCTGGGCTCTGGCGGGCAGTGCCGTAGTTAGTTGGTCACGCTCAACCATCCGAAGCATCGATGATCGATCCAAAAAAGGATCCGAATGCGGCCCCCAATGCCCGAGACTTGCCCCGGGAATTTTTGACCACGTTGGATCCGTTCTGTGGACCGTGGAAGAAACGGCTTGAAAAAGCCAAAGCTTGAAAAGGACCCTCACAATGACAGACAATTTTGAAAAGATATCCTTACAAAGAGTTTACAATCTTCATTCACCGACAATACAACTTCAGAAGCACATTTTCAAGGGATTTTCAAAATGTCATCAAAATTGCGGGGGGCCCCGGGGCCATGGCCCCACCTGGCCACCGCTAAATCCGGTAGTGACTGTACATGGTTTTGGCAGTTTATCATAGGTCAACTCCAGTGGAACTCTCGATTACCAACCGTACGTTAGAATGGCTGGGGTTGAGCCGGTAGTATTGCTCACTGCCATCCTGTAAGGGAGCAGGATAATAATATTGTGTATCCCATTATCTCATTCTCAGCCACTTGCATTAATAACCGAGTTGTCATTGTTTTGTTAAAACACCATTCTATAATCACATGATTGGGGATGATTCTGGTTTTTCTTGTATCCAAGATGTCACTCAGCCTAAAAAAACAGTCCAGATTCAAAATTCCTACCACAGGCATGCTGCATAAATAATTAATTTATTTGTATCTTGTTTTGACAAAGGGAAGCCCTCGGGCCATTTGGTCAAATTGTCCATCACCACCAATATGTCGTCCCTTGGGAGGTTTGTGGAAGGGGACCCACAAGATCCTCTGTGACTCTCACCATGGGTTCTTCTACCTGGTATAACATCAGCAGCGCAGACTCTTCTGACGAGCCCTTTTCGCAGAACCCAATATTTCCGGCAATGTGGAACCGTTTCCTCAGCCTATTCAGTCAAAATTGGTCCACCATTTTCAGACCATGATGTCGCACCAGTACTTCGGGGGATTTTCCGATTATTACGTAACTGCTATCAACCAAATCTCTCACCTCATTATGCAGACTGCTCATTGATGCAATAATCCATCTTTTCAATCTTACTGCTTCCCTGGGCCCGGTACATTTTAGAATGAGGAAGCAAAATTTCCTCCCAACTCGATCAAGCTCAGCCTCTTTTAGTAGATGCAAGTCACGATCTTCCTGTTGCAATGTCTAAAAAAAATAAAAAACAACCATCCAGTGCATCCGCACATTCTGGATTCTCAACCAGAGCATTGTCATCTCCAGTGCATATATCCCTGCTCCCAGACCCAGCCCCTTTCCCCCAACCTCAACAAATACAGAAAAATATTTGTTACCTTATTTCTCTCTCCTTTGTTGTTGCACACAAAACAGACAGAGCCATCATAAGCAAAGTGTCTGCATTTGTGTGTGATTGTCCTTGTAAGTCGGTGACATTAACACTCATCCTCACCCAAGGAAAAACATTAACCATTTCAGACCATTTTGGGTGCATTCACACCCCTTGAATCTCAAGAAATTGTTTTGTGTGCAGCCTGTGGCTGCTGGTTGCATCATGTCTGGAAGTGCAGCTGTGTTGCTGTTGCAGTGCTCCTGTTACCAGTAAGCAGGAACTCATTTTGCCACCCTCGGAAGGATGACGGGCTGAGTCAACCCATCTGGTGTTATTTCAATGGTGAGACAGGGGCTCAAAGACCCTTATATCTCAAGCCAGCCACCTTAACCATTAAGCCAACACCAGATTTATTTAAAAGAGCAATAAAACGCAACACACGGATTATTTCAAAACATAATTGATATATTTATTATTCGTGATGCCTTTTTGGGTAAATCGTACACTTTCTGGGCGAGTTTACGATTTTTAACTCACCTGGACTTTAGACCAGTGAGCTCATGTGATGGGGCAGTGTCTGAAGGTGTCATTCAGTCAGTCAGTGAATTTGGAAACATTTCAGTCATTATCGCTTGAACCAAACACATAATTTCGATGAAACTTGGCCACAAGCTTCATATCTGATGCCCAACGAAGGTACTGTATATTGACCGCATCAATATTTGCGCTCATAAACAGGTTGAACTCGGGCCTAAAACGCCAAAACAAAACTCCTGCCCTAACCTACAGGGGGGCAGTGCATCAGCAGCATAGCCATGCCCTAAGCCAAAAACATGACCTGCAATCGGTATCGAGAGGGCTTCCATTCGAGTCATCACTTGATCAGATTATGTGCATGAACAAAATTTCAATATTTTATGACGTCATTGACTGTTGTACCTGATCCAGGTGAGCTTCAGGACCTGTGGTCCTATTTTTATGGTCATCATAGATATTAAACAACAAAATAAAAATGCTGAAAAAAACACCCCTTTTCAACATCGAGCTTCTATCGCGATGCAACACCAATATTTACTTTATTTATGTATCTCAATACATGAAAACATGTATAAACCAACACAAATTCAATGTGGAAAACTCCCTCCGACCATGCGTAATTATGAAAACTAAGCAGGTTTACCTGGGGTGTACTTGCACCCCACTAATAAAACTATCTCGATCTGCCTTGAAGAAATGGGTATAAAATGCACAGGTAGTTGTGCAAAGTCAATCAAGCTACCTTTGGTCAGTGCTGCCGATGACTTCAGACACACTCCTTGCAGATCAGTATGCTTGCAATGTGGTCAAGACAGACAAAATTGAGGCAAGCATCACAACGTTTGCGAATCTTGCGATCCAAGACGAAGACATATAAACATAAAGATGGTACTTTCTGAAATATTTGACAATATGTGCTTGGGGTGTAAAAATATCCCAAATGACAGAATGAGGTGTCCCGGGATGTGAATGCACCCCAGAAGAATTTTAACAAGTCGGCCGATTATGCCTCAAATCAAAAATTTAGCTCCATGGATGAAACATACTCGCAAACAGACGTAAAGGCACATGATCAAAAGGATGGTACTTTCTGAAATTTTCAACAATATATATATATATATATATATGTGCTTTGGGTGTAAAAACACCCCAAATAGTGGGGGCAACTTAGCATAACAATTGTGCATTTTGTGAGGAAAGCACCAAATTTGGCACACTAGTAGCCTAACATATTATGAACAGATTTGGATATTGGGCCATCTCAAATTCAGCCGCTGATGGCTGTGGCAGCCATTTTCCACTGCCATCAAAAATTTGAGATGGCCCAATATCCAAATCTGTTCATAATATGTTAGGCTACTAGTGTGCCAAATTTGGTGCTTTCCTCACAAAATGCACAATTGTTATGCTATATTTAGCTGTTGCCCCATGAAAAGGACAGAATAAGGGTTAAACTCGCATGTTTAACTTTTATGCACCGAGTGGGGCTATTTGACCTGAAGGTGTCTTAAATCGCATTAAGTTTTAAATCTTGATGATCATTACACAGTTCAAACTTTAGTCCATAAATGTAAGGATCGAAATGGGTAACAGTGGTAACTGAGGTTAGTTTACTCTTTTTAACCTCCGCCATCGAAGATGGACGGAGGTTACTGTTTTCACCCGTGTATTTGTTTGTTTGTTTGTGAACAGTATTCCGGAAAAACTCCTCCGGATTTCGATGAAACTTGGTGGGGGGATTAGGTATGGTCCAAGGATCATGCCATTAGATTTTGGACTTGGTCCAAAGTCCAATATGGCCGCTATGGCGGGCATTTTGAAAAAAATATTTGAATTTTTGTTTTTGCATTTATACACGTTTTAAGTTATTTCCAACCCTCCCCCCCCCAAAAAAAAAAATTTGTTGGAGAAAAAAAACATTTTGAAATTTTTTTTTCAAAAAAATTCCGATTTTTTTTTATTTTATTTTTTTTTTGCATTTCTGCATGCGTGTCGATCTAGTTTAGTTTATTCAATCAAAACGGATCAGACTCTACTGAACCACGTCTATAGAGTCTGATCCGTTTTGACCTACAATGAATAGGATATCGGGTTCACTTAAGTGACCCAGCAGTATTGGCGGCGGAGGTTTTGCACTCTACCGAGTGCTCCCCCCTCTAGTCTTGTCTGTCATTCCTCTGCACAGGACAGGGTCTTGCTAAAGTAGGTGATTACGCTCACAATCCCATTATGTTTAAAAGCTCCCAATGAAGCCTGATTTGGATCATTATCCAAAATGAAAGTCCCATTGGTCCTTAGGTTGGTGCAATAAAGGATATTTGTAATAATCTATTTATAATTCTGCATTTAATATATGGCAGCATGAAAGCAATGTTTGATGCTCTGTGTACAGCAAAGGAGTTGAACACGAAATAGATGTTCTGGTTAACCACTCGTATGCTTTTTATTACCCTCGCCGAAGGATTCGGAGAAGGTATTGCATTTCGGTCCGTTTGTTTGTCTGTCCACACAGAAATTTTGTGTTTTTCTCCGCAACCGCTTGTCGGATTGAGACGAAATTTTCACCATTGGTGTGACTACTCATGTCGAATGTTTCAATGATAATTATGACATCATAGGTCACGTGGTTGCAGTCATAATAGAAAAACAGAAAACCTTTGGACCTCTGTATCCCAAAAACCGTGCCAAGGAAAATTTTGAAACTTGGCACATAGAAAGTACTCATGGGAAATGAGTGATTATTTTTATGATGTCATAGGTGGCCTCGTTATGACATCATAATTGCATCTGTAGAACACCACATCCAATCAGTATGAAAAATTTGAGGGTCATCTCGGGATAAAATGGTCCACAAATTTTTTGATGACGTCATGTGATTGGGCAGCTCTTTTTTTCTTTCTTTTTTCTAAGTCTTCAAAAATCTTTGAAATTGCTGAAGAGGTCGAAACGAAACTTTACACTAATAACCGCCTATCCATGAGTAACAAGTCACATATGATGTCATAGGTCACATGTTTTGGCAGCCATATTGGATGTTCCTGAAAACTTATAAAAATACACCACTCAAAAGAAGTTCTGGTGAGGGTTTGCAATATCTGATTGCTCTTTTTCTTGTTCTTCTTTGTGATAGTCTTGTGTGTTGTACCAATCATCCGTTCACCATCTCGTCTCATCGATATATGTTTGTTAAATTAAGGTGTTTGCTCGTCGGAACCCCCCCCCCCCCTCACCACTCCCCCAAATTCGTTTTTTTGTTTGGAAAACGATGCTCTTCATGATCAGGATAGTGAAGGAATATGTTAGTTATGGTCCTCTTTTTCATGACCCTGCCCTGTCAGGAGCTGGAGGAGCATTGTGCGACAGAACCAGCATCTTTGCGCAGAGAGCTTGCGCTTGTTCAGCAGCAGCACCGACATGAGGTCTCGGCCCTCAAAGCTTCTTCCCAAAATAGGGCTCAGCAGCTCGAGCAAGAGATGCGTCGCCAGCGCGATCGCTCACTGGCTCTCCTCAAGGAAAACGACCATGAGATTGAACTTCTCCGTGGCACAGCCAGAGTCCTGCGGCCATTGCACCTCCACGAGTGAGCACGGGTTGCCTCGATGCATCCAGAATCTTTAGTGCACTTTGACATGGCCGAGCGGATGGATGTCTTTGTTTGCACTCGTATGTTTGGAAAGACAATCATACATTAGGATATTAAAACTCCCTTGACAAAAACATTCGTTCTGCACATGATGATAACAATTAACTACCGTAATTTCGATTTGAATTTTCAATTGAATCATCTGATGTTCGGTGCATGGTGGAGACTCAATTTATTCCCAAACTCCTTTCCCTTATCTCACACTCCTCTCTCTATCTTCCTTGCTCTCTCCTGTAATAATTTTTTTGCCTCCCTTCTTATTCATAAGAGTTGGCCCTTTGGAGTGCGTATTTATTGTTTATAACATTAGGTTCCAACACCCCCATGCCCGCTTTCATAAATGCGCCTGCCAATTATGTTATTTATCAAGATAGAGTTTTTGCATTGCAATGTAGTGTCCCATGTACCCACAGTGAGTCTGGGAACACAAGACTGAATGCAGAAGAAGAAGTGAAGAGTGAGGAATGGGAGACCTGGGCAACTCCAGAAGAACCCGCTTGGTTGAATGAGCAGGGTCCTCTTCGCAACATGCTGTCACTGCCTGCTCTGAGCCAAGCCACGCTACTGTATTACACTGAGCAGCTCTCAAGAAGGTACGGTACACTGAGCCACATCATTACTGGTAGCACTTATGTCTGGTCCCTGCATGTCATAGGTGCCAAAAAATAACCCTAACCTTAAACCTGATGTAGTGATGCGGTGGGTAAAGGAATTATGGATGTTTTGTCTGCCGGTGTTCCTTGACTGCAGGGATGTGGAGCTGGCCAGTTTGCGAAGGGAAAAGCGAATGCTAGAACAACGTATGTGGACCCTGCAGCAGGACATTGCCACAATGGAAGATACACGGAGACAGGTAGGAATTTATTTGCGTATGGTACAGGGACATTGTCACACTTTATTTTTTCCTTTGTTTGTTTAAAAGTATGATGGCGATCATATCACGCAGCTCAGCTCAGTTCTGTTCACCAAATCCTTTCTTTATGTGGTCTTTGTGTCCTTGCGGCAGGAAGTGCAAGGCCTGCAGGAGCAAATCGACAAGTCCTCACGTGATCGGTCTCGTGATGGAGCTAGCCTCGAGTATCTGAAGAATGTGGTGTTTCGGTTTCTCACCTTGGGAGACATGCGTGGTAGACAGCACGCACTCAATGCTATTGCCACGGTGCTGCAGTTTAGTCCAAAGGAGAGGAAGGCTGTATTGGGACCATGACTGCTGTACAACCCCTTTTACATGGGACCTGCTTCCTCTGGACAATGTATTTTTGTTTTGTTTTGGTTTTTGGATCGTAAATCCGCGGCCTTGTGTTGTACCTGGGAGACATACACAGAACACACACTTTGCTTCAGGAATGGTCATCCAGTTGGTATTGAGGGGCCCTGCAACGTATGGGACAGTGCAAATGTGTTTTTATTTATAAACAATTTTATTTACTGCATTTGTGGCTCGTACAGTGTTAAACTGTACAATTACGATACATTGGAGCCTTTCTTTTTTTCATCACACAGAATAATGCTCTCAAATAATAGGTCAATCAGAAACACTTCTCCAAAGGTAGTTTCTGTGAAAACAGCTGTGATGAAAACTGAAAAACAAAGTGGAAAAGTGAAGTCATTTTGAAACTCTCCTGATATTTTACATTGTTTGGAGAGATTTGTCCAAGTTCATGTTGAGATGCTCACCTCTATCTTTAACGACCATGTAAACACCACTGACATGTATTACCATATACAGGAAAGTGGTGTGATGTTCACTTTATAAAATATGTGTTAAGTTAATTAACATGAAACCTGTTTTGTTTCATTCAAACATTAAATGTATTTGCAATGTAATATTTGCTATAATCCATCATGTTCCTTTAATCACAAATGTGAAATTGGGTAAAAAGGGTGTGGAATCGATTCTTCTTCCTCCTGTTCTACTTTCAATATTGGGGAAAGGAGGAGGAGGAGAGGACCTGGTGGGGATTGATGTTAATCCATCCACCTTCCCCTCGAGTAGACCCTTACTTGGTTGCCAACAAGATCAGTTTGACTACAGTGGCATTGCCAATGCTGCAGTTAAATTTGGGCCTCCATATATAATGGAAGGTGAGCTGTCTGCTGCGGGAGAGCCGTGTTCATCATTTACAGGCAATGCTGCTTTTATTTTAATGTGGGCCGTGAACTCGCACCAATCATTCCCGAGATGTTCCCTGCATAAGTTTCCCATTCAATTTGTGCGCACACACACACACACACACACACACACACACACACACACACACACACACACACAATGCCCTCACGTGGAATGGCAGAGATGAGGCCAATGCTGTGCATGCAGTGCAAGGGATGTTGGTGTGACTGTCTCTAATGTGTATTGTAACACCAAAGGGCAAATTAGCCTGTGCACTTTGTTTTCCAACAGAGCCCTTTGATGAGTCATTGTAAACCACAGCCGATTGCCGTCTCAAACTTGAGGCTGTTCAGTGTAAGTTCTTGTTCGATAGAAGTTCGGGGTAAATTTACCACTTTGCACTCGAACGTGAGTTACACGAATGTGGGCCCTGCACCAGGTGCTTCACGTCCGCTGCAGCACATGCTGGAGATCTGCTGGTAAGCCTTGTACGGCCGTGTCCACCAGTGCCTGCAAACGCTCAAACATGTCGGGTTGTGCAATACCCGCTTGTTGTGCGGTTTCCTGAGGGTAGAAAAGAATGAAATAATGGAGAAAAGGTAAAATCAGAGCTGTGTAATAACTTGAAAGGAAATGATCAGCTGTTTACCATCTTGTCCTGCAGCTTGATGACCATATCCACCACCTCAACCTCACTCTTGTGTTCAAGCCAAAGTTTGAGGTCCTGGAAAATGTGCAAAAAAAAACGTTTAATTTGGAATCTTCGCAAAGAAACTTATTCTCTTTTTCAACAGTACATGTTTCCCTTTAATGTCTTGTACTTTACTGTGGGGCTAAGCCAACAGTAGCTACCAAGTACTAATGTAGAGGGTCCATGAGTAGACCTACCAACAAGTAATAGGTGCTTGAGAAAAAGTGACGACATTTCTCATGTTCGAGTGCATCCATGCTTGTTCAATAGGGCAGAGAATGTTGAACACTATGTGGGTGGATACCATCTTTGATCTTGACTTTGAAGGTCATTTTCAAGGTCAAATTTAACATTTTATCAATTGTGCATTGACAGACACATAAATTAACATATGTTCAATAAACCATGCGTAGAATGTGATGACTTGAGGGTTGCTCAAGACTGCATTCACTTGAATGGTGAAAAATCTGAAAATTACAAAATACATCGAAAGAGGGAAAAATACTTTTTTTCCTTCTTTAAACACCTTCAGAAAACAATTCTGGAAAATATTAAATTATATTATTACATCATGAAAATGAATGAATTACAAAACATCCTCGTATATCCTCCTTTCTCATGGTGCAATCGGAATTGAAATTGGCCAAACAAAAATCAAAAGGCTTTGGCAGATTGTCACGCGGTTGCGCTTGTTCTCTTCTGTGAGTTGTTTTGGAACCCATCTTGCAGAAACTTTATGAAAGCCAAGTCGGTTGTTGATCATTTTATGTGCAGAACCATGACTGATGTTCAGATGTTGTGCCACTTCATCAGTAGTCGACCTTTGGTTATCCAGAATCGTGGTGCGGACTCGTTCAATGTTCTCTTCTGTTGTGGACGTGGATGGGCATCCAGATCGTTCATCATCAGTGACACTTGTGCAACTGTAAAGCACTGTTCCCCTCTTGTGCTGAAAGTCTGTGATGGATTTCTGCCCCTGGTACACTTTCAGCCCACAAAAATCATGCTGCTTCACACTGCTCTTCTTTGGTGCAAACAGACAGCGGAGTGGTCACGTAAACTCCCTTACAACAACTACTGACTGCTCAAGGTTGAAACTGCTTCACAATGGTATCGAGTGGAGACAGTTCGTGTTTACCTGCAAGTATAATAAGTGATGTCGTCAACACAACACCGTTTTAAATAAATCATTGCGGATACTTTTCCATTCACCCTCGTATTACTAAAAGGAGGTGTGTGTATGTGTGGATACACGAGCATTTTACACTTCATTCTTTAAAGGCTTCCTGCTGTCACAGAATAATAAAAAATATTTTATTTTGGCTCCATCTCTCAATGGTGAAGAATCACTTAAAATTATACTATCCAAATCCGGATCTTCACCAAAATCGAATCAATTTGCCCATGTCACGCACCCACCCAACTTTTCCACCAAATTGTCTGAATCCGTCCAACGTTCTGAGATATCCTGCTCACAGACAGGATGAAAACGTAACCTTCATCCACCTTCGTTGGTGGAGGTACTCCACCGGTCAAAAGTTTTAGAACACCCCCATTTTTCAGTTTTTACTGAAATTTAAGCAGTTCCAGTCCAGTGAATAACCTGTAATGGTACAAAGCTAAGCGGCAAATTGGCAGAGGTTAAAAAAGAAAAGAGTTTAGTTTACCAAAAAACTGAAAAATAATGTAAATTTCAGGGAACAAGTAATGGGTTCACAACTGCAGCTGTTCTGCAGCAATGGAAGTAAATTAAGCCTTGAAAGTTGATGCAAACAATTCCTACAGGTGTCCCAACTTTTGTTGATTAGTTCCAAACCCTCTGTCTGTATAAAAGCAGTGTTGGAACAGAATGTGTTGCTATACCCTCTGAAGCATTATTTGGACAATATTGCACTGCAGGAAGTAGTATATTGCTCTCATAATGGCGAGAAAAAGACAATTAACAAAGGAAGACAGACAGACCATGAAAACTCTTAAAAGTGAAGGTCTTTCCTTCAGAGAAATTGCAAAGAAGCCAAGGTGTCAGTGAGTACAGTTTCCTCCACCATCAAAAGGCACTTGGAAACTGGAGGAAACTCACAGGAAGAGGTCTGCTATACCCAAAGCCACAACACAATCAGAAGACAAGTTTCTGAGAGTGAACAGCTTGCGTGATAGGGCGGCTCACAGGACAGCAGCTTCAAGCACAGCTTAACACTGGTCGAAGTAAGGAAGTCTCAGTTTCAACTGTGAAGAGAAGACTTCGAGCTGCAGGTTTGACAGGTCGAGTGGCAGGAAGAAAGCCATTGCTAAGATGGCAAAATAAGAAAAAGAGGCTTGCCTGGGCATTGAAGCATTGCCAGTGGACTACTGAAAATTGGAAGAAGGTCTTTTGGACCGATTAATCAAAATTTGAAATCTTCGGTTCATCACGTGGGGTTTTTGTACGCCATTGAGTAGGCGAAAGGATGGTTCCTCAGTGTGTGACACCATCTCTCAAACATGGAGGAGGAAGCGTGATGATCTCGGGCTCTTTTGCTGGATCCAGAGTTGGCGACTTGCACAGAGTGACTGGCACCCTGAACCAAAAGGGCGACCACAGCATTTTGCAGCACCATGCAATACCCTCTGGTCTACGCCGAGTTGGTCAGGGGTTCATCCTACAGCAAGATAATGACCCAAAACATACCTCCAGGCTATGTCAGAACTAACTTAGAAGAAAAGAACAAGACGGTGGGCTTCAAATCATGGAATGGCCAGCACAGTCTCCAGACTTAAACCCCATCGAGCTGGTTTGGGATGAACTGGACAGAAGGGTGAAAGCAAAGCAACCCACAAGTGCAACACATTTGTGGGAACTTATGCAACAGTGTTGGGAAGAACTTTTCGAACAATATTTGATTTCCATTGCAAAAAGAATGCCACGAGTATGTTCGGCTGTTATATCTGCAAAAGGTGGCTACTTTGATGAGTCAAAAATTTAGATTAAATTTTGTTCAACAAAACGATTCCATGATTTATTTTTTATCTGCAATTGTTTATTTGTTCTATGCTTTAATTTCAGTGTACATTGAAACATTAAACTGCTTAAATTTCAGTAAAAACTGGGAAAATGGGGGTGTTCTAAAACCTTTGACCGGTAGAGTAGCTGGAGAGTTCATAGAACATCTTATCCCATGTAGTCTTGAGAAAAAGGACATGGGAAGGGTTTTTTTCAACTCTTGCTTTGCATGTCTGAACACGATCTAAATTAGCATTGTTTGTGAACTTTGAATAACAGGAGTGATGGTAACCATACAAAGTTGATGGGTCAAACGGAACAGTCCAGAGTTGAAATTTCTGCCAACACTTCTCGGAGAAACTGATGATTTTGGAACGATCTTTGAGAAAAGGATGCACTATGATTGAACAAACATCTTTTGGAGGAAGGTGACACAAAGAAAAGGATGCATTAGGATTCGGTGCCACAATTTTGTCTGAATCTTGCTGTAACTCTGCCTTCAGAGAATGTGGCAAATTTGATTGGTTGAGACTGCGTAAAATTTTGCCCATGTAATGCTGAGGGTTTTTGGAAGTGCAAACAAGACGATTTGAGTTCTAGTGTTCAAATCTAGAATTAAATTGAAATAATAAGTTTTTTAAAGGTTGTAGAAAAAATAAAGATTGAATTGGAAGTTTTCCTGCTGTTGATGCACCCTCTTTCACAACACCTTATTTAATGCATTAAATTAGTTATTCGTGCCTGTTGTTTGTATCCTTGATGATGTCCTTAAAACAGTAAGTTTCCTGTTTCAAATTATTTTCAATTTGTTTAACTGCCAAGTAGGTAGACAGAGTAAAAATATTATTTCACTCCTCTCCGCACATGTGTGATCGGGACAAATTCAGAGCCAAAGTACGGTTAAACGGCAGACTTGCCTTCTGTTTAATGTTGTGATTCTTGTTCAAAATATAACATTCGATTTAAATAAGTTGTTCCTTGATCATAAAATGATAAGACTGACCGACGAACGGTCATGAAGCAATTGCTTAACCCTGCTTTTTGCTTTGCATGCGCAGGGTAAACGTCAAAGCTGACAGCTACTTCAACTGATCAATGCCATTGGATGTGATCCATGTCTTGATGCATGAACTTTCTCCGGTGCCTTTGCATCCGGTGAGCTACTTGGGAAACTGACATCTGGAATCAAGGTACCTTCAGAAGTTCCACATGCTGGGCTGAAGATTTGCATCATTATTGATGGTTATGCTCTCATGTATGCGCTTGGAAAACCAGAAGGCTGCCAAACATTTGGTGACTATGCAGATGCATTCATGCAGTCCATCAGGAAACATTTCAGAGGGAAAATAACGAGAGTTGACGTTGTCTTTGGTGTATCGGACCACAATCAATCAAACAGCTATAAGGTCCAAGTGTGTTGGCAAAAGGAAACCTATTCAAAAGATCATCAGTGGATTAGATGTGCCACTACCTTAAGTGTGGAGCCAATTAATGCACTGGAAGAGAACATAGCAGATCTTGCCAGGTTTCTTTCTGATGTCCTCAAGTCTGATATCAAAGGAGCTTCAAGAGCAATATGAGCTTGTAACAGGAGGTGATTTACTCAACCAACAGATGTAAGTTCTATGAGGAGAGTCGATACTGGCCTTCCCAAGCAAAAGTGCTGCAGTTAGAACAATTGTGCATGAGAGTAGTACTCGCACACACTATAGTTGGTAATCAGTCCTACTACAGTAGCCTGCGGAGACTTACTACACGAAACGAATGCTATTTTTTCCTGGGTTGGTGGAATCTGTGAAGAAGCTGACGCAAACTTGCATTGCATGCATGTGAAAGTTAACATGGGTGAAAAAGAAGTGTTATCTGCAGAGACACAGATGTGATGCCATTGTTCTTACACTTTCTCTCTGAAAATGTTGTGGAAACTTGGATATTAGCTGGGACATCCAAGAAACGAAAATGCTATCCCGTACATACCATCGCAAAGACACTTTCACAGAACGTGAACGATAACCTCCGCAGCTTCCACGCTTTGACCAGTTGTGACTCCACGTCATCCTTCTGAGGTCATGGAAAGAAGTCTTGCTGGAAAACATTCCAAGAACATCCTGACCTTGTCAATGGAATTGGCCACGATGGAACACTCTCTCCACCTGAAATGTATGTGTGCACCTCAATGGCGTTCCTCATGCAGCAACCATTGATCAAGCTCGGGTTTTGCTCTTCGGAAAAGCCAACAAGGGCCTGAAATGTTACCACTTAAATGAGAGATTCATTGGAAGTCCATGTTGCACATGCAATGTACCAGGCAAAGATATGGCTTCAGGCAGACTAACAGGTGAGAGAGATCACACGCTCTACCGACCCATCCGGCCGGAGTAGAGAGTCAACATCTCAAGTTGTATGGAGAAGATTATCCTCAATTCCAGATGCTCGTCTAGAACTTGTGATGTGCGGAATGATGTAAATCCAAGTGCAGCACAAAAATCTGCAAGTGTTGTCGGAAAGATCTGCAGTGCATTCACACATGTAATGTGGCAGTGACGTGACGACCTGCAGCTGCCCAGTAAACCTTCATTCGACATGTTGAACCTTCGCCGTCATAGGAATTAATTTTTGATGCACAAAATCTACTAATTAATGTGCTAATTGAAACTGCTTGCACGAATCTCTACTTCTTACCAAGAGGTGGTACTTTACATAGAAATATAATTCATAACCTTTCTTGTCATTTGAAATATTAATATCTTTGTTATATGAGGCCGATTTGTACCGTTGAATGCACGAGGGTGTTTTTTTAATCAATTTGTTTTGGTTATATGATAAATTTACTCATTTAAAATAATTTTCTTGAAGGTGATTTGGAAAAAAAAGTCAATCTTTTTTTTGGCTTATGATGATGTAATTTGTGATTTATTTAATTCCCCCCCCCCCTGCCCCCCAGGCATTTACCACAGTTTCACCACTTAAGTGTGTATTTGCTTTAGCAACCATTAGCACATCATATTCAAGGAATTTTGTTTTCATTAAAAAGTCATTACTTGTATGTGTGTCAATGCATAATTGATATAATGTCAAATTTGATCTTGAAAATTATAATCATCAAATTCAGAGGTGGCATATGGCCCCACATCATGTTCGACATCCCATGCTCTAATCGAACTGGCATGGTTATTTGCAAATCCACAAACTAGAACGGCACTCTTCGACGTCGCGACATTGCCAGATGTGCCTGCGCCCACATTATTACATCATTATACATACTTGTACCAAGTTCGATTTAAATCCCTGAACGCAGATTCAAAATATTAAATAATTCTGGTTGCAAGACTATGCGTCAAATCAGTTTGAAATTTAAAACATATATTCCCCATCACTGCTAGATCATAACTCTGACGTTTCACATCAATTGATGAAGCGGTTCAAGAGAAATAATTTTTTAAGAAGATTTTCATTGAATCCAATATGGCTGCCGGACCATGTGACCTATTGATCATTCGTGAACACCGTGGTATCTCCAAGGCTTGGAGAACATGTGGGTGAAGTTTCCCCTCAATTTGTCAGGCTGTTCTGGAGAAGATTTTTCAAGGTTTATTCTTCAAAAAAATCATAGCTGCCAAACCACGTGACCGATGACGTAATAGGCGGAGAACTTTTTATTCCTCATGGATAGGCAATCAAAACTAACGTTCTGCCTCAATCTGTTGAGCTGTTTCGGATATGATTTTTGAAGGTTTTGATGCAAAAAATAAATGACTGCCAAACCATGTGACCGATGCTGTGATCAATTCCACTCACCCCCCACCCCCCCAATACAATTTATCCCGAGATGACTCAAAATTTTCATACTGATCAGATAAAGCGTTTGGCAAATGCAATTATGACGTCACAATGAAGTCATCAAAAAATCACACTTGTTTCCCATGGGGTGGACTGGGTATGTGCCAAGTTTCACTTTTTTTCCATGGAGTGGTTTCGGAGATAGAGAGGTCCAAAGTTTTTCCTTTTTTCGAACATGGCCGCCACACCACATGACCTATGTATGACATCATAATTATCATTAAAACATTCGACATGAGTAATCACACCGATGGTGAAAATTTTGTCCATCGGATGAGCGGTGGCAGAGAAAACACAGAAAATTAGTATGGACGTACGTATGACCAGTTGTAACTGAGTCCTATCTGTACGGTCCGAACTAAAAAAAAATCTGTACGGACGGACAACCCAAAAACATAATGCCTCCGGTGACTTCGTCAGCAGAGGCATGAAAAAGTGTCCTTTGTGGAAAAAAAAAAGCTCTTGACCGACCTATGATACGAGGAGGGATTATTTAACTGCTCATGCATTTGCTTTTTCAGCTGTAACGTCAGGTTTGATTCGCGACCACACTGCAAAATGTTAACTTGGTGCTGAGCAAACAGGATGCTGCATCGGGTGTGATGCCCCTAGGATGGGACATTAACATGGGGACCCGTCTGCCAGCATTAGCTGCCACTCATGGAAGTTGAAGATGGCACGGTCTTTTCCAAGAGCAGGTTGTTGTCGCCGGCATCCCGTCCAAATTCTAAGTTCCACTCGTGACTACTACCGCTGTTATTGCAACGGTAAACCATTCGGTGCATTTCCTCACCCAGGGAAGCTGCTTCAGCATTCCTCAACACTGGAGTGTGTTTGGAACTAATCCAATAAATCAACCTGAGCGGTACACTTACCCCCCTTTGTAATGACTCGAAAAATATATAAATATTATTTTTGATTATGAAAACACGTTTTGATTTATTTAGTTCGTAAGTCAGTCTTTTAAGACCCCCCCCCTCCCACCCCCTTTCCCCCACGTGTTTCACCACAATAACTAATCCCCAAACCAAGCACCAATTGTAAAATAAAGGAATAAATGGTGATGAGTACAAATGTTTGGTTTTGTTGTGAGGGTGAGAATTTTAGCCAATCAGCATTGTGTTTATGCAACTTGATCATTTTCAACCTCTGGACATTTATACTCAATCACAATGTTTGCCACCAGGACACGACAATGTACCCAATTGTGCACAAATAACTATTAGACTTTTGCCATTGATTTTATGGGTGACCGAGCAAAATAGGGTTGTAATGATTTTCTGTAAGGATACCCAATACCAACAGATTGCCCCTATTTTTTTTAGACAGCTGGACGGTACAAGCACGACCAAAGACTTGCCGCACGCAGGAGAGCTTCGAGTTGGAGAAGTTCCAACTTCTGGGTCATCTCGCTGTGTCGGGCACGAAACCAAGTATCAAAGTTTGGAGATCGCAGGAACTGTCTGTAAGTAAAGGTCACAGGTAATTTTATAACGAGGCGTAGGTACAAACGAGTCCAATATTACTTGCCAAATGCATCAGTTCTCTGCTTGTAAAGCCAGGTGGTCGGTGTAGGATCACACGTTTCAGCCCAGTACTTACACACCTGTACAGCCCCACCCAGTCTCCTTTGAGTACCGAGGTGAGTTGTGGACCAGCATGCTCGAGGCTTTTGAAAAACTCTTCTGGAACGAAAGGCCCAACCTGTGGAGGGCTCTGTGAAAGCCGAATCGGAGGGGGGGGGGAAACAGTTGCAAACACATCCTCAGTGTGACCATCACAATGATAAACTTTATCCATGTAAGACGATCACAATGTAACGGTGAATTATGCACCTTTTTTTTCAATGAATATTTGAATTGTCAGCGAAAGTTGTTTCGTATGCAGCCTGCGGCTGTTGGTAGCATCATTTTCTGGAAGCGCGGTGCGCCGCTAATCCAGTGCGCCTGTTCCCAGTAATCTGGTACTCATATTGCCGACCTCGGAAGGACGACCGGCTCAACCCACCTGGTGTTATTTAACGGCTGACGGGGACTCAAATTCAAGACCCTAAGATCTTAAGCGAGCCACCTTAACCGTGAAGCCAACACCAGGCTTATCAGCATAAGTATAAACAGAGGCTCCGAATCTCCCCCAAAATTCAGGACATATTCAAAAACTGGCAGGTTTGTGATGCGGGGAAATGCGATCGTTTCATAAACGAGTACGTCTTCCGGTGAGGAGAGCACATGTCTGGCTAAGATATATAAAAATATATACTCCCAACAGATATAACAAAGTTTCATAAAATGCACTTGTGACCAGAAAATAGTAGTTATATTCCACAAATGATCATCATATATTTGAGAACTCATCTCGGTACCTTTGTGGCCTCGTGCTTGCCACACTTTTCTACATGGAGAGTAAATGGTTCAGTGGCTAATAATGTTTACCTGTATGAAGCAGTGAATTTCCCTTTACATTGATTCCAGTATCGATTGCAGTTTTATTCACACGACAGCAAATGTGTTTTTTTTTTTTTTCTTGCTTCAATACCACTCTTTACTCCTGGATTTCATGAATGTCTGTAATTTCCTCAACTTCGGAGTGGAGTGATGAAAGATTTTGTTTGGAGTGATGGTCGTGAATGGTTTCCTTTCGAGTGATCTCATACCAGACAATCCAAGTTCATTACCGTTTTGATTTGACGAATCAAAAAGTAAGATCTTAAACAGCGTTATGGTATTTATAATCTGGTGCATGAACAAATCGTAATGCTACCTCATTGTTTCTCTTAAATTTTGGGGAAAAAAACCAAAACAGGATTGCTTGATTGTGACAACCCCCCCCCCCCAAAAAAAACCTTATTTTCTTGTTCAGTCTATATTTTGAGATGAAATATATAATCGTTCCTCCTCTTGGAGTACCTTCCATGGAGTGATGCTCTTCTGCAGTGGCATCAAACTGGCCACGTAGCGTTCCTGAAGACAATATAAGAAAGAAAGGGGTGTTAGCTTTTGTGTGTTGGGATGTTATGATATGCTGCTTGATTCTGGGTATAGATCCAGCAGCTGAAAGCCTCAAGACAAGAATACATATTTGCATTAAACTTGCTCAAACTGGCATTTCTCAGCAATGTTGATTGTATCTGGGTGTGTAGGACTACTTGAGAATGTGTGTGCTGCACACTGGAGAATCCATACCAGGGGAATGATGAAGCTGTGGGTGAGCTCCATGAGGTAGCGACGCAGAATAGCATTCTGTACCTCCGAGGGGCGCTTGCGTTGTGCGCCCTACGGAGGATCGTAGCGCACGGGAGTTCGGCAGCATGTTTGAGGAGTGCGATTAGACACCATCCGTTCGATTTGAGATTCAAAAATAAGCACTTGGTCAAACATCATCAAGTGCTGGTGATTTCACCATTACATTAATTAGTTAACTCCAGCACAGAGCCTTTAAAGGCATATTTGGGTGCTTCCCCTTGATCACCATAAATTAACTTGAGCTGTGCTGGGTTCAAAGCCACTGAGATTCGGTTTGATCATTCACCCCAGAACCAAACTTGGATTATCATTAAATTTTGTATTTTATATTCAAACTTCAAAATATTTCATCGCACCTTTTGAAGGCGTTTGATGATTGCACGATCCTTTGTCAGGTAGGTCTTATGGGATGTGTAAACGCCTGTAGGAAAAAGGGTTGGGGGGGGGGGTGGGTCAAGACAAAAGAATGATGTGCGTGTTGTGCTCCGGTGTCTTGTAAAAAGTGTTCAACACAACTAGGCCTTTACTGATCATTTGTATATGCACATAAGACGCCATGGAAAGACTCGTTCAACAACTCATGCATGGTCTGATAGAAGAACCCCGCGCCACCATGACCCACGTACCTGGCTTTGCATCCAGAGACCTCAGTTTGTTTACTTTCTTGATTTTTGTTTGCTTTGATGCATCAGCTGTGAAACAGAGAATTTTTTTTTTTACAAACAAACATGGGCCCTGCTGGAGTACGTCATACTGAGAGCTCATTGTTTGTTTCAGAGTATGCACTTATGGTTGTGTTGTAAGCGGTGGCATATTAACACTCAAAGGTCTCTAAATGTCTTGCGACCTTTGTTTTTACTGCCAGCACATTTACGCCACTGTGTTTTCACAGTTCGTCGATTCAGCCTGTGGAATGTGGGATTCCCTTTTCAACGTGAGGTTCCACATCATCACAGCACTACTCTACAAGTATGTCGACAATTTGCAAAATCACAAGTTCGTCGGATTGCATTTTCATTGTGAAGTGCAAAGCTATATACATCGTCACACCATGACTTACAAGTGGAAATTAAGAGGATACCAAGAACACAGGCATGGCACAGAGCTCGCACGGCGAATGGGAAAGAGATTATCCATACCAGGCCCCCGCAGGTCCCCGACGCGCACGATGTGTGGCCATTGCTGAAGAGTTTTAACAAAGAAGGGGTTTGTCACGCCGAGGATGACAGATGGCCTGGGAGAAAGGACAGGATGTGAGATTAGAGATCAACACTTCATTACACATGATTTCAGATTCAAAATGGCAGGATGTATTTTCCTAACGGACATGATTCAGGCCTATTTGCTGAATCATATTTGCATGTGTGGTAGCTCATCATTTTGGCTACTGAAAAAAAAATACAGAGGGGGTCCAGGTGATGGCACCCTCACCCCTTCCCTGGTCTGCATCTAGTACCAACTGGTGAGTGACCAGGGGGGGTGAAGCCACCGTAAAGCTATCAAATATATTCTACTTTAGTCATTTGCTTTGATATCCAGTTCGAAATAACGTTTCGTCATTGTTAATGTAAATTAAATAAAAGTAGGAAGAACAAGAATTGTCTTTTAACATGTTTCATCATCTTCATCAATGTGATTCGTTCCTTCCAATGGGCTGTCATTCGCTGCCTTGGCTTTAGTCCAACACTCCCAAAGTTAATCCATATTTTCATTTTGACCAAGTGTAGAGATCGAAAGTAAGGCCCCCGACATCCCCACCATGTTGACACGACGTCACGTGCTTCCCACTTTCGCCATCAAATGTCCAGTGTGAATATCACATTTTATGTCCGAGTTAATTCGCACTCCACAAGGTAAATTTAATTCCACATTACTTGCCAATCATCATGATTTCATTAAATGTTATAAAGTTTTCTGTTTTGTTTTTATTTTTGCTCTTGATGAGTGTCAGATCAGCCAATCAAAGCTTTGATGACGGTTGGAACGCAATTGCTCATTGTGTCACAAAACGCACACCGAGCCCCCCCCCCCAGCCAACCCTTCATTTGTCCATCTTTTTTTGAACCAAGTTTCACACTGCCGGCCAAATTCATCTCATTCTTGCATCCATTGTGACCGCCAGGTCAGTTTACCGTTGTTCATCTCTCTCATCATCGTTCACCATGTCATTGCACCGAGTTCACTTTTGTAATAAACTTCATTGTTCATATAACAAAAAAAAGAGCCAAAGTTGATAGCATAGTGTCAGTCGCAAGACTTCGTGAATATGAAATTATCCCAAAAACAAAAAAGAAAAAAAAGTTTACGTGTTGTATCCCACTGATGGGCCGGGTCTGGATCCGGACCTGAACCAAAATCGAATCGGCTTGTTTTTGTCACCAAACCAACTCATCCACCAAATTTTGTCAGAATCCGTCCAAAAGTTTTTGAGATATCATGCTTTCTATAGTTTTTTGGTACTTCCTCTCAATGGTGAAGAATCACTGAAAAAAAAATTATTGGATCCAGCTCCACATCTTCACCAAAACCGAATCAATTTGTCCTTGTCACACACCCAACCTGTCCACCAAAATTCGTCCGAATCCATCGACAACTTTTTTGAGATATCCTACTCACAGACAGACAAACAGAGGTGAATACATAACCTCTGTTCACCTTCCGTGTCAGACGTAACAACTAAACAAAGCCATTATTGGAATCCACGGTACTCACTCATCAGCATCTCGACAAGCACAGGATTTGCTCCATCATCTTGCTGCAGATCGATTGATAGCCTCACAATCTTTTAACTACTCACTTATCATCTTGTTACTAATGTTCCTTCGACCACATGCTCCACCACTACCTCCTTAGCCTCAGGCTCTACCACTACCTCCTTCGCTTCGGGCTTCTCAAGTTCATTCAGTCATGATGTTTGCCACGGAAGGTGGGATGAGGTTATGTTTTCACTCCCTGTTTGTTCCTTGTGACCCTTATGTAGTATATGGTTCATGCTCACCTGCATTCCTTTTTGTACTTCCTGTCCATCAACCTCTCTTGCCTCCTGTCCTATAATCCCCCCCCCCTCCTTCCTGGATATCATTGCCAACTCCTGTTATCTCCCACAAAGACTCGTGTTTTCTATTCTCATGAAACTTGTTCCTTTGTTTGATGGCTGTTGACATAATGATTGATACTCACGTTTGTATTATATGTCTGTTTGTCTCTTGTCTACCTTTCCCAAGTGTCGGCTTGCTGACCTTTATCATTTCGCTCTTTCATGAGCCTTGAACAGTTTCAATGATGAGGAATAGGTGAACTCCTTTGTAGGTTGGAGAGACCTTGCATCCCACCTCTCACCAAATTATGATGAAGTAGAAGTTTGACGAGTAAGATCAACATTACCCATCACGAGGCCGACACTTGGCACTTTCTATACTCTGACCGCAGCCTCTGGATCTTTGACAATCTCTTGTGTCCCCCACCCTTGCAGCGAATCATCTAACCTTCCCAAGATGCACATGTTCATTGTTTTTTTGGGGGTTTTTTCTGGAAACATAAGTCAAGGCTCGTGGAAGAGATAGAACACAACAAATCAGGACGTAACATAACACAAGAAACAGCAGCAGAAGAAGGGGGGAATTGCCAACAACAGGGTGTTGGGAAAAAACTGTTCAGATGGTCAAACAAGGGACGTGGGATGATTAGAGATGGAGGTTAATCGCTGATTTGAGGATCAGTGGGGAAAAATGAGATAGAAGAGTATGGAAGGTGGTTCTACATGCAAGGGGCGAGGGGAGGAACAAATGAGTGAGGTGAGCAGTGGTTCTGGATTTTGGTGGTTGCTGGTGGACTCCGTGCGTCCTGCAGATACCTGGGGGGAGGGGGGAAAAAGCACGGAGAGGGCAGATGATGCAAAACCAGAAAGGAGGCGGAAGAAGACAGAGACCACCGCACCGACCTGTCGGTGATGGTGAAGTGATAGACCCACAGACTCAGCTTCATCGCTAAAGATTCCAATGATCTTGAAGGGTTGTGTTTCCATGGTGTCTAGCTGAGCAAGGTGTGATGCAGGGGTGCCAGTCCAGAGGAAAGAGCAGTGTTCCATCAAGCTGTGGATGAAAGCCTTGTTGGTGGATAGGAATGACTTTGCATGAAAGAGGATGCCCAGTCGCTGTCTGGTTTTGGAGGCCAACTTTGAAATGTGGCTTGTCATCGAGAGATCATGGCTGAGAGTGAGACTCGAGAGTTTGAGTGACAGAACTTCTTCGAGAGGCTTGTTGAGAAAGTCAATGAAGGGATGTGTGGTATGGTCCTTTCAGAGAGAGAGAGAGAGAGAGTGTGTGGGATTTCTCAGGGTTAAAAGACATATTCCAAGTGTTTGACCAGTTTGTGATTTTGTTAAGATCTGAGGAGAGGTAAGAGGCTGCAGCCTGTCACAAGGATGAGAGATGTCACGGCAGAGAGTGGAGTCATCAGTAAATAGATAAAGGGATTTCCCAAACAGTCAGTGAGATCATTGATGAAGATTAGGAATAAGATGGGGGCCGAGAACATGGCCTTGGGGTACTTCAATCTTGACAGTGAGAGAAGAAGAAAGGGTTCTGTTGAGAGCCACATGTTTGCTATGAGAGTGGAGGAAGGCAGGAATCCAAGAGTGGAGTTGGCCTTGGATTCCATAGGCAGAGAGTTTGGAGAGCAAGGCAGGATGCCACACTGTATTGAAAGCTCGACATATGTACAGAGAGACGGCCCTGATCTGACATTGAGAGCCTCCATCCATTGCTGGGTGAGTAGAAGCAGCATGTCCAAGGCAGAGTGACCTGGTCTAAATCCAATTGATGATCTGAGATGAGGTCGTTGGAGAAAAGGAATGATTTAATGTCATCTGCGATGATGGATTCCGTGATATTGCTGATAGCAAGGAAGCTAATTGGTCTGTAGTTAAGAGGATCTATCTCTGCACCTTTTATGTAATGCTTTGATGTTGGCTGATTTGCAAGCAGAAGGAAGATGACCTCGGGTAAATGACAGGGTGAAAAGGGCAGAGAGAGGATGTGTAAGAGCAGCAAAGCAGATTTTAGGACTCATGAGTTGATGCCATCCGGTCCAGTTGCAGAGTCAGAATTAATGGTCGAAAGAAACCTTTCCACATTTTTCAGGCGTAGATGAGTATGACTGGGAATGGCGGGTACGGAGAGGGAGGGGTTAGGGATACAGGATTTTGAAGCAAACACAGAATTGGGGTATTCGGCCTTTCATGAGCGGAGTCGGCTGTGGTGCAATTTGAAGTGAGGGAAGGGAGGGAGGGGGAGCACACACCAGAGACACACTTGACAAGGCACCACTATGTTTTAGAGGAGGTAGACAAGTTTGAAAGCTCATTCTTGAGATTGGACAAGATGTTGTTTTCTGCATCTCCTGCGAGTGGACACACACTTGTTGCGGGCTTTGTGGAATGATCTGAGGTTGCCTTCGGTCAGATTTCCCTTCCAGGAGGAGAATGCAAGTTGTTTTAAAGCAACTGCCTCACCACAGGATTCAGTGTACCAAGGATGGAAGGATTGGTAAGATAACTGAAATTTTTTTTCCCGATAAAATTATTCTCTATTGTATGCATTAACTCCCACACCTCCCTCCACTTCCTCAATACGGTGAGTCATCTGAAAGTAAAGTCAGTTCCCACATCAATCACCGGTCTGCTATCTCTCGCTCTCCCTTTCTATTACCGCACCTGTTTCTCATACCTTTCCACCTTTTAATCTTGACCACCTCCGTGCAACATCAACTTTAATCTTACAGATTTCAAAAAAAATGCTTTTTGAGGGACAATGGGTGATTGTACACACGGTGCCTGCTTCTGGCTGGTGATTTCCCGGAACTCGCTGTCGTGGATGGTGAAATAGGGCCGGAAATCGCTGCTGTACCTCAACGGAAAGATGGAGCTGAGGGGTGAGGTGGTAAGGCAAAGAGTGAAAGAGAGGGAAGTAATTATAAGAGCATCATAACACCAGCATCGTAAATACAAACAATATCGTTTGTGCAAAAGCAAGATGAGAAAACGAAGGACTGAGTGTTGTGATTTGAGTGCATTATTATTATTATTATTATTATTATTATTATTATTATTATTATTATTATTATTCTCGAGCAAGCAGCCATGTGCCTGCATGCTACCACTTTAACATGATGCAGGAAGTCAGGTGCACTGGTCACCTAACAAGTGCGAGGACTGTGTCGGCTGTTGCTGCAGGTGATGTGGCCATGACAACAAGAGGTTCACCCAATAGTACGAGCTCCCAGAGCAGCTGCAAATGGGGCAGCACTGGCTGCAGCGCCCTGTAACACAGTCATGTCAGGGGTTTCACACTCAACAGTTAAAAACGTTTTGGAGTACACGCCGATTGATACATGGTACAGCAGAACTGCCCGACAAAGATGGACAAGAGAAGAGGTAGAAAGAGTAAGGAGGGGAAATTAATTGCATAAACGAGGAAAAACATTCTCAGGCAGTACCATTGGAGTGCAAACCTCAAACGAAGCAATGAAAATGGAAACAAAAATGTATAACTAAAGTCTTTATCGTCCTTCCTCAAGCTCAGACAAGCACTTTGTGCTCAAACTCCGAATCGAAACTGGCCACAAGTGTGATTCACACGAATACGAAGCATTACAAAACGAATGGCTTAGCTGTCAAAGAGGAAGAAGCAAAGGCATAAATTAGAGAGTTCCTAGAACCCGACGCAGTGTTAAGGATTCTAATTCGATTGAAATAAAATAATGATTCGATCATATTAAAAAAATTCTGGAAATTTACTGTTGTTGATGTTAGTTTAACTATATTAATAGAATGAAAGCAGATCGCAGAAAAAGGTGAAACTATGCGATTCAGCAGGTGAACCGGATGACACGCTCTGCGTGCGAAATACCGCTATCAACTGTTATGAAGAGCACTCACCAAGTGGCTTAAGCACTCAAGCAAGCACTCCAACGAAACAACTGACCAGAAACGGCAGCTTGGCAGCGATTAGCGATCGGTCATGTCAAACGCCACCCGGAGACACCCAGTGTCAAACAATGTGAGAATTGGACAAATGAACTTTCTTTTTGCATTCAGAACTGCTGCTAAGGTCTTTATGTTTTTTTGAACTGCAGATTATTATTTTGAAATTCCGCTCAGGTCTGAAGCACCACCTTATTTAACACGTCCAAGAACTGCAAAACGAGGTTTTTGGAAGTGGCAAGAAGGTGATTTTTTGTTGTTGTTGTTGTTGTCGTGTTCAAGTGCATAATTTAAATGAAATAAAATAATTTTTTTAAACGGCGTATAAAAACATTCAGGAATTTACTGCCGTTGAAGCAGTCGATTACATCACCTTATTTAACACATTGCGTTAGTTCTTCATGCCTGTTTGTGTCCTTTATGACATCACTAAAAAGAGTAGGTTTCCTGTTTGGAATGATTTTCAATTTTTTTTGATGGCCAGACATCAGTAGTAAAGACCGTGGCCAGACCAGATATCAGACAGTAAAAAAAATCTCACTCCTCTGCACATGTGTGACTGGGACGAATTCAGAGCCGGTGAACTCGGGGTTAGTTTTCTGATTAATGTTCCGATTGATGTTCAAAATATAACATTCAATTGAAATAAAGTTGTTCCTCTTGTAAACTGACGTTTGTAGACGGGTGGACAGACAGAGAAGTGAACCAAATGCTTTACCCCATGCTTCGTGTTCGTGTGTGTGGGGTAATAAAGGATAAAAAAACAGCGAGAGGAAAGTGGAATATGATCCAAAGCAGAGGGAGGAACGACCAAGGAAAAATACACCGCAAAGCAGTCAGCAAAGATAAACCTGGAGGCTGCTGCTACATCTTTTCGTGTAATCGGTGGATAAACCACTCGTAAGGAATGTTGCATTCGAACAAGATTAAAATGAACCATCAACGCAGGGAACGATCTGCACATGGCAGAATGTTATAGATAGTTATATTATATAGTTATATTAATTATAGTAATAGATAGCTATATTAATCTACCTATAAAACAATATTCCAACGTCAGATTGAACCTCGTATTTGGAATTCCACCAAAAAGGAAATTGGGGCATGTACGAGGGAGAATGCGTGCAGGGAATGCATGACTACACAGGAAAGCACAGCCATGCAGGAGGAGCCGGCGCTATGTCCTGATCAGGAAGTACAGCCAGCGGTTGCTGCAAGCACGAAGAGGTACGTGGACAGCACACACACGGACGTGGTACAAATAGGTAGAGTGGGGTTTGTAAAAGGTGTGTGCGTGCCTGTATGATTGGTTACGTGTGTGTGGTGCGCAGGTTTTGCGGATGCATGGATTGAACTTGCACCCAGGCCCATGGTGCGTGATACCATGGTGGAGGTTACCCGGCCGTGTCGCGAACAATGTGCTTCGGCACGCAGGGAGTGGATGTGCTGCGGCACTGAAGCCAGGTGGGACATGGTGTGCATTGCGGGTGTGGGGAAAGTTGAGCGTGCCGGTGATGATCCATGCACATGTGTGAGTGAAAGGATGAGTATATAGTCAGTGCGTGTGCATGGTTAGCATGGACTGCGAGGGTTAGAGAAACGTGTATGGGGGCTAACGGTTTAGTTTTGAATTTAAAAAGGCTTCCCCAGACTGTAGCATGTACGAATCCGATTTGGAGTGAACCGACCAGAGGGGTGCAAAGGTCGCTGCATGTCCGAGCATACTTTCATGCAGGCAGGCCTTTGCCAGGTAGATAGTGTGAGTTTTATGGAGAACGCGGTGGTTGAAAAGAAAACGTTGCTGTTTGGGCGTGTTTTATCACCCTGGTAATGCCTCACTATGCTGCCTTCCCTTCCTTTCCCCTCCCCTCACCCTGCCTTCCCTTCGCCTCTCATGCTGCCTTCCCTTCCCCTCATGCTTACCTCCTCCGAAACCCCCTCCACCGCCATACAACTCTGTGGAGGTCGAGGAGAGGAAGGGGCACAAAATAATATGTGAATTGGATAATGAACAATTTTTGAGTGGTCAGAACGGTCTCCCCCTCCCCCTTCCCTCCTCTCTCCCTGCCCTGCTCTCTCCCCCCCATTCCCTCCTCTCCCCCCTTCCCTCCTCTCTCCCACCCTTCCCTCCTCTCTCCCTCCCTGGCTCTTCCCCCCCATTCCCTCCTCTCCCCCTTCCCTCCTCTCTCCCCCCATTCCCTCCTCTCTCCCCCACCCTTCCCTCCTCTCTCCCCCACCCTTCCCTCCTCTCTCCCACCACCCTTCCCTCCTCTCTCCCACCATTCCCTCCTCTCTCCCCCCATTCCCTCCTCTCTCCCCCCATTCCCTCCTCTCTCCCACCATTCCCTCCTCTCTCTCCCCCCATTCCCTCCTCTCTCCCACCCTTCCCTCCTCTCCCTCCCCAACTCCTCATATACCCGTCTGCGAAGCGACGGATTGTATTTGCTCGTATAAAATAATGTAACATTTTCTCCACTGCAAATCTTACCTTTACCATCCTACATTCCTTCTCAGACACTTTTTCCCATTTCTTTCTCATTCTTTCTAATTGCATGTCTGAACCTCATTTATTTAGTTTTGCCTTGTGACGATGTCACAGTCACAGTTGTTGTGAAAGTCCATTGTGTTTTTAATCCCTTAATTAGCCTCCATCATACATTATGTGATTTCACACAAATAAACAACAAATTGGATAAAAATATTTTGCTTCATTTTTCACAATCATACACCTTTTACTATCGCTTCGACCCCCTGCCCCCCACACCCTGACCCCAGGTTACAAAATCATGAACTGTGAATCAAAGCTCACCGAAACATGTCGCCTTCATGGACCGAGGAGAGCACCAAGGGAGCAGGTAACATATTCTACAGAGAAACACATCCAACATTGGAAGTCATTCATTTATTGTCTTTCGCACATTCATTCATTCATTCATTCATTCATTCATCACTCAGCCATTCTCTATCAGCATAAAGCCTGGACCGAAAGGATAGCTTGTGAGGTCGTGCACCTACCTTTGAGCTGTCTCGTCTGGGTTTGATTCCAATCCCGACTATAAACTGTCACCTGAGCTGGCGTTTTACAAGTGGAGTGCTGCATCAATGAGAATGTCATCCTGACGAGGGTGTTAAGCTGGCTGTCCCCTCTGCCAGCACTTGTCATAATAATGCGGCAGGAGTAGACCATTTGGCCCATCAAAGGCTGCGCTAGTATTGCCAACGTATAGTTGTTTGTCCGTGCTCTATCCCATTTAAATGCTGAGTGCAAAGTAGCGGTATGTGCAGTTTTTTTTAAAGTCTTTGGCACGACTCGGCCGGCGTTCGAACCACCATGCTCCCAGACTCAGAGCGGATGCTCTCACCACTACGCCACTGGGTCTGGTTAAAGATCAAACGGTGCCTTTTTGAAAAGAACAGGCCAATATCTGCTCGTACCGTGGTCAAATTCTACATTCGTGTTCTAATTTACGGGGATCTCTGCAACAGCAGCATACAGAAACCCAGATGCAAAAACCCAGAAATATTGCAATCGCCACCTGAAGTGGTAACAGATTATCCAACTTGGCATTCCCATCTGAGCACATGGCTCGTGATGCTCAAATGCCATATCGCGTTGATTTGTCCATTGTGTACCATTGTCTTTGTCATTTGTGTGAAAGTACACTGGTCTTCTCATGTCCTTTGTGCAGCATGTGATGCAAGTATAGGCTCATCCATGAGCCTGAAATCACCGTTAAAACACCATTCGTTCATGTCGTACACAGCCTGTGGCTGCTGGTTGCATCATTGCTGGGAGCCTGGCTGTGCCCCTGATGCAGTGCCCTCTGTAGGTTAAAGCAGGAATTTATAATTTGTTCAGAGTGCCGGCGATAGATCGCCGACTCTTCGCAAAAGACACCGTGGGATCTTTAACATCCACCGACGAATGCTGGCAGACAGGACGCTCAGCTTCACGTCCATCCGAGGGACACCGCACTCTGCCTGCAATACATCAGCATGACCGTTTATAGCTGGGCCGAGATTCAAACCTCGATTCGGCAGCTCAGATGTGAGTGTGCATACCTCTAGGAAATCCTGCCAGTCATGTTTAAACCCAAAACTGATCGATAAATAAACGGAAATTAAGGTGACGCACATGTGAACAGAAGCGGCAGACCTCGCTGCATAAAGTACATGATAAAAGGAGTCTCTCAGACCAACCTCACAGATGTCTTGTTTCAGGGTACATGCAGAAAACTTGTCTGAGCGTGAAGGGATGCGCACCTGCAGAAACAGGGTGAAACCGAAGGGGAAAATCTACATATTATGTACGCAAAATTGCCAAAATGTTTGGTGCCATTTCACCCGCCACGACACGCGCATCAAAACCATGATCTCTTTCTCTGCCCGTATATATCGCATCAGTTTAAATTGATGATGGTATTTCTAGGTAGTTGACGTCGATCGGACCATTGGGCATGGAACACGTAGCACGTATCCATAATACGGTGGTGGTGGTCATTGCCGAAGAGGAAGTTCATAGTTGCTATCGAATAAGTTTCTTGAAGTAGTTTCCTCATTCCAGCTTAGTTTAATGATTGTCAGATATCACCGAATCTGCGCATTCAAAACCTCAGTATTGTTTAATTGGCATATTTACCTCCACAACCGAAGATGGACGGAGGTTATGTTTTCACCCCTTGTTTGTATGCGAGTACAATATCTCAAAAAGTTATGAACAGATTCGGCCAAAACTTGGTGGACAGGTTGGGTGTGTGACAAGGACGAATTGATTCGATTTTGGTGAAGATCCTGATCCGAGAAGTTATAAAGTTGTTGTTCACCATTGAGAGATGGGGCCCATAATATGTAGCACGATATTTCAAGACGTAGCGGATGAGTTATGACTAAACTTGGTGGATGAGTTGGTTGGGTGACAACGATAAGTTTATTGGATTTTTTTTTAAGGTGCGGATGCAGATCTGGCTTCTCAGGGGGATACAAAACACGAACTGCTCAGCCTGGCGGAGGTATGCGCTATACCGAGTGCTGTTCTGTGGTGGGCTTGCGATCCTCGGGTCCCGTGTTCAAATCCCACTCATCTGTTGAATTAATACGAGGTGGGGTTGACTCGGTCTGTCATCCTTCCGAGGTCGGCAAAATGAGTGCCAGCTAGCTGGTATACTGTGTCGGAGTGGCGACCCGTACAGGGTTGTGCCCAATAGCCCAGAAGACTGCTTTGGCAGCACCAACGCTCTGCACAGAGTGTGGTCCCAATAGATGGAGTGCTGTTCTCGTTTGTTTTTGTGGGTTTTTTTTTTTACAGGTTCCTGTTCAGCACACTTAGTTTATTTATTTCAAAAAGGTGAACGATTGGACATTAGGTTTTATTGTCTGACTACAATCATTTGTTTTGCTGTGCTGGTGTGAATTGGTGTCAGCCGTTGCGTAGAAGTGTTCTTTGTGCTGGCAGATGGGACACACCGTCCATCAGGCATTCGTCAAAGCACCAACGCGGGTGTGTAAACATGGTAATTATATATTTTTGGAATTTGTTTACATATTTTTTGGAGTTTGTTTATTGCGACGATCCATCTGTACTTCAGCACAGATTTAGCAGGAGGGTGAGGAGGGGGTCGGGGGAAGTACCTGTAACTCCTTCCCTCTCCTACTATCCTCGACTGCTAAGCTTGTTATATGAACTATGTGGATAGACCTGAACAGGTATGCGAATGCCCACAACAATAAACAGACAGCGGGGGTACGTGGGCTAGCAGCTGATAAAAAAAATGTGTACGACAATTGTGAAACAAAACTGCAATTCGGAAAAAAACTACTCGACGAACCTGCTGAACCATAGGGTACAAAAGAGGACACCACTCCTTAGCAGCGGTACACTCAAAGGAACATGGCGCTGGAAATGAAAACACTTGGAGAGCACATGGCGCATTCCTCATATTGGGGGGAAACCGCTGTGTGGTAGGGTCATCGAGGAATCCCCACAAACCAAATGCTGAACAAGGTTAACGTGCATGTTATGGCAGGGACAACGTTCAGAAAGAGTTCAATGAACAGACAGCAAACAGTACCACAACCGAACAAACAAACCGCTGTAATAATGGAGTATTATCAGAGGAGACGTGACCGAACGGTACAACAGCGTGGACCCGGGTTGTTGTGAAATGTCGCCGTTTAAAGGAAGCAGAAAAAGATATCTTGCTGCTAATGAAAGCAACCAAACGTCCCGATGATACCACTCACCCGTCGAGATACTTAAAATATCATGACAATCAAGACCTTAACTCATCAACACTGATGTGATGAACCATCTCACATCTTCCCCAATCCAAAACCATGATATTTTCTCCACTCGTTACCCCCACCCCCAACCCCAATCCCTTCTCCTTCCAAGTTTCCTTCGGTATCCATCTTATCCATCCCATGCATCCTTTCCTGCCCCCTCCCCTCCCACTCCTCTCCACACCCATTGCTTGCCCAAGTCTGCCTCTATCTTGTCCTATAACTCCATTATTGGTGTCTCCCCCACTTCCTCTCGACTGTAACCTTTGTCCTGTTACCTCCTTATCTGTTCAGTGTATTATCTCTTCCAAGAGCCTTGACACTGTATACAAAAATAAAATAAAAATCGAGATTCCGTGCTCACCTCTTGTGCGCTGTAACTCCCAAAGTTATCTACACTGTTCGCTATTTCCAACACACTGGATGTAACCGCTTGTTAACGTCGTTCATGAACAAGTGGTTATTTTGAAATATCCTGAGAATTGTGATTGTTTACCTATAATTTTCTTTACAGTCTTGTATTTAGCTTTTCCTGGCATTGTTATGCAATTTGTTTTCATGCTGTGATAACACAATGCCAAACACCCAATCCCCATTCGGCCCTTGATCCTGGTTGGTGTGGTGTGAAGACAAAAATCGACGATTCTCGCAATATTGGCTCGCTCTCAGTCCAGTTAGTCCGACAGTGCTGAACGCAACACTGCTCGGTGGCTTCTGATTGAAATGACGCTAATGTACCAACACCGTGCGAGGGACCGTGCAAGCCAATGTCTCCTAACACCGTACAACGGAGTACGATTGATGACACGGAGGTGCTGCAACATTGATGTGATGTGTACCTGTATGACGAGCCCCATGATGGGGAGATTGAGGGTTTTTCCAGGAATGGGATTGGGCCATCGGTCAATGTCCTTGCAAGCTGTAACATCAAGGGTGGGAGTCAAAGAAAAGAAGAAAACGAGTTAATTGGGGCTAGGGGCGTTGTGTGATTATAAAATAATGAGCGGAGGTGCGTGTGCCGTTAGTGCCAAATCCATTGCTCCGATGAGTTAGCAACAATGGCGCCATGTCCGTAACACACGGCGAGAGGTCGAGACACAGACTGGTTTCTTGAGTTGGACTTTTAACGCAACGATGCAAACTCCGTGCTTTGGTGCGCACATGCGATGCCGAGGGATAGGAGTGCTTGTTGTTGAAGACAGGTGCAAGATAACTTGCGAGGACGCACGAGACCCCCGCCTGTAGTGCAACCAGGGTGACAGCATATCTTTCCGCCTCAACGGGGTGGTGGGAGAGGCATGACAGTATCCCGTGACTATGTGCGACCGTGGCTGAGACCGGCGTGACATTGGGAATGGTTAAAAACTTCGCTTTTCAACGTGCGAGGAGTACCGAGCCCGGGGGCAAAGAGCCGAAACTCCACGACAGTGGTTTTGGACTAACGGATTGAGGACACAATCACACCTGGCTCGCTGGTTTGCTGGGGTGTTTCTGCCCGACATGACATTGTTTGGAAGCATTGTTTTTATGAAACATCTTGGGGAATCTTTCAAGCGACAACTTTAAGCATTTGTTAACCCATGGGAACACCCGTCCATTGTGTCCCCCTCCCCCCCCCAAAAAAACTCAATCCCTTCAAACACGTTTCCTCGCGATTAATCTTCTCTATCTGAGATCATCCTTCTTTCGCAATGTCCTCTCAAGCACAGAAAAAAAAAAGTGATCAGCCACCGAAATGTAAAATGAACAAAGGAGGAAACAAAAGTTCATGGTTTCCAAAAGGAGCTTCTGTCCATGACTAGAAAGGCTCTGCAAGAAGGTTAAAACCAAGGGCAATGAGTCGTACCAGCCTCCAAGCACGGCTCCAGTTTCTCAAAGTACTCCGGGGCCACGAGCTTGGCCACGGAGCTGAACAGGTTCACAAAGGGCAGCCGACTGAGGAGGACGAGTGACTGTGGAGTGGCAAAACAAAAACTTGCTGGAAATTGAATGTGCATGATGAAATATGTACTGTTGTCATGACAACATTCAACATGTAAGGATTAGTTAATTAGCAAGCAGGTCACCTTCACTCGCATTATGCATAATCCGCCTACGGACTTACCTTCTGAAAGTATCCTCGTTTTAGGGAATTGTCTTTCACTTGACGAAAGTACACGTACCCGTAGAAATAATGAGGATCTCTCTGGGGATGAGCAAAAGTTTAAAGTTACTGATAATGGTGAACGAAAGACAAAAGCATAAAGAAATCATCTTGCCTCGCACGTTCATTCTGAACAGCAATACCATCGTTAACAGGAACACGCTACTATTATGGCCCACATACCTTTTTCATGCATGCACCCTATTAAAGAGCAGGTTTTGGGTCGCTGATGACTTCGCGTGATTCGAAGGTTGTAATCACATTAATAATAATCGTTGGGCAATTATTTTCTTACATTTGAAACTCAAAATATGCTAAAATTAACTTTTAAGTCAAAACTTTTGTCAGTGATCGAAAAACAGACGGGAATTTACCGAAGATGCTATGACGTCACGTTCTCCGAAAACTTTGTGAACATTTGAAAACAGCGTGTGAACGAACAATGGCGAGATGCGCATCAGAGAGTGATTTCAGCGGCGATGAAATTGAGTGTTTTCATTCCGATATTGCCGAGGACGAGTCGGAGGATGATGGGAATTTATACCATGGAGTTTCTGCCCCTGAGCCATATAAATTTGAGCCACTTGCAAGTGCCAGAAAACGGCCGATTTCATGTACAAGTGGTAGGACTGACTGCCCGGCAGTTCACACTAACAGACTCCACCAGACAGATTGGTTTGTAGATTTTCAATTTCTTGTCCGATGCATAAAATAATGTAAAGTTTGAGTCGTCTGTGACTTGATATAATGATTTTTAACCCTCTAGTCACTCAAGAGTCGGAAATAGAATGAATCAATAATGGACCCAAATATATTACACACCGTAGCCTTGGCGTTGAAGTCTTTCTGACAGCTGAGCTTGACCCCAGCGAGAGTGAACAGTTAGAACAAACCCCAACTTTCAAGAGACTGTTGTGGCATATAAATACCAAAACATGTTTAGCTTCATGGGGAAATATTCTACCAAATTTAGAAAAAAAAAGTGGAAAATTGATCAATTTTTAAAATTGAAATGAAATAGCCCAATTTGCTGATGCTGTTAAAAAAGTAATTCAATCAACAATAAGTTGATTTGTTGAGATTTTTTCATGCTTGTGTTTTTCAGAAAGTTTATTTAAGTGTTTTTCCACGTACTCTTTAAGAATACATTTCAAGGTTTTTATCACTTAAACTCAACAAATGATTCTGTGACAGAGCAGTATCTCAAGAACTTGTCAACCAACAACTAATATTCACAGAGTGGTGATCAGATGTGTTTACGCCTTCGTAATCCTTGGCTGTGAAATGGTCACCACTAATGACAAGTCCATCCAAAGGGTCCTCTTTACCCGTTTTCTTTGGGGGGAAATTCGCTCTTTTGTTTGTACAAATCTTATCCACTGCCGGCAAATGTTTGATTCCTTCGGGAATCGGTGGTAGCGATTACCCGTTTTCCAGCCATTTTCGCATAACATGACGACACACGTACGAGGCATGATGTACAAATATCCAAATAACTTTGTTCTACAATAATTCAAAATAAAAAAGGATAATATAGACAGTTGCAAGCTCAAAAAAAGCGAAAGAACGGCCCGCTCAACTGGACACTTCTTCAATGAGCGAGTAGTCCGCTTTGTTTTGGAAAACGTGACGTCACCATCCATATATGGGCACGCAGCTGTCTTTTTCAACATCCTCGAGAAATAACAACTTCGGAGTTAGATTTCATTAATTTTCCCAATAGTTAGGCAACCACAATAGTTTGCATCGAACTATTTAATGCACATATAATCATATTGATAAATTTTCAGAACATGTTTGGTGACCCGCAACCTGCTCTTTATGTCACATCGTTTCTTGGGCATGCGTTATGACGTCATACATTTAATTCTTCACTCGCTCTCAGTGGCGCAGGTAATAAACATTCCTTGCAGCAGCACAGTACTATATATCCTAATCATATTCCAGGATTACCCCGGCCTTAGATTTTGTGGATAAAAAAAATAAAATAAATGGTGTTGAGGAAACTACAGTGATGGATACCAGAAGTAAGGGTTGTCTGATTTGGGACGTCCCGTTTTTCAAGTGACGTGCAGAGATCTCCAAATGAAATATCCAGTCTCGAACAGAAGCGAAAGACAAGATGATTTGACCAATCGTGCTCACAAATGCATTTCCATTGTCTCACAAGACAATGCTTACGCACCTGCAGCAGTACGGGCATGTCCACGTCGTGAATAACATCGGGAATCGCTCTTCTGCTCGGAGACTGCCTAAAGCGGAATGTGAACTGTGTGTCACCATGGCAACCTGCAACGTATGTACATGTGTTGAGGGTTATCAACAACGGCAAATGACTGGAATAAGTTACCCATTTTTCCCGAAGGATCTGATTACATCTCAAATCATGGAAATGTAAAACGTGCACAATGGTTGTGTTGCGATTACAGTGACCGTACCTGAATTAGAGTCTGGGAAAGCCAAGTAGCAGGTGCTGGTTTTCTGTGAGGCAGGACAGCCGACATTGAGAGTGGAGTTTTATCAATATTTGACAAAGTGTAACGAGGATGCAAGTTTATCCTTACCTCTTTCTCTGTAAGTTTTACGTGGGGTGGGTAGATAGCCTGTGGATAGAAACAGATGCGAACAAGTTAATGCAAGACCACCAGGACGATTAAGCCCGGTGGTGACGGCACACGTTGATTATAATTCAACTCCAGGGAACACAGAACAATTTTCAATTGCAGCGTCAACATTTGCATCGATTTTAGAAGCTATAAGCTTGAGGGTATCGCGTTACATGTTATTGCCATGCTGTCTAGTACTGTCTTTTAAAAACATCATGGGGATTTGTTGAAGTCACATGTTTCTTCTTTGATGGCCACAATTATTCCGAGGTTCTTGTCGGGTTGGTCTTTGATGAACTGGCTGGCTTTGCCTGACATGACATTTGACTTGTTAGGGCAGAAATTTGTTATTCATTTGTTCAGGGTGTCGGTGATAGCTCGCTGACTCTTCGTGAAAAACATCGTAGGGTGTTTCATGTTTAACAACTAATACCCTTAATGGTTAGGGTGGTGGGCTTGGGATCCTTTGATCCTGAGTTCAAATCCCACTCGGATGTTCAATGAATATCAGGTGGGGTTGACGCTGCCCGTCATCCTTCCGAGGTTGGCAAAATTAGTGCCGGCTTGCTGGTATACTGCGTCGGAGTGGCGACCCGTCCAGGATTGTGCCCGAGAGCCAAGGAGATTGCTAAGGCAGCACCAACGCCCTGCAAAGAGCATGATCCCAATGGTTGGAACTAATGCCGGCAGACGGGACGTCCAGCTTAACGTCCATCTGAGGGACGTCACACACATTGATGAATCACCCTGCCTGTGAAACACTGGGACGACCGTTTATAGCTGGGTCGGGATTCGAACCCAGGCTAGACAGATTCGAGGAGAGTTCAAGTCATATAAAAACAAGAAATAATTCTGAATTTTGTTTTAGTTTGTGGATTCACAACTGATGTCACAAATGCTTTTCAACCAATCATGGACAAGACCATGGCTCCCTCAAATGATCCCTGTGACATTCACCGAGTTTCATCCGAGATGCTTGCTCTTGCATTTCACACCATAAGGATGGAAAAATGAACAATTATAATCAGGAAGTTTCTGGACTTCCTGTGTCGGGATGACCCGGACACTCCATCGGTTGAACACAACACAAATCCTCAAACAAATCAACGAAGATACAAACTTTTTAAACCTTGAAAATAGCGACCAGTCGTCTGTGGAGGGAGATCCATGAAGAGTCAACATTTTTCATAACTTCAAAGGATTCCAAGAAAAGTAAGTTGTTGTTGTTGTTTCCTATGCAGCGTGTGAATGCTGGTTGCATCATTTTCTCGAAGCACCGCTGTGCCGCTAATGCAGTGCCCCCCGTTACCAGTAAGCCAGCTGCTACTCATTTTGCCGACCTCGGAAGAATGATCGGCTGAATCCACCCACCTGGTGTTATTTCAACGGTTCTTCAGCAGCTCAAACTCAAGACCCGAAGATGGAAGGGAAAGGAGACTGGGCGGGACCACGCCCACCAATCAATAGTGGGGGCGGGGCCTCGGCGGCATGTGCCAATCACACCTGAATGGGTGTGGTTAATGGCGTCATAATACGTACACTCAAAAAGTCTAATAACCTTTGTATCAATTAGTTCTTGCAATTTATCAAGTGTTCTCATAAAGCAAGAGCCACCATGGAGTGAGCCCGTTTGCGAGCTGCTGGCGCAACCATTATTCAGAGAAAGATGAATGGTTGGTTACACATGACACTCGCCGGTGACCATCACGACTTTGTTTACATTCGTTTCGGCAAATCATCCCTCTTATCATTTTACATTTTGAAAAAAAAAAAACCTTTTTAAAATTTGTTGTATAAATGATCAGACGAGGTGAGTTTCAGGGGGAGGGTATTTATTTAAAATATTCGTTCGCTTTAAGAGTAATCAATTAGTTTGTGAGGCAGAAGTGTTTACAGCTGTGTTGGTGCCGTGAATGAATTTAGGAATGAATTAAAGAATGAATGAATTTAGGAATGAATTAAAGAATGAATGAATTTAGGAATGAATTAAAGAATGAATGAATTTAGGAATGAATTAAAGAATGAATGAATTTAGGAATGAATTAAAGAATGAATGAATTTAGGAATGAATTAAAGAATGAATGAATTTAGGAATGAATTAAAGAATGAATGAATTTAGGAATGAATTAAAGAATGAATGAATTTAGGAATGAATTAAAGAATGAATGAATTTAGGAATGAATTAAAGAATGAATGAATTTAGGAATGAATTAAAGAATGAATGAATTTAGGAATGAATTAAAGAATGAATGAATTTAGGAATGAATTAAAGAATGAATGAATTTAGGAATGAATTAAAGAATGAATGAATTTAGGAATGAATTAAAGAATGAATGAATTTAGGAATGAATTAAAGAATGAATGAATTTAGGAATGAATTAAAGAATGAATGAATTTAGGAATGAATTAAAGAATGAATGAATTTAGGAATGAATTAAAGAATGAATGAATTTAGGAATGAATTAAAGAATGAATGAATTTAGGAATGAATGAATTAAAGAATGAATGAATTTAGGAATGAATGAATGAATTTAGGAATGAATTAAAGAATGAATGAATTTAGGAATGAATGAATGAATTTAGGAATGAATGAATGAATTTAGGAATGAATGAATTTAGGAATGAATGAATGAATTTAGGAATGAATGAATTAAAGAATGAATGAATTTAGGAATGAATGAATGAATTTAGGAATGAATTAAAGAATGAATGAATTTAGGAATGAATGAATGAATTTAGGAATGAATGAATGAATTTAGGAATGAATGAATGAATTTAGGAATGAATTAAAGAATGAATGAATTTAGGAATGAATTAAAGAATGAATGAATTTAGGAATGAATTAAAGAATGAATGAATTTAGGAATGAATTTCAGAATGAATGAATTTAGGAATGAATTAAAGAATGAATGAATTTAGGAATGAATTTCAGAATGAATTAAAGAATGAATGAATTAAAGAATGAATGAATTTAGGAATGAATTAAAGAATGAATGAATTTAGGAATGAATTAAAGAATGAATGTGCGAAGGAATGAATTTAGGAATGAATTAAGAATGAATGAGCGAAGGAATGAGTGAGCGAATGAATTAAGGAATGAATGAGGGAATGAATTAAGGAACGAATGAGAGAAAGGCAGGATATTGGGATCGGAATCGGAAATTTTTATTTTGCGTCTCGATGAGAAACATTTATGAAACGTGACGCACGGCGACAAAACGACGCGGACATGTCCGTGAAAAGAGACAGACATATCCCGACCGATTGGCAGACAGTCCTGACCTCGATGGCCTGACCCAATTCGAGGTCAAACGTGACGATACACACGCAGTGCAACCAGTGAGAGAATCGCTCCCAATCGGCGGCCATTCCGGCCTTGGCGTCCGGCTCCATCAATGGAGAGTGGGGAGTACGAGCGGGCCCGAGCTCGGCTCATAACGACGAGCGACGAAGAGCCGCCTCCCGCAGCTTGGCCGGATCGTCAGGACGGTGGTGGCTCGGAATCCGGATGTCGAGATCTCTCTTTCCTCTTCACTTTCAGTTCCGTGTTCTCAGCATGAGACGCAACGGCTTCCAGACGCCACCTGCTGCTGAGCGACGAGTTTGCTCAAGGATTCTGCGAGTTGTCCCCGTTATCCGAATCCCCTTGATGGGGACACACCCAGAGCCACAGCCAGTTGTGAACCCCCCCGGTATATCCATGGTGGACAATGTAATGTTTCTCACTCCCTCACAGGGTGAGGCCGAAACGCACCCTCCCACCAGGGCACCAATTTGCGAGTGCAGCGGAACACAATGACCACCTCTTTTTGAAGTTCAGTGGAATCTTTGACGTGCGTCCACAATGGATCGTTGGCATACAGGACAGCCAGCTTAATGTCTTTCCGGAGCACGGTGTACTCGTTGATGCAGCGCACCCTGCTTGTCAAGCATCAGGTGATAGTTTATAGTCAAGTCGGGAATCGAACCGTGATACTTCTGATTGAGACACTTGAAATGCCCAGATACGAGATTACCAATCCCACCACCCAGAGCAGGAGATGTGCATGGAATGAGCATAGATCACCAGTTCACCACCCAGAGTTGGAGATGTGCACGCCATGAGCATAGATCACCAGTTCACCACCCAGAGCAGATGTGCATGGAATGAGAATAGATCACCAGTTCACCACCCAGAGCAGGAGATGTGCACGCAATGAGCATAGATCACCAGTTCACCACCCAGAGCAGATGTGCATGGAATGAGCATGGATCACCAGTTCACCACCCAGAGTTGGAGATGTGCACGCCATGAGCGTAGATCACCAGTTTATCACCCAGAGCAGATGTGCATGGAATGAGCATAGACCACCAGTTCACCACCCAGAGCAGGAGATGTGCATGGAATGAGCATAGACCACCAGTTCACCACCCAGAGCAGGAGATGTGCACGCAATGAGCATAGATCACCAGTTCACCACCCAGAGCAGATGTGCATGGAATGAGCATGGATCACCAGTTCACCACCCAGAGTTGGAGATGTGCACGCCATGAGCATAGATCACCAGTTTACCACCCAGAGCAGATGTGCATGGAATGAGCATAGACCACCAGTTCACCACCCAGAGCAGGAGATGTGCATGGAATGAGCATAGACCACCAGTTCACCACCCAGAGCAGGAGATGTGCATGGAATGAGCATGGACCACCAGTTCACCACCCAGAGCAGGAGATGTGCATGGAATGAGCATAGACCACCAGTTCACCACCCAGAGCAGGAGATGTGTATGGAATGAGCATAGATCACCAGTTCACCACCCAGAGCAGGAGATGTGCATGGAATGAGCATAGACCACCAGTTCACCACCCAGAGCAGGAGATGTGCATGGAATGAGCATAGACCACCAGTTCACCACCCAGAGCAGGAGATGTGCATGGAATGAGCATAGACCACCAGTTCACCACCCAGAGCAGGAGATGTGCATGGAATGAGCATAGACCACAAGTTCACCACCCAGAGCAGGAGATGTGCACGCCATGATCATAGATCACCAGTTCACCACCCAGAGCAGGAGATGTGCATGGAATGAGCATAGACCACCAGTTCACCACCCAGAGCAGGAGATGTGCATGGAATGAGCATAGACCACCAGTTCACCACCCAGAGCAGGAGATGTGCATGGAATGAGCATAGACCACAAGTTCACCACCCAGAGCAGGAGATGTGCACGCTATGAGCATAGATCACCAGTTCACCACCCAGAGCAGGAGATGTGCATTGGTTGCATGGATTTGACAAGTTTATTGTGTTTTCATGTTGCATTGTGATGTCGTGTGAAACTAACATTATTTCCTGGACAGAGATGTTTCTGTTTTACTTACTTTATCAGCACAGTGACGATGGTTTGCAAGAAATTTGTGAACAGGACTCATGAATTGAGATGTATCGGTGGTTTTTGATAATGCACATGCATACATGGGTGTGCCGGGGCATTGTTAAGAGAGGCACGTGACCCACCCATGTCCCGATGTTGTACTGTGCTGTGCTGTGTTGTTCCTGTGTCCGAATAAAACCTGTTGTTCCCACTTCAGAGCCTTCACCCCGATCTATCGAGTGCATTACATTAATTCAGTAAATGAGGTTTCAGCAGTGAAATGCTGAGTGAGCAAAGATTCAGTAATAAAATTAGTGATTGATGATTCAGGAGATAAATTACTACTTTATATGGGTTCAGTTAGTAGGTGATGAAAAAATGAGGATTCAGTAAGTAAATAAATAAGTAAGTAAATAAAGAAAGAAAGTAAGTGTGTTCAATCTGGAATTCATTAATGAATGAGGGTTCAACAGATATATTATTAATGAATGAAAGGGTTCAGTGAAGAATATTTTTAATGAATAAGGATTCTGTTATGAAATGATTAATGAATGAATTTTCAGTGGTGAAAGTATTAATGTTTGAGGGTTTAGTTGATAAATTATTAATGAATGAGGGTTCAGTCTGTATTGTATTATAGAATGAGAATTTTGTTATGACATGATTAATGAATGAGGGTTCAGTCTGTATTATATTATAGAATGAGAATTTTGTCATGACATGATTAATGAATGAGAATTCAGCAGATTATAATGTATGAATGAATGAGGGTTTGGTCTAGAATTTATTTATGAAACGATTATTTAATTAATTTTTAGTGGTGAAATGATCATGAATGAGCAGAGAATCTATAAATGAATGAGGCTTCAGTCTATAATTTATTAATGAAATGATTAATGAATGAGGGTTTGGTTGAGAATTTATTCATGAAATGATTAATGAATGAGGGTACAGCAGAGAATCGATTATGAAGGAGGGTTCAGTCTAGAATTTATTTATGAAATGATTAATAAAATGATTAATGAAATGATTAATTAATAATGGTTCAGCAGAGAATATTAATGATTGAGGGTTCGATCGAGAATTGATTCATGAAATGATTAATGAATGAGCAGAGAATCTCTTTATGAATGAGGGTGAGAATATTATTTTATGCTTTTTAATAAAATAATATTGTTTTATGCTTTTTCATAGAATAATATAATATGCTTTTGAAGAATATTAATAGATTGTTCTATGCTTTTTGGAAACATTATTGATTATATTCAGCCACAACCTTTCCACATTGCTCGCGCGAGTTGGCAATACTTGAAGGCTTGGTCATCATCATCATCCTAAAATGTGCAACTTGGTGTCTGCCTTTGGTCGATAGCTATCCAATCTCAACCAAACTTGCCAGGGGGACGACTAAGGATTCAGGTCAGGTCAGGAATGGGAGCATGTGCCAGAACAGCGCGTCGCTGCGTCCACTTTCCGCCGGTACTCCAGGGGCCTCCGTCTGGCCATCCCCCAGGCAGTTGCCAGACCCATCCCCATCTCCTTGAGATGATGGTCAACCTGCTGCAACCATGAGGCACGTGGTCGGCCCACTGGCCTCCTCCACTCATGAGACTCCCTCGCTGAGAGAATCTGGTGAGCAGGATCAGCGTCAGGAAAAAGAGCCACATGTCCATACAGCCGCAGCTGACGCTCACGGACTATGCAGGTAACAAATCTCATCCGAGTCTCTCTCAGCAACCGCTCGTTGGAAACAAAATCCGACCAGCGATAGCCGAGGATTCTCCGAAGAGACCTGGTACCAAAGGAATTAAGTCTCCGTCTCAGATCCTTGGTCAAAGTCCAAGTCTCGCACCCATAGAGCAAGACTGGAAGTACCAAGGACCTGAAGACTCGGACTTTCGTCCTCCCGCACAGGTACCGGCAGCGCCACACCCCATGAACCAGTGAATCCATGACTCCCCAGGCCCGACCCAGACGTCTATTGACCTCCGGCTCGCAACCTGCGGAGACATGAATATCACTGCCAAGGTAAGTGAATCTATCCACGACCTCAACATCCTCACCACAAACAGACACAGACAGGACAGCAGCATCCAAGATGTCACCGAAAGCCTGGATCTTAGTTTTGACCCAAGAAACCCGTAATCCCAACGGCTCCGACTCCTCATTCAGCACCTCGAGGGCCCCCAAGAGGATGTCTAAAGTCTCCGCAAAGATGACTGCATCATCTGCAAAATCAAGGTCCGAGATCTTGACATTGCCAAACGATGCAGCGCAACTTGATCTCTCCGACATCCTCCCAAAAATCCAGTCCATACAAGTGCTGAAAAGTGTGGGGGCAAGTACACATCCTTGACGAACTCCAGTAACAACTGGAAATAAGTCAGAGATGGTACCACCACACTTCACAGCACTCTCAGTACCAGAGTAGAGTTCAGACATCATATCGATCAGTTTTGGTGGCACCCCACGAAGACCAAGAATCCTCCAGAGGACATCCCGATTCACTGAATCGAACGCTTTACAGAGATCAACATAGGCTGCAAGCAGCCCCTGCCGAAACTCTCGTCTGCGTTCGGTGAGGACACGAAGTGCAAGGATACGGTCAATCGTTGACCTCTTTGGTGTAAAGCCTGACTGCTCTGGACGCTGGTGCTCAAGCAGATGGTGGCGAACCCTATCAAGAATTATCCGAGCAAAGACCTTGCCCGGCACTGAGAGCAGCGTCACCCCTCGGTAGTTGTTGCAGTCTTGGCGATCACCCTTCCCTTTCCAGAGAGGGACAACAAGGCCCCTCTTCCAGTCAGTTGGGATGATGCCTGTGTTCCAGGCAGAACACAAAACTGCATGCAACGACACGAGTGCAGCATTTCCACCAGCCTTGAGAAGTTCAGCATGGATGCCACAAATCCCTGGAGCTTTGCCCCGTTTCAACTGGTTCACCGCAGCCCGTGTTTCCACAAGCGATGGTGGACCACAGTTGATTCGAGGGTCAGCAACAGGGATTGTAACACCCTTGACGTCCAACTCGACAGCTGGGGGATCAGCCTGGTACAACCGCTCAAAGTAACCGGCCCAGCGGGCCTTCACTTCAGACTCCTCTGTCAAGAGCCTACCACTCTCTGCTCGAACTGCAGTGCTCCGAGGGATGGGCTTGGATGAACGTAATGCGCGAATTCCCCTGTAAGCGGGACGAGAATCACCTGTCCACAGGTGATGCTCTACCCCTCACAGATTCCTCGCACATAGGCCTCCTTGTCCACCCTCAGTGCACGTACAGTTTTACGCCTCAGCTCCCTGAACAGCTCAGCTCTGCCATTCAGCCTGACCCTGCGACTCTGGTCAATGGTATCCAGTGTCCCTTGAGAGACAAAATTCTTCTTTGCCCTGCGGTGAACTCCAAGGCATCCACCGGCAACATCAAGGACGGTGGTCTTGAAGGTGCTCCACAACTCTTCAGGACCCCCAAAGCACCCAGACCCCCCAAGTGTCCACTCAGCCTGTTCGCAAACTCCTCAGCTACTCTCTCATCCCTGAGCTTGGCAACATCCAGCCTAGGCTGGGATGGTACCATTCTCCAGGATTTAAGGTGCAGCTTTAGAGTTGCTACAACAAGCCTGTGGTCAGTATTGAGGAACTGAGCACTCCGGTAGACCCTGCAGTTCTGGATCATCCTCCAACGACCGTCAATGAGGACATGGTCAATCTCCTTTGCCACACCGCCAGCGTTGGAATACCAAGTCCAGCGATGAGCTTGCGGGCGCTGAAACCATGAACCAGCCACCCTAAGTCCATGACTTCTTGCAAAGTCAAGGAACTTAGTGCTATTCTGGTTCATAGTTCCAGACCCATGGGGACCAACACACACCTCATAACCATCCCTATCAGTTCCAGTCGATGCATTGAAATCCCCCAAGACTAGAAGTGTATCTCGTCTGGGGCACTGATCAACCACAGACTCGAGTGTGGCGTAGAATGTGTCCTTCACGGTGAGATCACTCGCCTCAGTCGGAGCATAAATAGAGACCAGGGAAATGACACCTAAGGAGTGGCGAATCCTTAATCTCATAATACGCTCGTTGACCGGTGTTACCTCAATTATCATTGGGGTCAGCTTATTGGACACAGCTACAGCAACTCCTTGGGTATGGTAACCATCAGAGCGACCAGACCAATAGTAGGTGTAACCACCCACCATTATCTCGCCGCAATCCGGTCTCTGAACCTCAGAGAGAGCTGCAATCCCGATGTCCAAACGCTTGAGCTCAGATGATAACAGAGACAGGTGATCATCCTCTCTTAGGGATAGGACATTCCAGGCACCCACCCGAAGGGACCGCCTCAGGTTAACCCAAGGAGACCGCCGTCTGGTGGACGACACCTCAGCACCACTCCGACACACTCTCCCGCAATCTGATCCAGGGATGTTACCCCGTGGTTTCCCTCCTATCAAAGATTGGGGGTCCCGAAGGCTTTGCCCCAATCCCGTCATCCGGTGAGCTGCCCTGCGAAGAGAAGCTGCACAGGAGGTACTCCCACGGAGTGGGTTTTCAGATTTTTTTGCGTTTTTGCGTTTTGCGGAATGAAGCGTTTTACGGTGGCCGGAGTGCAAATCCTGCCACCAACCTCCTAATAAGAAGTGACCCAACTGCAGGAGGACGTCCGCAGACACAGTTGGGCACTAGATATGGATGGCCGTTGGCTCACCAGGAGCTCCTCCGCCCTTTGACAGGTTTTGTTTTTAATCCTGCTGGGTGTCCATATCCAAACACCCTCCTCACCAGAAAACCTGGTGGGGGAGACGGTTTAGTCGCCGACAACCCGACCATGGAACAGGTTAGTACAGGTTTACATGGTACCTGTAGCAGGTCACAGATCGAACCTGACCTGACACAGGTCAGGTCATGACTCGTCATGATTCGTCCATATCCATAAGGATTCGTCATGACTCATAAGACAAAGGATGTCGCTATTTGGCTTGCCCCCTCCCTGGGAATTCCGAAGTGTGTGTGTGTGTGTGTGTGTGTGTGTGTGTGTGTGTGTGTGTGTGTGTGTGTGTGTGTGTGTGTGTGTGTGTGTGTGTGTGTGTGTGTGTGTGTGTGTGTGTGTGTGTGTGTGTGTGTGTGTGTGTGTGTGTGTGTGTGTGTGGTCGTAGTGGTGGCGATGCAAATTCTCGTGTAAATGTGTACTGTATTGCGCCACTCCCGGTGGTATGACAATAGGCCTTCTATCTTGATCGTTTTTGCCTTAGTTTTGCATTTTCAGACATTATCTTCAGACTATTATATTGCTTAGACATAATAGACTGAAGATAATATCTGAAGATCTGAATTCCGATGTTTTATTTACTTTTTCCATTTTGGAAAAACGTCAGCAGCTGGAGTGTCGTTTGCGATGTACAGCTGCTGTTCTCACCACTTGCTCACTTAATTGGATTTTTAGGTCATTGTTCCTGTTCTGTTGTTGCTATTATATTCTTGTCCACTTCAATTTTTAGATTTCGTAAGTATATTGATGACTTCCGTTTCTGTTTGTTTGTAGGCACAATAACTCGAGAACGGAAGAAGCTACCAATGTCAAATTACACCACGTGATTCAGGAGGGTGATGGCAAGTGCTTATTAGATTTTGGTCAAAATCGGTCAAAGGTCAAGGTCACAGTGATGTCAAATATTCGATTTTTGATGGTTTGGTACAGATAACTCGAGAACGGAAGAAGCTACCAATGTCAGATTACACCACGTGATTCAGGAGGGTCATGGCTAGTGCTGATTTGATTTTGGTCAAAATCGGTCAAAGGTCAAGGTCACAGTGAGGTCAAACATCCAAAACATTCGATTTTTGATGGTTTGGTACAGAATCATCGTAGAAACTTCTGGTTTGCGTCGCTACCTTCTCGAGAGAGAGCTTTTATTAGACAAGGTCAGAGGTCAAGTTGACAATTTCGAAAGTACCAGTCTATGACTGCTTGTTTTTTTGTTGCTCTTCCTATTCTTTTTTCGACTGTATGGTACACAAAACAAAGTTGACCTCCCCTCCCTCCACCAATCCCACGAAAATAATTTTCCCAGAAAAGGTATCAGAATACGAGTGCTCAGAATACGACGGCGACCCGATGATGTTCCAACCCTGGCATTGTTCTTTCTAGACTGTGGTCGACCAGGCTTAGAACCCCGTTTCCAATCCCGAGGACTCCTAGCAAGAAGCTTGGAAAGAGCTTGAACAAAGGTTTGGGAATATGACAAGGATTATCACTCAAGTAATTGAGAAACTCATGAGTTTCCCAAAGTTCAAGGCGAATGAAAACTGCTGGCTTCTGGAACTTGCAGATTTGTGTACAGACACCATTGCACAAATGGATGATTTACCTGGCCTCAGCATCCTCAACCACTTGCACATTCTACACCTGATTTTAAAAAAAGCTACCTCCTAATATCCACAATAATTGGAGAAAGCCATCTCAAAATAGAAGATGACAAATGGCAGCTACCCACCATTAACCATACTCACCAAAATCTTGAGAGAAAAGGTCATAATGCATAATGATCCCGAGTTCAACCTATCCAGCCAACAGAATTCTCAGATGACAGTAAAGTGGAGAACATGCAGAAGTCTCAATTCCACCCTTTGTGTCTTGTTGACGTCTATCCTTGGGAATTTGGAACCGAGACCAGTAGTCACAAGAAATTGTTGATATCACGACAAGCTGGGTAATCCTCTGTCTGAGTGCACCCCAATCAGTCAGAATCCCATCCAAGAGAGAAGGACTTCCTCAAAACCAAAAGTCTTTTCTCCAAGTGTGGTGACAACCACAGATTTAAGGACTGTAACACTGAAGTACAGTGCACGACATGCAAAAGCAAAGAGCATGCATCCTTCATGTGTGAAATTCCAAGACGAGATGGTGGGAAGACCAAGAATGAGAAACATGAGGAAAACTCCAAAACCACGGAGGCGAACACAAAATTCACCATGCACTTGACATGTCCTTCAACATGATCTTGTTCCAAGATTGTGCTCTGCAAGATCAATTACCAAGATCACCCCTCGAACTCCATCTACGAGTACACGATACTTGACGACCAGTTTAATGCTTGTCTGACAGATCCAGAGCTACTTGATTCACGAAATCCTCCTGGGCCGGCATTGCTCGATCGATGAGCTCTTCACCTGCAGCAGACATTGAGTCATAGTAGAAGGAAGACGTGTGCAAATGGCCTGATAGTGGAGGCCCAAGATTTGAAAACGGTAACGACTGTCGACGATCAACGAGAATCGCCACATCCCCAGTAATAGGAGCGAGATCCCATCTACGGACCTGTGTTTGCAGTTTCCCCACCTCAGACCATTGGCGGTCAAAGTTCCAGAGCCAAGGGAGGATGTCAACATCATCATCATCATCATCCTCATCGGGAGAAACTGTCTGGAACCTCTCAAAGTCCGAGAATCGCCAAAAGGGCTGAGAGGAACACCATGGGCCCAACACACGGACCTTGGTTGGACCATCTCTGGCCAGGTGTGCATGAGAAGTGCAGAAGGTAAAGCTCACTCCTCGGTTAATCGCATCATCCTTCGAGCACACCCCGACACACCCCTGACAGAAATATGTGGAAATCACATCTATGTGAAAAAAGATTCTCTTGACACCTCGCCAGAACAATGCGACCATAATTGGCATCTCCAGAGAAACACACAACACAGAAACACACGGAAACACAGAAACACGACAGGATTACTTTGAGGCCATATCTGTCGACGACTGACACTTCATCTACATCATGACACGAGGGGTCCAGACCAACTCAGAAGGGAACCTCAAGTTCCTCTTACCGTTCAAGAAAGGGTGGATTAGTTTGCCGAACAACTACTCTCAGGTCCAAGGTAGACCCAACAGCATTCTAAAAACCCTGCGCCAAAAACCGAAAATTATGTCAGGACCACATCGCATTGTTGGAGAAGATATTCGCCAGAGGCCCTGCCAGCCCGGTACCAGAGGCCCTGCCAGCCCGGTACCAGAGGCCATGCCAGCTCGGTACCAGAGGCCATGCCAGCCCAATACCAGAGGCCATGCCAGCCTGGTACCAGAAGCCATGCCAGCCCGGTACCAGAGGCCATGCCAGCCCGGTACCAGAAGCCATGCCAGCCCGGTACCAGAGGCCATGCCAGCCCGGTACCAGAAGCCATGCCAGCCCGGTACTAGAGGCCATGCCAGCCCGGTACCAGAGGCCATGCCAGCCCGGTACCAGAAGCCATGCCAGCCCGGTACTAGAGGCCATGCCAGCCTGGTACCAGAAGCCATGCCAGCCCGGTACCAGAGGCCATGCCAGCCCGGTACCAGAAGCCATGCCAGCCCGGTACTAGAGGCCATGCCAGCCCGGTACCAGAGGCCATGCCAGCCCGGTACCAGAGGTCATGCCAGCCCGGTACCAGAGGTCATGCCAGCCCGGTACCAGAGGTCATGCCAGCCTGGTACCAGAAGACCAGCTGATTGTCCCACCGGGAATGGTGTGGTAATTTTGGCATTTTACCATTCAACATCCCAAGAAACCTGACATCCCAGTCATTTTTATGCCAGTGCGGAGTTCCATGGGACTTCTTCAAACAAGTCACTTATTCAACGACTCAACCAGATGAATAACTTACTGGGGATTCTCCTCAGGTTCAATCTGGGTGAGGTAACCGTAATGGGAGATGTGGAACAGATGTGTAAATCGAATTTGAATGAGTAAAACTTCAGTGTTTTTATGAATGAGTTCAGGAGCGATTGAATGAATGAAACTTCAGTCGTGAAATGAATGAGTCGAATTTGAATGAGTGCAGGTTCAGGAACGAATATGAATGAGTAAAAGTTTAGTGGTTAAAATAATGAGTGTGCCATCTGTTGTAAGTGAGTGAGTGAAAGAAGTGAGGTGAGTGGTTAAGTAAATGAATGCAGGTTCAGGAGTGAGTATGTATGAGTAAAAGTTTCGTGGTTAAATTAATGAGTGTGCTTTCAGTTGTGAGAAAATAATGAGTGAGTAAGTGAGTGAGCGAGTGAGTGAGAAAGTGAGTAAGTGAGTGAGTGAGTGCAGGTTCAGGAACGAATATGAATGAGTAAAAGTTTAGTGGTTGAAATAATGAGTGTGCCATCAGTTGTGAGTGAGTAAGTGAGTGAGTGAATGAAGTGAGGTGAGTGGTTAAGTAAATGAGTACAGGTTCAGGAGTGAGTATGTATGAGTAAAAGTTTTGTGGTTAAATTAACGAGAGTGCTTTCAGTTGTGAGAAAATAATGAGTGAGTAAGTGAGTGAGCGAGTGAGTAAGTAAATGAGTTAGTCAGTAAGTGAGTTAGTGAGTGAGTGAGTGAGAGTGAGTATGTGAGAGAGTGAATAAGTGAGTGAGTGAGCAAGTAATTGAGTAAGTGAGTGAATAATCGAGTGAGTGAGTGAGTAAGTGGGTAAGTGAGTGAGTAAATTAGTGAGTAAGTGTGTTAGTGAGTGAGTGAATAAGTGAGTGAGTTAGTGAGTAATTGATTGAGTGAGTGAGTAAGTGAGTAATTGAGTAAGTGAGTGAGTAATTGAGTGAGTTAGTGAGTGAGTGAGTAATTGAGTAAGTAAGTGAGTTTGTGAGTGAGTGAGTTAGTGAGTGAGTAAGTGAGTGAGTGAGTGAGTTAGTGAATGAGTGAATGAGTGAGTAAGTGAGTGAGTGAGTGAGTTAGTGAGTAAGTGAGTTTGTGAGTGAGTAATTGAATAAGTGAGTGAGTGTGAGTAATTGAGTGAGTTAGTGAATGAGTAAGTGAGTGAGTGAGTGAGTTAGTGAGTAAGTGAGTTTGTGAGTGAGTAATTGAGTAAGTAAGTGAGTTTGTGAGTGAGTGAGTTAGTTAGTGAGTAAGTGAGTTTGTGAGTGAGTAAGTGAGTGAGTGAGTGAGTTAGTGAATGAGTGAATGAGTGAGTAAGTGAGTGAGTGAGTGAGTTAGTGAGTAAGTGAGTTTGTGAGTGAGTAATTGAGTAAGTGAGTGAGTGTGAGTAATTGAGTGAGTTAGTGAATGAGTAAGTGAGTGAGTGAGTGAGTTAGTGAGTAAGTGAGTTTGTGAGTGAGTAATTGAGTAAGTAAGTGAGTTTGTGAGTGAGTGAGTTAGTTAGTGAGTAAGTGAGTTTGTGAGTGAGTAAGTGAGTGAGTGAGTGAGTTAGTGAATGAGTGAATGAGTGAGTAAGTGAGTGAGTGAGTGAGTTAGTGAGTAAGTGAGTTTGTGAGTGAGTAATTGAGTAAGTAAGTGAGTGAGTGAGTGAGTGATGTTTTGCCGGTAAAACGTGCCATCAGAGAGAATTCCGTGGTGGAGCGAGGAGATCTTGTTGTTTCCATCGCACGGTGCCTGCGCGCTCCGTGCCGCGGATAAAAATAACCGTGCTGCTGTTGCTGCTGCTGGTGCTGCTGCGACTGCCATGCTGCTTGTTACTCTGGGCGGTACCGACCAGGAGCATCCCGGGAAAGGCGCGGTCGTGGCGTTCCGAGACCGGGACGGCGCGCCGGCCGAGCCGCACCGACAGTGCGAGGATTCTTCGTCCGTCCGTCAGGTCGCGGTGTTTACCGGGTTCTAGACATCGATCGGTCCGTTTAAGGACCCGAATAGTTCGAACGTGCTCGGTGATCGCGCTTGTCCCAGGCCATGCCGCAGACCGAGGCCGTGCTGTCCTGCAGTCCCGCTTCGCAGCCGTTTGAGGAGCGGGTTCTGGTGTTGGGAGTCGAGGGAGTCTCCGTGGGACGAGCCGCGGGCAAGAGCAGACCCGGTCCCGATAACGGAACGTTCGATTGTAAGGTTCTGTCACGATATCACTCCCGGATATGGCACCGAGGCGAAAAGGTGGGTACTGTGGTGGTACAGGTGAAAGGGAGCCGGGGGTGTGGTGGTGGTACAGGTGAAAGGGAGCTTGGGGGTGTGGTGGTGGTACAGGTGAAAGGGAGCTTGGGGTGCGGTGGTGGTACAGGTGAAAGGGAGCCGGGGGTGCGGTGGTGGTACAGGTGAAAGGGAGCTTGGGAGTGCGGTGGTGGTACAGGTGAAAGGGAGCCGGGGGTGCGGTGGTGGTACAGGTGAAAGGGAGCCGGGGGTGCGGTGGTGGTACAGGTGAAAGGGAGCCGGGGGTGTGGTGGTGGTACAGGTGAAAGGGAGCTTGGGGGTGCGGTGGTGGTACAGGTGAAAGGGAGCCGGGGGTGCGGTGGTGGTACAGGTGAAAGGGAGCCGGGGGTGCGGTGGTGGTACAGGTGAAAGGGAGCCGGGGGTGCGGTGATGGTACAGGTCAAGGGAGCCGGGGGTGCGGTGGTGGTACAGGTGAACGGGAGCTTGGGGGTGCGGTGGTGGTACAGGTGAATGGAAGCTTGGGTGTGCGGTGGTGGTACAGGTGAAAGGGAGCCTGGGGGTGCGGTGGTGGTACAGGTGAAAGGGAGCCGGGGTGCGGTGGTGGTACAGGTGAAAGGGAGCCGGGGTGTGGTGGAGGTACAGGTGAAAGGGAGCTTGGGGGTGCGGTGGTGGTACAGGTGAAAGGGAGCCGGGGGTGCGGTGGTGGTACAGGTGAAAGGGAGCCGGGGGTGTGGTGGTGGTACAGGTGAAAGGGAGCCGGGGGTGTGGTGGTGGTACAGGTGAAAGGGAGCCGGGGGTGTGGTGGTGGTACAGGTGAAAGGGAGCCGGGGTGTGGTGGTGGTACAGGTGAAAGGGAGCCGGGGGTGCGGTGGTGGTACAGGTGAAAGGGAGCCGGGGGTGTGGTGGTGGTACAGGTGAAAGGGAGCCGGGGGTGTGGTGGTGGTACAGGTGAAAGGGAGCCGGGGTGTGGTGGTGGTACAGGTGAAAGGGAGTCGGGGATGCCGTGGTGGTACAGGTGAACGGGAGCTTTGGGGTGCGGTGGTGGTACAGGTGAAAGGGAGCTTGGGGTGCGGTGGTGGTACAGGTGAAAGGGAGCTTGGGAGTGCGGTGGTGGTACAGGTGAAAGGGAGCCGGGGGTGCGGTGGTGGTACAGGTGAAAGGGAGCCGGGGGGTGCGGTGGTGGTACAGGTGAAAGGGAGCCGGGGGGTGCGGTGGTGGTACAGGTGAAAGGGAGCCGGGGGTGCGGTGGTGGTACAGGTGAAAGGGAGCCTGGGGGTGCGGTGGTGGTACAGGTGAAAGGGAGCCGGGGGTGCGGTGGTGGTACAGGTGAAAGGGAGCCGGGGGTGTGGTGGTGGTACAGGTGAAAGGGAGCTTGGGGTGCGGTGGTGGTACAGGTGAAAGGGAGCCGGGGGTGCGGTGGTGGTACAGGTGAAAGGGAGCCGGGGGTGTGGTGGTGGTACAGGTGAAAGGGAGCCGGGGGTGTGGTGGTGGTACAGGTGAAAGGGAGCCGGGGGTGTGGTGGTGGTACAGGTGAAAGGGAGCCGGGGGTGTGGTGGTGGTACAGGTGAAAGGGAGCCGGGGTGTGGTGGTGGTACAGGTGAAAGGGAGTCGGGGATGCAGTGGTGGTACAGGTGAACGGGAGCTTTGGGGTGCGGTGGTGGTACAGGTGAAAGGGAGCTTGGGGTGCGGTGGTGGTACAGGTGAAAGGGAGCTTGGGAGTGCGGTGGTGGTACAGGTGAAAGGGAGCCGGGGGTGGGGTGGTGTTACAGGTGAAAGGGAGCCGGGGGGTGCGGTGGTGGTACAGGTGAAAGGGAGCCGGGGGTGCGGTGGTGGGACAGGTGAAAGTGAGCCGGGGTGCGGTGGTGGTACAGGTGAAAGGGAGCCGGGGGGAGCGGTGGTGGTACAGGTGAAAGGGAGCCTGGGGGTGCGGTGGTGGTACAGGTGAAAGGGAGCCGGGGGTGCGGTGGTGGTACAGGTGAAAGGGAGCTTGGGGTGCGGTGGTGGTACAGGTGAAAGGGAGCTTGGGAGTGCGGTGGTGATACAGGTGAAAGGGAGCCGGGGGTGGGGTGGTGTTACAGGTGAAAGGGAACCGGGGGGTGCGGTGGTACAGGTGAAAGGGAGCCGGGGGGTGCGGTGGTGGTACAGGTGAAAGGGAGCCGGGGGTGCGGTGGTGGTACAGGTGAAAGGGAGCCAGGGGGTGCGGTGGTGGTACAGGTGAAAGGGAGCCTGGGGGTGCGGTGGTGGTACAGGTGAAAGGGAGCCGGGGGTGCGGTGGTGGTACAGCTGGAAGGGAGCCGGGGGTGCGGTGATGGTACAGGTCAAGGGAGCCGGGGGTGCGGTGGTGGTACAGGTGAACGGGAGCTTGGGGGTGCGGTGGTGGTACAGGTGAATGGACGCTTGGGTGTGCGGTGGTGGTACAGGTGAAAGGGAGCTTGGGGGTGCGGTGGTGGTACAGATCAGGGTTTCGGGGAGGGCGGAGATGTATAGATATAAGGGAACGTTCACAAGGGTGGGGACGTGGGGTCCAAGTAAAATGGGTGGTGGGGTTGGGGGGACTCAAGTAAAATAGGGGGGTGATTAAAATGGGGGTGGTTGCACAAGTAAAAGGGACGAGGGGTTGCAAGTAACAGGGACCATGGTGGAGGGGAGAGGGGGAGGGGTCTTGGCTGCAAGTAACATGGATTGAGAGTGAGTTGTGGGTGTGTGTAAAATGCATCAGGAGACTGGGGGAGGATTGAGGTGGGTGCAAATAAAAAGGACCGGTGGGTGGGGGGTTGATGGAGGAGTGGTGGTGTGGTGTGGGGTGGGTGGGGGAGGTTTGAGGGGTGTGAGCATGTAACAGCAACAGATTGATGTTATTCCTGAACTTCAATTTTTAAGGATGAATGTTTCCATTTTACGAGATTCCCTGGGATTATTTTTTGATTCTTTCTCTAATTTTGCTCATGATTCTCAAACGATGTGTAAAGGTGGTAAAGATGCAGAAGTGGACAGGACAGCCAGCTTGTAATCTAAAGGTTATCATGGTTTGTGTTGTACGCAGTCCAGGTATGTACAGAGCGTACATACCATGGGTGCTGACGACAATTGTACCATATCATCCTGCAGCAAAGAGGTACCGCCATGGTGGCACTTCAGCTTCCATTCGGGTCATTAAACATGTCACCGAAGTGTGGTGACCTCCTGAGTGAACCAGCCAGCCTGGAATGGTTTCTTTTCGTCAGCACCATAGTGAGGCCATCTATGAACGACAACTAAAAGCGATTTCGCATTTCCTGAGGTGGGGTTGTGATGCCATCCTGCGGGAGGAAAAGTTCCTTTGTGGAGGTGTTTGTAGAACGTACGAATAGATGGATGATGAAATAGTGGAAGAGAGTGCACCTGGCGATGGAGAAAGGGACATGGGACAATCATTTTTAAATACTCTTATTTTGTGTGGAATCTGTGACTTTCACACAATCTCTTTTGGGATTTGTGGTGGGAGGTGTTGAGGGAGAACTGGTGGTAATGTGGTTGTGGTTGTAAGGCAAAGCCATCATGCCAACACCTGGTATTGATAACTCGCTTTATTAATTATTCACCAAAGAAGTTTTAATTCACATTTGTCCTCATTTGATGAGCTTTTGCATCAGGAACAATTCAATTTCCTATTGTTGAGTCATGGTTATCTGATGAATGCTCCGTTTGACTTGTTGTTGTACAAGCTCTGACTCACAATTTTACTGCAGCTTTCACTCTTTGCAGACACTTCGTATAGTGGGACCTCTTGTGGAATTTCCTCGCACTGCAAAACCAAACTACCATCTTTCAGGAAACTTAAACGGTCGTTCAACCTACGAATCGTGTCACGAGAGTGGTTGCCATGCTCTGTTCTGCCACCCTCTACACACCATAGGTCATCCTAACAGCTAACCCCTGGCAGGATATTGTCCATGGTTCCAGCACACATTGACCTTTTGTTTTTCAAGATACCACAGGGCCATGTCCGCAGCCAGGAGACCTGGCTTTACGCATCCACATCTGAAGGACCGCTTGATGTGAGATGCAGCGCAACTTTCTGGTGTCCACTGCGAAGTCTGCCAATGTCATTGTATTGCACAAACATGGTGCAAGACGGATATTCTTAGTTACAAGCCCATTATTTGACTTCCAATGACATGCAAAGTCATGGAATCCATCATTGTGACCTACAAATCCTCATTTTTCTTCAACGGCTTGATATCAGATCATCAGTTGGGTTCCATTCTAGTCGCTCCACCCTGGACATGCTGTTTCTACTCTCCCAACAATGGATGGTGGCCCTCAATCTCTTGATATATCTCAAGCATTTGACATAGTCTGACACCCCCACTTTTCTTTCCAAACTCTCATCCCATGGCATCTAAAACCAGCTCTTGTCATGGCTTGCTGAATTCCTCCACTGTCGTAGACAGTATGTGTTTCTTCATGCGATCCTCTCATTTCCTCTTCCTTTCGAGGCTAAAGTCCTGCAAAGGAGTCTCAGGTACAGTCATGTTCCTTATCTTCATCAACATTTTTTCTTGATTTTTTTTTTTTTTCTGGGAAAACCATCCTTTAATTTTTGCTGATGACTTCATCCTTCAGATAGGCAAGTAACAGCCTCTTCCCCTGCTGCAGCCCCTGGTAGAATGAGGAGCTGGTCCAGTACTTCGAAAATATCTCAAATCTGGCAAATATCACTCACTTTGATTTTTCGAAAGGACCGTATGGCGAACCTTCCCATCCTATCCTACCCTACTATAATTAAATACCACCACTTCGTGTGGAAGGAATTTAGAGTTTAGAAAAATACAGCCTGGTACTATGTATAATTCCAATTAATTAATTACATATAATTTAGCAGACTTGCAATATACATTCTAATCAAAATAAAGACCAATGACTGCACCGTTGTCCCAAAAAGGAAGCCAGACATACACACACACACACACACACACACACACACACACACACACACACACACACACACACACACACACACACACACACACACCACCGCCCCCATGCCAAATAAATAAATGTGACATTGCCAGGGTGCCTCCGCCGATGCCGTGCCGTCGTGCAGCGTATGGAGACGGAATTTGGAGGGAGCGGTGTACAATAATTGATTGATTAATTGCACATAAATAATAATTGTTAATTAATTAATTTCTTTATCAATTGGCTAAGAGCACACCAAAACCCCCACTGTTTCATCCGAATCTGTAACTTTTTGAAAATTAAGTCCTGGAATTCATCGAAAAATGAATAATTAACTGATTAATCCATAAATATATATATATATATATATATATATATATATATATATATATATATATATATATATATATATATATATATATATATATATATATATATATAGACCGTTTTTTTACAGCCATTTTTCCCTGCTGTGCAGGGGTTTGGCTTTTTCTTGAGGCAATGTTTTATGGCCGGATGCCCTTCCTGATGCCAACCCTGGTCGCCTCTTACGACACACAGGGATATGGTACACCTATTCTAACCGGGGCATACACCGGGACTAGTACACTGGCACTCATTTCGCCGACCTCGGAAGGATGACAGGCTGAGTCAACCTCCTGGTGTTAATTCAGGAGCCAACGGGACTTGAACTCAGGACCCTGGGATCCCAAGCCGCCACCCTAACCACTAAGTCAACACCAGGCTATATATATATATATATATATATATATATATATATATATATATATATATATATATATATATATATATATATATATATATATATATATATATATATCCAAATCACTTGGTAACTGCGGTGTCCAAATATCAGCTACCGAGCTCAAAAGGTTCCTGAGATATTGTCCAGATGAGAAATAAAATAAATAAGGAATGAATAAATCGATAATTAAATAATTAATTAATCACTTCATTGATCAAAAAAATACTGATTTTGTATTTATTTGTTTGTTAATTTTTTTGTAAAAAAAAAAAAAAAAAAAAAAGATATTCCTTTGCAGGTGCAGGGATTTATTTTAGGCCTCTACATAAAATAGACCGGGCAACGCCGGGTAGGTTCTCCTGCCAGTATTAAATAAAAAGCAGTCACTACTAATATGATACCATCAGGCAAGACTACACAATAATGACTTTTGCAGTGCCTCTAGAGTCTAGACTCGAGATAGACAACATTTCGAGTCTGGTTGTTGGGTGCTATAATTACGAGCTTGGTGATATCGATATGAAGATGATTTGTAATACTGTACTGCCCACCACCGGGTGGTGCTATATGATGCATGTTTACAAATAACAGAATTGGGGGCTCCCCCCCCCTCACTCTAAACACCCTACCTTTTATGTTTGAAAAATGTTTTCTTGAATCTCCATTTGCCAAGAGGGTTCCAATGGTATGCAACATGATCTGGTTACTTCCGGTGGAGCCGATTCTATTGATAGATAGATGGATAGACAGACAATACAAATATATTAGCAGGGCACCCGTGCGAATCCTATGGGCATCGACGTGTATGAAGTTTGGACATCTTGAGTTGGATGCTGCACGTAGAATTTTCCAAAATAGGTACTGACAATTCATCAGAACCAGAAATGATGTGATGTCCACAATTTATTTACTTCACATAGTGTGTGTGAATACATGTCCACGCACATGTGAAACAGTTTGTTTATAAATCCCACATATCTGAAATGGCTGTGTTTGGAGAAAAGAAAAGTCCTTGGGGAAAAATTGTTGTGAGCAGTGAAAACTGGCATTACACCGTTCTGTCCTGTGAAAACCGAAATTGCTCTATTCGTTCATGTACAGCATACAAAAGGACATTTTATTCATTTATTATCTTGCCAAAACAAAGTTTTTGCAAGATATGTTTGTCAGCTTGTATGTTTTTTTTTATTTTTTTATTTTTATTTTTTTGTTTGTTTGTCTGTAATCACATATAAAAAAATTCTGCAGAGCACAGTTATCATTGGAAATTTTTGTAACTTCGCATATCAGAGGCCTATAGAGGTCCCTTTCAGTGCACAACATTTTGAAGGTCAAGGTCAAAGGTCAAGGTCACTTTGTCGCAAATCAGGGGAGTCGACGAAACCCTTATTTTTTGAGTAATTTTGATCGGATCGTCTTCAAACTTCATGGGAATATAGTTCATGGTCGGGCACTCAGCTGATTAATTTTTGGTGGCGATTGGCCTTGACCTTCATGGTTAGCGCCTCAGGTCAAACATATTTGACCCCAAGGTCAAATTTTCAAGTTTTAGGAACCATATCGTGTAGTACCTCAAATTGAACACCTCGATGAGTGCTTTCTAGATATGTCAAGCTTGAGACATTATGATGTCATTTGGTGACGTTATGAGGCAAAAGCATATTTTTCATGGTTACTCTGTAGAACGATTCTCATCGGAATCTCTCGTAGGCAGATATTCCTCAAGGAGTCGCTCCTGGTGGATAGCAGCTCTGTTCACCTCAGTGTGACCTTAAAGAAGTCACACGTGGTCACCTTTAGGCAAGATACGGGTCACCCTGCGGGTGACATTGGTTTATTTATTTGTTTTAATTGAAGATTTAAAATAAACTTCTTTAAAGTGTACGTGTACATAACTTGTAAAATATGAACTAAAAAAAAATCTCTTGGGAATTTTCCTTCTAACATTTATTTATTTCACAGAGTAGATGTGGATTACATCTCCAGACACGTGTAAAATAGTTTGTTTATAAATCCTGTCCTTGCACATGATTCAACCTTAAAGTCATGTAAAAACCAAAATGATTATATATTTTTTAATATTAAAGATTTTCTTTTTCCTGTGCATTATGGAAACGTACCTCCTTTGGGCGGTGTTTAATAGACAGTTGCTGTGATTGCTGACATGCACTTCTTCATTTTATTTGCATGAGTTGTAATCAAAATATACCTTTGTTTCTTCAAAAGATAACGATGATAACTCCCCCTCCCCACATCGCGTCTGACCAGGTACATTGAAATCGGCTTTAGAATGCATTTTTCTGTATAAATGCCAGTGTTCGTCCTATTTTCTCACCTTTTGCTGCAACTGAAACTTGAACCATCTTAATGACGACAAAAAAAGAAATCAGAGGGTGAATTGGAGTTAAGATAAAGCCATGAGAGTGTAAGAAAGTGCGAGCCTCACAAAAGAGTCTATATGGAACGAACAAAATGGCGGGGCTTTGATTTTGAAGCCCCTGCCTGAATGTGGGAAGCCCCGCCCTGAACTGAGAAGCCCCTCCCCAAACAGATAGATGGACAGACAGACAGACAGGCTGGCTATATATATATATATATATATATATATATATATATATATATATATATATATATATATATATATATATATATATATATATATATATATATATACATACACACACACACACACACACACACACACACACACACACACACACACACACACACACACACACACACACACACACACACACACACACACACACACACACACACACACACACACGTGCTCCCCCAAGTCCTGTACTTGCACACACCAAAGCATCACCTCTGACCTGGTTGGGCACAGGCCCAACCACTCATGTCAAAAGACAGTTTTTATTATTACCATTGGGTAAACATCAAACTGAGCCTCCTATCTGAGTTTTGAGCTTATTTACTCTCATCAGGATGGCATACCATATAAATCTCCAACCAATGATGACCACAGTTGTCGTTTAAATTCAAATTGTACCTCCTGGCTGTAATGGTGGGTATCGGCCACAGATTATGTCTTGTGCGGTAAAACTGCATAATCTGCAAAGAACAACAGTTTGTCTGCCACCCAAATGATTGTTTTCTGTTTTGTTCCCAAAATCTGGGATCAGTGCTTACATGCACTCATTCCTTTTCTTTTCATCTGCTTGTGGAACCAATTTCTTCAGTCATTTCATTTTGGTTCTTCTTTCCAGGACTTGAAGATGGATGTTCACCTCTTCCTTAGGTTGTATCCACTCATCCCCCCCCTTCCCCACCGTTACCAATCCATACTCATGATCTTTTCTTCCCTCATTAACTTTCGCCAAGCACTTCCTTTCCAGATTGTTGTGTTTTCTCCCCTCTCCCACCATCAATTTTTCTGTTTATTTGTTGCATTGCTCTTTCATTTCTGGTTTTCCCTTCCTGTTCTTTCAGCCCTTTGCTTGTGCTAAAGCTTGTATCCAGCATTCTTCCTCTTGCGCATTCTCACCCATGACCATGGTGCTGCACACGATGGCCTACTTATGTGAAAGATGTGTGCCATTCTTTTGGGGGTTGGTGGGGTGGGAAACATTTGCTTGCATTAAAATCTGGTAGATATGAAAGATCCCATGCTATCCTTTGGAAAGAGTGGGTTTGATTATCACCGACCCCCTCGACAAAGTACAAATTCCTACTCAAATGAAATCCACTTCAGTCAAACGTCAGGCCTTGGCCTTCTGTTTTAGGACTAGGCGAGTCAAAATTTCTCTCTTGGCCTACCCCACAGAACGGGTGTACTAATTGTAGCCACTTAAGATGAACTAGTTGTTTCATATATTATGTCAAAATCACGAGATGTTGTAATTGCAACTTTATCAAAACGTTTCCATCCTCGTGCCACATTTCCACATGTACAATGAAGTGGGAAATGCAACTAAACTTCACTAAATACTCCTAGAAAGCAGACATCTTCTGTTTGATGTCATATTGAAATTAGTTTTGGACCACAACAATCGCAGAAGATCATTACTGAAAAATGACACAAAACAGGGCAGTGCTTTTTATTATTATTGAGTCGCCGAAATAGGTGACCCTTATTGTCAGTAATTCTGTCTGTTTGTTTGGATGTTTGTCCGGTTGTCATCAGCATAATTGGAAATAAACGTGGGCGGATTTTGACCAAACTTGGGTGGTAGGTACATCTTGTGACCAAGTGCTTTGGAAATTGTGATGGTTGCTAGGGACACTTTGGTTCCCTAGCAACAACCGAAAAACCTTCAAAACCGGTACCGTTCACGCGAAATCAATTCCGAAAGCCATTATCCCACGTAGGGTTATGAAATTTGGCACGAATGATCTACAGGTGATGCTCTATCAAATATATTCCGGTTTTTGTGATATATGGAATACTTTATCCGCAGCGCCTCCTACAATTAGGGTATGCGTGAAAATTGGCGAAAATTGAAGGCCCCCTAGAGACCAGGTAAGTGCAACGGTACGAATGAAACTTTGCAGGTTAATGGTACTCAATGAGTACTACAACTTTTCCTCAGGACATATTGACCGATTTTGCTTAGGTCAGGGGTCAAAGGTCAATCAGTGCAAAAATCGATAATATGCGAGAGCTGGACGTGCCTTCACGCCAAATGCTACTCCTCCTCGGGTTATAGTCGGATGGTCATGAAATTTCACACTAATCGTCTGGAATATATTGTGCACAAACGATCGAGCCGGATTTTCGATTTAGATCTTTGTTCACCCACAGCACCCCCTCGAACTTTGGGGATTTCTGATTTCAAACCGCATTTTCGGTACTTTTCAATCAAATGGATTCTGACTAGTTATCAGTAGATTGAACTGGATGAGATTTGATATCTATGTTCTTAAGGTGATTCCCTATCCGCTATATGACATCCATTTTGCTCTATATCTTATAGTTTCCATGCTCGGCGAGCCATCGCCGCCTACCGGCTTGTTATTATTATTTGTTTCTTTTTTAACATGGTGTATGCTCGTGCAGGAGCGATTATACAGGACACAACATAACGAAGGGAACGGCTGGAGAAAGGGGGGGGGGGATCCAACAGCACGGTAGAGGGAGAAAGATAGAGATGGACAAATGAGGGGTAAGGGTGAATGCAAAAGGTGGACAATATGGATATATAAGCAAAATTGTGTTTGACCAGTTTGTGATTTTTGTCGAGGTCTGAGGAAAGGGAAGAGGCTGCTGCTTGTCTATCAGAAGGATGAGCGATGTCATAGCAGAGAGTGGAGTCATTAGCAAAGAGATAAAGAGGATTTTCCAGAGTCGGTGAGATCATTGATGAAGTTTATGAATAGGATGCGGCCAAAAACACTGCCTTGAGGATCTCCAGTCTGGACAGGAGAGGAGATGAAAGGGTTCCATTGAGAGCCACACGTTGGCAACAAGAGGGGAGGAAGTTGGTAATCCAAGAGTTGAGTTGGCTTTGGATTCCATCGGTAGACAGTTTGGAGAGCAAAGCAGGATGCCAGACTGTATCAAAAGCTCGAGATGTGTCCAGAGGGATGCCCCGGATTTATTGTGTGACATTGAGTGCCTCCATCCATTGTTGGGAGAGTAGAAGCAACATGTCCAAGGTAGTGACCTTGTCTGACTCTGAACTGATGAGCTGAGATGAAGCTGTGGGAGCAAAGGAATGGTTTTATATCAACTGTGATGATGGATTTCTTGAACTTGCTGATGATTGGAAATAAGCTGATTGGTCTGTAGTTAAGGGGATCCGTTTTTGCACCTTTTTAATGTAATGCTGTGATGTTTTCTGATTTCCAAGCAGATGGAAGATGACATGTGGTAAATTACAGGGTGAACTGGCAGAGAGAAGAAGTGCAATAGCAGCAGAGAAGATTTTTAGGACACATGAGCTGATGCCGTCCAGTCCAGTTGCAGAGTCAGAGTCGAGGGTTTCCAGAAATTTTTCCACCTTTTCACGTGCAAAAGACACACAACTGCTCGATGGGGAGAGATTTGGAGAGATTGGGAGAGATTGGGAGAGATGGATAGATGGATGACACAAGATTTTGAAGCAAACACAAAATTGAGGCATTCGAGCTTCTATGGTACCATTTGAAGTGGGGGAAGGGATGGAAGGGGAGCACACATCATAGACTGACTTGAAGAGGTGCCACCAAGTTTTTGAGGAGGGAGATAAGTTTGAAAGTTCATTCTTGAAATTGGAGAGATGTTATTTTCTTGCTCTCTTGAGGGTAGACACACATGCTTGTTGCTGGCTTTTTGGAATGATCTGAGGTTGTCTTTGGTCGGATTTACCTTCCAGGAGGATAATGATAATGCAAGTTGTTTTAAAGCAACAGCCTCACCACAAGATTCAGAAAACCAAAGGTGGGATGATGGGAAAGATAACTGAAGACAAGATGATATGAATCTGTGCAAAAGAGAGAGCAGGTTTCTGTGGAAGAGTTCCCAGGCTGAATTGATATCAGTGGCAGCGGACATATGAGACGAGTCCTGAAGTGTAAAAAAAAACAAAACAAAAAAAGCTTCAAACAGAATATGTCTGCTTTCTAGGAATATTTAGTAAAGTTTAGTTGAATTTCCCACTTCATTGTACATTTTATAATGCGGTACGAGGATATGAACATTTTGATAAAGTTGCAATTACAACATCTCGTGATTTACACTTTTGCTTTTTCTTTATTTTCTTTCTGTGTCAAATGTTCATCGATGAGATTGTATTGTCCTGTGAAAAGAAAAATTGGAAAAAAAAACATAACAAAATACACTGAGATTACCTAAAATGTTGTTTTCTGTAGAAATTTGGGTTAGATGTCTTTTAACCTCATTTTGATTACCTTCATTCCATGTTAAGCCTGGTGTTGGCTTAACGGTTAAGGTGCCTGCCCTTTAGATCTTGGGTCTTTTGAGTTCCAACCACTGTGGGTTGACTCAGCCTGTCATCCTTTCGAAGTCAGCGAAATGACTACAAAGTTACTGGAAACGTGGCACTGCATCAGCGGCACAGCCACGCTTCCAGTAATGATGCAACCAGCAGCCTCAGGCTGAATACAAAACAAAATAATTCCCTCTTATTGGTTGCTGTGTTCAGTAGAAATAGGATCTTTGCTGCCCCTCTGATTTAATTGTGACAGCAATCTAGTATATGTGAGATTGAGAGTTATTTGTTTCTCCTGTCAATTGTAAATGCAACTGCCACGTATATTACTCTTACAAACAGGTGTTTGGAAAGCACCCAAAGCAGTATTTGGCACTCTAGACAATGAGTGAGTGCACTGAGTGCTGAGTACTGGAGACTAGACACTGAGTGCACTGATTGACTGGCAAGCATGTGAGTTACAAGGAACTTCAACGCAGGAGGACATTAGGCCCATCAAGCCTGCACAGTCGTTGTCACCCTATGGATGGACGTTTGTCCATGCTCTATCCTTTGAATTGCTGAGCGTCGAGCAAGGAAGCAGCATGTACAATTTTTAAAGTCTTTGGTATTTGAAGAATACTTTTCTCCAGCACACGTGAGCTCCTATCTACCTGCAAGGTTTTCATCCACAGCTTGATGGAGTACTGCTCTCCCCTCTGGGCTGGCTCCCCTGCCTTACATCTTGCTCAGTTTGATGCTGTGGAAACCAAAGCTTTCAAGATTATTGGAATCTCTCGCGATGAAGCTGAGTCTATGGGCCTATCACTTCGCCATCGTCGCCAGGTCGGTGGTCTCTCTGTCTTCTTCCGCCTCATTCCTGGACTTGCACCCTCTGCCCTCTCTGTGCTTTGTCCACCCCCCTCCTCCAGGTATCTGCAGGATGTATGTGTTCCACCAGCATCCTCCTGTTAGTGAAACTGCCTAAAATCAGAATCACTTCTCGCCTCCATTAATTTATACCTCTTTTTAAATATTTTTCCCCCGCCTCTGGAACCACTTTCCTCACTCTCTTCAATCTCGTTCTTCCCTCCCTGTTCACCACCACCTCGAGTCACCCCCCATCCAGAATCATGATGTTTTCTTCACCTGTTAAACCACCCACACCACTCCCAAAAATTTTCTTATGTATCCATCTTGTCCACATCCTGTGTTCTCCCTTACCACTCGTTACCTGCATCCCATGGTTGTCCATCTCGGTCTACTTTCTGCCTCCACCCTTCAGTTGGTGTTTTCCCCTTTCTCCTCCTGTTCCCTTTGTTGTGTTCTGATTTTTGTTCTGTCATAGCTCTTCCGTGTGTGTGTACGTGTGCGTGCGTGTGCGTGTTACACATACATACATCAGACGCACCTCCTGATTGTTATGGTGAGCATCGCCACGGATTATGTCTCGCACGGTAAAACCGCATAATCCGCACAGAACAACCATCCATCTGCCACTCAGTCAATTGTTCCTGCAAATGCAAACCATTCAACCAGAAGTCACGTGATGTGACCAGTTGGGAAAATCGAAACGTGAGTTTGACATGCATTCCGCTGATCTCCATTGGACAACAGTCCACACCAAAGCGTCGCCTCCAACACAGAGGCTTTGGTCCGGTGACTCTGCCAAAGAGACAAAGATTATATGGAAAGGTGGTTCCGTTTGATATTTAACTGATGATGACCATACAATTACAATTAAGAGCAAATTTAACCATAACACGTATTCTTCTTCAATCTTACTTGCACAAAAGACTTTGCCGTTATTCACTCAGGAGCAAAGAATAAAACAAGAAGGACTTGGAAATTTAATAAAAGTAATGAATGGAGAAAAGGAAAGCAGTCTTTCCTTCCCTCCATCACCTCACACAAATATACAGGAGAATGCGGAGGCAAATGGATGGGGAAGGTGTGAAGCGATGGGGATATCTAATGCCGGAAGTTCTTCGGCAGCACATATGCAAAAATTGGAACAATACAGAGATTAGCATACCCTGCGATGATGCCCTCCAGGCCAAGGAAGCTCTTCGTGTAATGTAGGCCACGTGGGTCATGAAGGCTGCCACCGACGTCCGGCCACGTGGTCCTGCCTGCGTTTATTTATTTATTTATTTATTTTTTCTTCCCCATAATGTCCCCTTGAGCACCGTCTTCAACAGTAAAGGACCATTTTATGGCCAACTGTTACCCATAAGAGGGCTGAAGAGCGGATGTTTTTTGGTTTTCCATTTCCGTACCAGGGACCAAACCATTGCGAAGTGTGTAAATAATTGTGAAAATGTTGAAGGCCACCTGGTATGTGTTTTGGTACAGAACTGCATTTAGAACTGTCTTGTGTGAATGAGTTAGAGCAAGATAATCCAACGCATAAGTTGACATTCTTTTCAAAGGCGGGAACATGTATGCATTGTTGCACTCGGGGGGGGGGGGGGGGGGATAGGTGAGATAAATTGAACTGGAGGGAACCATTCCTGATATGTGCGCATGAGCTGGCAGACTTGGGTCAAGTCCAGCAAGGGGAGGGGCCAATGTTATGCTTTTGGAAAACTTACCCCAGGGGGAGAACATACATGGACACAAAGGTGACCTGAGGATCAGTTATTTCATTAGTCTTTGTATAGATAGCCCTTGGTCCCTTGTCAAAAGGTTTTTTGGCGGGCATGCGTTGGCTTGACTGTATTTGTCCCGTGTGATGTCTTCCCTCCTCCCCTTCTGTTATTTTCAATCTTTATTCCTTCACACCATCATTCTGTTCAATCCCCCTGTCCCTTTCAATCATCCCTCCGTGACCCCATCATCCCGTTTCAACAGTCCACCAATAATTTCCCCTCCATCAAACATCCTTTCAAGAATTCCTCATTCACCCCATTGGTCTTACCTTCAATCCCGTGGCCATTCAGTCATCCCTCGGTCGTGTGGGGTTCCTTTCTGGGTTCCCTCCATCCGCACATTGGAAACTCATTGGGTGCTCTCGCATGCTTGCTCGTGTCACGTTTCACATGCATGTTTGTGGCGCTTGGCGCTTGGCACGGCCGGTGAGGTCCAGCGTTTCTCGTGTGTGCGTGGCACAGCGCAAAATGGTGCGACTAGGTGTTTTCTGCACGGAGGAGGGAGCTGTGGGCTCTCGTTTCGGCTTTGGGCTCGTAAAGGGCGGGGCAGGGCCTTAGTTGGAACCTCCCTCAGAATGGTGTGGCAATTTCCACGAGTGATGTCGTGCCCCCGCCTCATCGGCTGTGGACCAATGGGAGGGGGAGAAGGCTTGTGGGAGGAGGAAAAAAGAAAGCTGAGGTGAAGAAGAAGCATAAAAGCAGAGAAGGACTCGTGACAAGCTTGCTAGAGTGTACGAGGTGCAGTGGGACGCAAGAAGCACGCGCGCCAGCATCAACTCCGCTTTATTGCGCGACCAGAAGTACACTCCTGCCACCCCTAGCGGGTGAGGCATGATATACGAAAACCCAATCACGTGACACAGCACACTCCTCCCCTCGTAAAATGACCCGTCACACAATGAACGGACAATCACAACATGACCATCTGAAACCCATCAACACTCATAATCCTCCAAGTACCGCGGCCGCACCCTGACCCGCCTCTGATGGGCAGCGCCGCCAGACAGTCCAGGCTCAGACCCCTCCCGGCTCGGTCGAGGTGACACCCTCGCCGGACTCGCACTTTCCGCAACACCAGCCACCCCCGACCGCCCAGCCTGCCCGACGTCCCCGGGTAGGACGGCATCAGGTGAAGACCCCCTTGGCGTCGGCCCAACCAGCCCCGGCGATACAACGTCAGGTGCCGGCGATACTACCGGTGGGGGTCCCGCATCGTTCGGCCCGGGGAGGTGTGGGGGGGGCGACGCTGAACAGCGATCATGCATTTGGTCCACGTGCCGCTTCCACACATCCCCACCATCAGTCCGCACCATGCAATTCGCCGGCCCCAGCACCACAGAGACCACCGCCGGCACCCATTTGGAACCGTGGAAATAATCGCGCACCATTACCCGTTGCCCCACCTCGAAGCCGCGCAGCCGCGTCGGACGCGACATCGCCCCACTCCCCGACCCTCCAGGTCGCAGCAAATCCAGCCTGGACCCCAATGCCCGTCCATAGAGACGAATGGCAGGCGAATCACCCGTGACAGGATGAACTGCGTTCCTGTAATGGAGCAAAAAGACATCGACCACCGTCTGCACAGGTGCAACACCCCCCCTACGCAAAGCCCGCTTCAACATCTTGACAAACGACTCAGCTTGGCCATTCGTCTCAGGATGATACGGTGCGGACCTTAGATGTCGAATACCATTCTGGCGCATAAACTCATCAAATACACCTGCGATGAACTGCGGACCATTATCAGAGACCAGGATCTCCGGCAACCCTTTATTAGCAAAGATCGTCCGCAGTTTCTCTACTGTAATGTTTGCTGATGTATGCTGCATTACTACAACCTCCGGCCATTTAGAGAATGCATCGACCACAATCAAAAACATTTTGCCATTAACCGGTCCCGCAAAATCTACATGGACCCTCTGCCAAGCTCGGTCTGGCACAGGCCAGAGACCCGAAGCCCGACGCGGGTTATCAGCATCTGTCTGGCACATGGCGCAACGCTTAACCAACTGCTCAATGTCTTTTTCCAACCCCGGCCACCACAACAGGCTACGAGCAAGACTCTTGGTCTTCACGATGCCAAGGTGACTGACATGCAGTTCTTCCAAACACCGCTGCCTGAACCTCGGTGGAATCACCGTCCTCATTCCCCACATTACGCACCGTTGGACCAACGACAGCTCCGATGCGCGTGACGTGAAAGGTTGAAATGCCGGTGTCGAAGGCAGATCGCTCCAATTCCCCGTAGAAATCGCCTGGACGACACGGGCAAGCACCGGATCACGAGCCGATTCCACCGCGACCTGCCTGGCCGTGACCGGCCTGCTTTGGACCTGGCCCAGCGCGAACACATCGACCCGGTCAGCCAACTCAGACGCAGCTGGACCCTCCGCACACGGCAAGGGTGAGAGCCCGTCGCAGTTAGCATGCTTCTCGGTGCTTCGGAACTGAATATCATATTCGTAAGCACCCAGAAACAGACACCACCGCTGTATTCGCGCGGCTGCTACCACCGGCACCCCGCGTTCGGGTCTCAGGATGAATTGAAGTGGTTTGTGATCCGTCTGCAAAGTGAAATGCCGCCCCAGCAGGTATTGATGAAACCTCCGCACACCCCAGACGAGGCTGAGAGCCTCACGCTCAATCTGGGCATATCCGCGCTCTGCTGTGGACAGGGTCCGGGATGCAAAACAAACAGGCCGCTCGGAACCATCGTCCATCCTGTGGGAGAGCACTGCCCCGATGCCATATGCAGAGCTGTCGCATGCCAATAGGAGCGGACGCGCAGGCTTGTAGTGCACGAGGACCGTATCCTCTGTGAGCAGCCGCTTGACACGGTCGAACGACGCCTGGTGTGCAGGCCCCCAAGCCCAGCGCTCGTCCTTTCTGAGCAACCGCGTCAACGGCGCAAGTTGTGAGCTTAGCCCGCGCACGAACCTTTGGTAATACTGGGCCATACCAATGAACGAGCGCAGCTGCGTCTTGTCGCGAGGCGGTGGCATGTGCTGAATCGCCTCCACCTTCCGAGGACCTTTCAACAGCCCCTCCGGCGTGATGATGTGCCCGAGGTATTCCAAGCGCTGCTTGAAGAACGCGCACTTGCCCCTGTTCAAGCGCAGGCCGCACGCTTCTAGCTTTGTCAGCACTTGGGCAATGTTCGCAAGATGCTCGTCCGCAGTTTTCCCCGCAATGAGCACATCGTCCAGGTAGGTCTGAGCTGGCAGGCCAATGCAAACCTGATCCATGGCTTTCTGCCACAAAGCTGGGGCCGAAGCAATCCCAAAACAGAGTCGGGTATATCGATAGAGTCCTTGACACGTGTTGATTGTCAAAAGCTCGCTACTCCCGGGATCCATCGGCAGGTGAAAATATGCATCACGCAGGTCTAGCTTCGTGAAGTATTGACTCCCCGCCAATCGCGCATATATTTCATCGATTGACTGCAATGGATATTGCTCCACGCTGAGCCCCAGGTTAACCGTGGATTTGAAGTCCCCGCACAATCGGACGTCTCCATTCCGTTTCAGCACCGTGACAACCGGGGTGGCCCAATCCGAGCACGACACCCGTTCGATCACTCCACAGGCCTCCAGCCTATCCAGTTCACCCTTGACCTTGTCCCGCAGGGCATACGGCACCGGACGCGGTTTACAAAACCGAGGGACCACCCCCTGCTTCAAGAAGAGTTTTGCCTCCATGCCCTTGAGTTTCCCAAGGTCGTCGCTAAACAACCCTTGATGTCTTTGAAGAATCTCCTCCAACTGATCCTCCCACTGGCTCGGCATGGGTTGCACAAGGTGAACTGCGGCCCAGTCTAGCCTGATGCGGGCCATCCAATCTCGGCCGAGGAGAGACGGTGCCCTCCCCCGCACGACGTACACCCGAAGCGTGGCGACCTGGCCTTGGTACCGCACAGACACGTCTGCCATCCCGACTGGCATTATCTTCTCGCGGGTGTACGTGAACAGCGTGAGGTTGGACCTGATAAGCTTCAAGCCGTTGAGTCTACGCGTGGTCTGTTCGCCAATGAGCGACACCGCTGCTCCCGTATCGACCTGGAACGTGATCGGCGTTTTGTTCACTTCGACTTCCACCGTCATCGGGCGCGCCGTCGCCGGGCCAATTGAAAACAGGTCCATCAACGGCCGCTGGTTCCGCCCCGAGTCGCCTCGCACATCGCCGTCCATGACCTTAACGGTGGCCGGCGCCCCACGGCACACACGCGCCAAATGACCCACCTTGTGACAATTCAAACACACGTTGCCTTTACACGGGCATGCACGGCGCAGGTGTCGACCTCCACATCCCGAGCATGTCCGCGGGGTCACCCCGCCGCAAGCGCGGCCGCGCGGCGACGTCCGACCCGCATCAAAGGTCGCGCGTGCGTCCCGGGGTGCCCGCGACCCCGCGTGGCCGGTGATGGCTCGAACATCCCCGCGAGTCTGCTCGACCGCTGTAGCCGTGCTGACCACCGAGTCAAATGTAATGGCTTCACCCTTCAGCCGTAAAACCGCTGAAACCATCTTCGCATCTTGTAAACCAGCAATAAAACAATCTCTGAGCCGAGCTGGACGCTCCCCCGCCGTGAACTTGCAGGCCACGGAAGAATGCTTAATCCGCGCCACAAAATCAGTGACGCGCTCCTCTGCTCCTTTCGAGAGGCGATCGAACTGGAATCGAGCGAGCTGTAATGACTTCTCCGGCACCATGTGTGCTGTCATCTTCTGCACAATGTCCTGAAACGACAGCTCGTCATCCCGGGGCCTGTTCGGTGCCACTAAATCACCCAGTAGCCGATAATGCTCCGGCGAAAGCGAAGCGAGCAAGATCGACTTCTGTTTGCTCTCGTAGACCACATCGTTCGCGTGGAAATAGCATTCCAATTGCTCCGAAAACAATTCGAAGTCGTCTCAATCGAAAACGGGCACAAGTCCGTATTTATCCCATCCTCGTCACCAACTAGAGTGTACGAGGTGCAGTGGGACGCAAGAAGCACGCGCGCCAGCATCAACTCCGCTTTATTGCGCGACCAGAAGTACACTCCTGCCACCCCTAGCGGGCGAGGCATGATATACGAAAACCCAATCACGTGACACAGCACTTGCGTGAGCAGGGATGAAGAGCGCTCCTGAGCAGACGGCTCAGAAAGCAGAAAGGGAAGAAGCAGAAGGCTGAGGGAAGCAGAAAGGAAACACGAACGGGACAAGCTTTCCTGAGCAGAAGACTGACAGATTGAGAAGAAAGTTTCACGAGCAGGTGGTGTCGAGCTTCTGTGGAAAAAGAACACTCCTTCCACGAGCGTCATCGTGCCCTCTCGATATCTGGGGCAGGGAAGGGCGTGTTACATATCTGGGACGTCAGAGAGGACTCGCCTACTGGGTCCGGCACCTCAGGGATGCGGATGCGTGTCTCCATCACGTCGCATCACCACTGCCCATCTTCCCCCTCCATTTTCCTCCGCATTGTTCTGTATATTTGTGTGAGGTGAGGGAGGGAAGGAAAGACTGCTTTCCTTTTCTCCATTAATTACTTTTATTTTATTTTCAAGTCCTTGTTTTATTCTTTGCTCCTGAGTGAATGACGGCAAAGTCTTTTGTGCAAGTAAGATTGAAGAAGAATACGTGGTATGGTTAAATCTGCTCTTTTGTGCCTTTTTGCTTTCTTGCTTATAAATACTTGCTTTAAAATGATTACGTGCTTGTGTGATTGCAATAAATAATTGTTTGTTGCAATTTCAAATATGTCTCGGTTGTCATTTCCTTTATTGGTCTGACACAGTGTACAAGTAAGGTTACACGGGACGTTCTGCCCCAATAATTTGCTTTGTCAGCAAGTGCTTACTCATTGTAACGCTCGGCGGTAATCCGAGTGTGTGCTGAGGGCACTGACCCCAATTAGCTGGCCGTCCACAGGTAAGTTATCACGCAAAGTAGTGTAACCCTGCCCGGATTGGCTGTGCCGGCCAGTGCACGTAGTGCCCGGCACCCTCAGGACCGGGCGTTCGGGAGGGACCCAAGTGCTCCCGTCGTGGCAAGCCTCAAACCCCGGATCCGTGACGATGCTTTATCGTGCCCCAAACACTGCCATTTCCTGGGGTGCCTGTGCGTGCGCACCGAGCATTCTTGGGTGTAATATGTCATTGTGAAAGTCTCATATTGAGAGATAGGGCCATAAACAACATACAGCATGATATTTCAAAAAGTTATGAACGGATTATGACAAAACTTGTTTTTTATCTTGCCAAAACGAAGTTTTTGCAAGATATGTTAGTCAGATTGTATGTTTTTTTTTTTGTTTGTTTTTTTTGTTTGTCTGTAATCACATATCGATCACTCTGCAGAGCACAGTTATCATTGGAAATTTTTGTAACTTCGCATATCAGAGGCCTATAGAGGTCCCTTTCAGCGCATAAAATTTTCAAGGTCAAAGGTCAAGGTCACTTTGTCGCAAATCAGGGGAGTCGACGAAACCCTTATTTTTTGAATAATTTTGATCGGATCGTCTTCAAACTTCATGGGAATATAGATCATCGTCTGGCACTCAGCTGATTAATTTTTGGTGGCGATCGGCCTTGACCTTCATGGTTAGCGCCTGAGGTCAAACATTTGACCCCAAGGTCAAATTTTCAAGTTTTAGGAACCATATCGTGTCGTACCTCAAATTGAACACCTTGATGAGTGCTTTCTAGATATGTCAAGCTTGAGACATTATGACGTCATTTGGTGACGTTATGAGGCAAACACATATTTTTCATGGTTACTCTGTAGAACGATTCTCATCGGAATCTCTCGTAAGCAGATATTCCTCAAGGAGTCGCTGCTGGTGGATAGCAGCTCTGTTCACCTCAGTGTGACCTTAAAGAAGTCACACGTGGTCACCTTTTTGTTTTATTTTTGTGTTTGCTTGTTTGTCTGTCTGTTAGCTGGATATCTAAAAAAAAAAAAAACGACGAATTTGGATGAAACTTGGTGGACATGTTGGGTGTGTGACGAGGACAAATTGATTCAATCTTTGTGAAGATCTGGATCCGAATCCTGTAATTTTTTTTTATTTTTTAAAAAGTGATTCTTCACTATTGAGGATTGGGCCAAAAACAATATCTTACATGATATTTCCAAAAGTTGTGGATGGATTATTACAAAACTTGGTGGACAAGTTGTGTCGGTGACAAATTCAAGCGATTAGATTTTGCTTGAAGGTCTGGATGCAGATCTGGCCTATCAGTGGGATACAAAACATAAACTGTTCAGCCTTGCGGAGGTATGCTCTCTACTGAGTGCCGTTTTAGTTCTTTGAATCATTTTCCTTTCATTTTTATTTTTGTTTTCTCTACTTTTTTTTTTCCTTCCTTTTCCTTTCTGTTTATCTCCATCCTCCACTAGTCTAACCCCCCTCCCCCCAAAAAACATTTAATTTTGTTACTCTTGATAATGTGCAACTGTCCCATGTAGGCAGTTCCTCTTGTGTGCTGCTCGACTCTGCTGTTTTGCTGGGATAAGATTGTGGTTAGGATCTGATATTCAGCATTTCCTGGTGCTTAGAAATTGGTGCACATTACTGGCTGAGAACTGGTGTGAATTTAACAAAACTTAACTTTGCACCAGCTATTAAAAAATTTTTTTCTTATTTTATACCATTTCAGTCAATGTTTTTGCTTTACTCGAGGAGGGAAGTTTTTGCATCGTTAAAATAAGTCAATAAAAAAGGAACAAAAATAATTTGCTCTTGTGTTCAGTTAAGTCCCAAAGTGGGACACTTCTAAAGCTGACTTGGTAGTTTTCATATTGTCAATGACCAGCAGCGGTGCTCGGCGTTGCCGGTCAACCCAGGGTTCCTCCTCACGCCCCTTCCCCCCTCTTCTCCCATCACTTCTCTCCCTGCCTCCTACCACCCGCTCCCGCTCCAGTCTCCCACCTCACCCTTTCTCCTCCCTCTGGACTCCCTTCCCTGGTTAGTGGAGGTTGGCTTTGGGGCTCCCGCTCTGGGGATGTGTACAATGCAAGTTATCTACACAGCTGACTTGTAATATGACTTGTAACTGGGTGGTGCTACACGATGCACATTTACGTAGAGAATTTTCATCGACCTTCCCTCCCGAACCCCCATGACTACAGTCCATGTGCCAAGTTTGGTGGCAATTGGCCCAGTAATTTTGGCGTGATTGCTGTTACACACAGACATACAGAGAATGGCATTTATTTTTTAGATGTTCCATTTTTTTTTTCTTTTCCTCCTCAACTCAATTTGCAGGGAGCAATTTTACATAGATGGAGAGAAACAGAGAACATTGCTTTGCTTTTTTTGCTTGGGATTGTCAACCTGTGACAGTTTCTTGAAGATGATGACAAAAAACTTAATCGGAAATGATTTAAAACATTTACCATTATGTTTTTGTGGATTATCAAAGAGGCTGGTCCAGGTAGTCTAGAGGTACACACGCTCGCCTCGAAGCTGTCTCGCCTGGGTTTGAATCCCAACCCAGCTATAAACTCGCATCCCAGTGTTTTACAGGCAGGGTGATTCATCAATGCGTGTGCCGTCCCTCGGATGGACGTTAAACTAGACGTCACATCTGCTGGCATTATTTGGTGAACGTTAAAGATCCCACGGTGTCCTTCGCGAAGAGTAGACGAGTTGTTGCTGGCACAATGAACAAATTGAAATTCCTGCCTGGACTATCACTGACGCAAGGCAAGGCAAAGGTAAACCCTCCTGTGTAATCCTTGCTGTGGGACTGATTTGGTAGCATTGAACCTGCCTTCAGACAGAACCCTGGAAAGAAAGAATAAATGGAAAGTTTTCTTATTTCCTTTTTACAGAATCGACATATAGATACTCTGTGTATATGCAATGAGAAGTGGATGAATGAAAGGGGAGGAGGAGGGAGGGTAAAGGAGGTGGTGGTGGTTGGGGGGAGGGGGGAGGGGGGTGTGCAGTGTGGTTATGTAGAGGACGTTTCTATGAATGGTTTCAGTGGGTGGCTGAGAATCACCAAATATGGATATTGTTTGTTGATGAATTTTAAAACAATTGTCTCAGCTGTTGAAAACAATTTGGGTCTCTGGCTATTTGGCTGAAATAATTGGGTTCTCCTTGAATCCCTGTATATAAAACTTTTCGACCACTTTCTTTTGAACTCTTTAATTCACCTTGACAATTTGTAAAAAGTGAAGAGTAGCTACTTTTGGACACCACATGGTCGTCTTTGGAAAACCTTGATCTCATTTTCTGTTTCTCCATTCCCCATCCTCCATCCACTCCTTCCATTCTGCATTTAACAAATATTTATTTATTCATTTTTTATTATTATTATATTATTATTATATATTTTTTATAACCTCTGCTGCTTGATATGTGATTCCATGATGACATGCTGTTAAACAGTGCATCATAATCCATATTTGTACCTTTACATCGGAATGAAATTTCGAGCTTTTGTCCATTGGGAACCCATTATCATAACTGTTTTTATTCAGACAGGATTCAATCTCAGCTGCGTTTTTGCATCACCCCCCCCCCCCATATATATTTCATCGAAGAGTCGTCATGGTGTTATCACAGCTTCTAAAATTTGTGTGCAACACACAAATATCTATAGAAAGAGCTCAATAAGTGGGCTGTTGTATTTGTCTCAATTCCTTGCATAGCTCAAAGTTTCAAGACACTTCATGTTTCTGTTTCTGTTTCTGGAGGAAAAAAATGAAACTCAATATTCTTGTTCCATCAAAGAGATTCATTCTGTGTCTGTGGTCGCTGGAGTGAAAACTTGTACTGGATTCCCCAATCCCCCCTCATCAACTGCCCATTAAAGCTGTTTGATCCACTGTTCCTATTTGGCTCTGGTAGTGCTGAAAGCATTTTGATAATGTAAATTAAAACTTTTTCGATACCTCACTTAAAATTATTTAGAGTTGAAATTTGTTCATTAAAATGGGATTGTTCTCCAAAGTAGTTTGTTGTTCAAAAACAGAAAGGAATAATTATCACAAATGTGCCTTTTCATGGGACTGGTATGTTTAATGGGAAATGTTCCAGATAGAATGGGAAGATTTTTGTGATGCAAATTATCTGTTGGCCAAATGATAGGGAAATATTTTTCAGCCTTGGAAGGGGGGGGGGAGGAATGGGTGCTGCCCTGGTGGGTATGGCATGGGGGACAGTTGTTTGAAATTATAGAGGATGACAGGTCGCCAGGTAGAGGAGTCTATTGGTAACAAGTTTCCATTTTGGTTTATATTTGGACTGATTGGGATTTTCCACCATGCCTTGTCAATTATTTAGTGTCACTTCGTCAAGGAATTCAAGAGTGCTTTAAATAGCTCTTGTAAGCTTGGTTTTAGGAGCAAAAAGCACTGCCGATTTGATCAAACGCTCTTCAAAGCCCAAGCACCGTCGGCTCTATCCAATCGCCAGAACTGCATGATCATTGGTGTAGCCAGGATATATCAAGGGGGGTTTCCATGTCGACTAGTTTTCACCCATATTTATGATTTTTATTTTGTTATTTTTTATGAAATGACGATATTTTAGCTTTGAATTTTTTTTTTTGTAATTTGCACAAGATGAGTAGAGGCTGTTTAGAAATGCTAGCAAATGTAATTCAGCTGGTCGAATCATCGTGCAACTAAGGGTTGATGTGGTAGTCTTTTGTCATTTTTACAGCACTGTCAGGCCCCACTATTCGTTGGGGATGCAATCCTGGAAAATGCCGTGAATGGCAAATCCGCGAATAGCAGGGCATTGTTTCAATGGAAAAAGGGGATAGGTTCCCAGAAGTTTCTGATTCGTAGGGGAAACTTTTAATAGTTTAAAATATTTTTGACCACAAATGCACATGATTACACTTTCATTAAAAAAAATGCTTACAAATGAAAAAAACAGACAACACCAGATACCGTTTCCAATGTGTATTAAAGGAATGTGATTAAAAGTGATTAACCAACCATACCATAAAAGTAAAAGAAAAAAATAAACAAAAAAACCCCAGGAATCAAATTTTTATTTGCACAAACACACGGAACTTTTCAAATGATGATTTACAGTAACTTCAGAAAGTATTCCCACCCCTCGACTCTTGTCACACTTTGTTGTTACAGCCTGAATTTAAAATAGATTAAATTTAATTTTTTTTGTTATCAATCAACACAAAATACCCCAGAATAACAAAGTGAAAATGTGTTTTAGAATTTTTACAAATGAATTGAAAATAGAACTGCTGCTCCTGAAGCTCACCTGGATCAGGAGCAACAGTCACTCGAACCCTCTTGGACCTAATTTATTTTCTTATTATTTTTTAATGCCATGAACAAACTTTGGTATGTACAAAGTGATGAAGGCTGTGGTAAAGTTTCATTGAAATTGTGTGTGTAGTTTTGGAGAAGAGAACAAATACCTATTTTGAGGGAGGCGGGGGGGGGGGGAGAGAAAAATAATCTGTTGTCTGATGAGAGGAAAATTGAACTTTCGCCAGCCGTGAAGCATGGTGGTGGCAGCATCATGCTTTCGGGATGCTTTTCAACAGCAGCGATTTGGAGACTTGTAATGAAAGAGGGAACAATGAACAGAGCCATATACAGGCAAATCCTTGAGGAGAACCTGCTTCAGAGTGCAAAATATCTTCGACTGCGGCAAAGATTTACGTTGCAACAAGACAATGATGCCCAAGCATACAGCCAAAGTAACACTGGAACTGCTCCAGAAGGAGAACATGAGAGTTCTTGAGTGGCCCAGCCAAAGCCCAGACTTGAATCCAATTGAGAATCTGTGGAAAGACTTGAAGATTGTTGTTTAATGATGTTCCCCATTGAACTTGACAGAGCTTGAGCAAATCTGGAAGGAAGAATGGAAGAAAATCCCCAAATCCAGATGTGCAAGCTGATACAGACATCTATCTATCTATCTATCGATACATTACTAAAATTCTGATCTTGTATGTATGTATGTATCTTGCCAAAATGGTTCACGATAGTGCAAATTTTTTAGTGCCACCTTACTCGCCATTCACCTACGGTGTGTAGTATCAAGTTTCATCAAAATCGGGCAACGAAAAAAAATTATTAAAAAATCAATTCCCGATTCAGTCAAGTACTCTTTGGGATTATTTGATTAATGCAAACAACCTCAGCGGTATAGTTTTTTTTTAAATGATTTTTTTTTATCAACCGCTGTCACAACGGGAACCCAACGGGTTCAGGGGTCGTCTAGTATATTACTAAAATTCTCATCTTGTATGTTCCCGAAATACAGCCAAAATGGTACACGATAGCGCAAAAATTTTAGGGCCAATCACTCGCCATTCGTCTGTGGTGTGCAGTTTCAAGTTTCAATATATATTTTTTTCGCCCGCATAAATCCGTGACTATACAAAGCACAACGCCGCGAATGTCAAAGCGCATCACAGTTTATAAACTGCGAATATGCAGGATTCGCGAATAGCGAATATGCTAATAGTGGGGTCTGACAGTACTACTTTTTTTCTTTTCTTGCTGCACCAGATTTTTGTACAAAACAATATATTTTATCCTTCTCCATGATGTTTCAGCATTCTCCAAAATAATGCAACAGACAGAAGTCCACTGCAAAGTGAAAAGTGTTCAAACACATCATTTTTTTCGAGTCTCAGTGGAATGTTTGTCTCGGTGAGCCTTTCACATGACAAACCACTGAGTGTGACCTTGTTGCATGTTAAAAAATATATATTTTTTAATAATTTCGCATGTGGTTTTAGAAATGAAAACTCCATAAACGTATTCCATTGCTGTGCATATGTTTGCATGCGATGTAATTTTATTCAAACTCCTTAGATTGAACATACTCTATTACAGTCGATCTCGGTGTGGACAAAAACACCATCAGGAACAGGTGTAGCTAATTTAGACAGAATGCACATTCATGGTAGAAAATCAATTTGTGGTTAAATTGGAAATAAAAATGTTGTGGGTGAGACAACTTTGTAGAACTATGATGCCACATGGGGGTGCTATATTATAGTAGGCCACATGGGGGTGCTATATTATAGTAGGCCACATGGGGTGCTATATTGAAGTGGGCCACATGGGGGTGCTATATTAAAGTGGGCCACATGGGGGTGCTATATTAAAGTGGGCCACATCGGGGTGCTTTATCAAAGTAGGCCACTTGGAGTGCTTTATCAAAGTTGGCCACTTGGATTGATGTAATAAAGTAGGCCGCTTCATGGTAGTGTGTTGAAAAAGTAGGTCACCCAGGTCATGACTAAAGTTGATCTGTGTGTGGACTCACTGACACCAACACACACTGACCCACAGACCAATTATAATACTCCCTTTCGAGCAAGGCCAATAAAATACTGCAAGAGAGCTGTTTCATCAGCAATCTTGCTCTGAAGAATTGATTAAATATCTTTGTAATGTAACAAATATCAGTATTTATTCAATGAGTAAATTGAGTTGTTGCAGGTCATTAGTTGCATGCATGGTGGAAATCAAGGAAATTTATTTTCTTTTTGCAACAACCTCAGAAAGTTAATCGTAGAGCTTGTAAATGGATCACATTTAGGTTGAAGACATTTTTAGACATTGGTGTACTTTAAAATAATTATAATGATTTTTATAGATTATGGTACACAAAAAGTGTACAAGATTTTATTCTGGGTTTTTGCATCATTAACTTGTGGGACTGATGGCAACACCAAACAGGCCAATCAGATTATTTGTGAAGAAACAGATAAGTTGACGGTAGTGGTGGTGGTGGTGGTGGTGGTGGTGGTGGTGGTGGTTGTTATTGTATATCTGAAGTCCTAAAGCTGCCCATAAACGTTTTTGATTGTCCAATACATTCGCTCAAATTAGAAACTTGATTGAGCAGTTTTAGAGTTGCGTGAAGCGGTCAACATTCATTGAGTGTTGATGGTCCTGGATCATCTCGTTAAAGTTGATGTGCTTATATGTTCTTCGTCCTACCCTTTGTACGTTTCCCAAGTTCTTCTTGCAAGACACGAGGAGCAGCAATGGCACATATGTGAATGGGCGGCGTCTCTCTAAGAGTGGTGAGGAAAGTTATCCGTATGAGATCTTCTCTGGAGACGTCTTGCAGTTTGGCATTGATATAACGGAAAATTCTCGTCATGGTGAGTTCACTTGCCTGCCTGCATTTTGTAAAATTATTGATGCTGTTTTTGTCAAATAGCTCTCTTGTCTGTTTTAGAGTCGATTTGTTCTTTTCCAACTGTCGGATGTCTTATGAACATTGGATGGATGTTGGAGTGATAGTATGAAGACACGACAGCGTGTTGTGTTTTGTTTGTTTTTTGGAGCACGGTCAGCATAGTCGGTGAGGTTATCATGATTGCACAGAGGTAGTGCATTTTACATTGAACTGTTTATCTGGTTTGTTTCTGGGCCCGACGGTAAACTGCCGGTTGGTGTTTTTCTGTTACGATTTTGAAGAGTTTTCCGTCCTACGGATGGATGTTAACCTGGGGACCCGTCTGCTGACATTCACTGGCGGACTTTAAAAATTCCACGGTGTCTTTCATAAAGAGTAAGCGATTGTCATCGGCACCCTGAACAAATTACAAATTCCTGCCTAAAAGTGCAACAGCACTGAATGGTGAAGTGGGATGGATTGGAGGAAAAAATTCTATTTTATAAGATGAAAAAATTCTATTTTATAAGATGAAAAATGCTCATTTTTCAACAATAAGATACATTATGTGAAAAATTTATTCCCAAGTATGTACCCAGAAGTACACCAGACACCGGTAATGAATGAAAAACTTTTATATATATATATATATATATATATATATATATTTATATATATTGTCAACAGCCAGTGTTGATTTCAAATTTAATTTCTCAGAATCCACAGTGAATGTGACTGAACTCGGCTGAGTGTGAGGTTTTTAGGATGACATTTTGTTGTTGAGTGAGAGCGATACATTCTTCAGATCCGAACCTCATCTTTTTCTTCCATTGCATTCCCAGTAACGTACAGCTGTATAATTGCGACGGTGCGCCTCTTCCTGCCCAACGGCGTAGAGTTTAAACAGCGGCCCCGGTAAGATCATGTGGACCGAAACATGTACTTACCTTTTTGGTGTTGTTGTACAGGTGCATGGGATATTAGCATGTAGCTTTGTGTGTTTGATTGCAAACTTACTTATGACCTTGTATGCACTGTGTGACAGGAACTGTACCTCCAACGAACATCAGAACAAGGTACATGTTGAACTCGTACTGTTTATGAATTTTGGGCCTTTTCCCCTCCCCATCTATTTTTGTTGGAATTGTAATGGAAAAAACATTGTTGAATACTCATGAATCCTGGCGGTAATACGGAAACTGAAGTCCTGTTGAACTTGTCGGCGACCACATGTTATTTTCCGAGATCTAAAGGATCTTTCTCCCCGTTAAACCTTAAGGAAGAAGCTAAGTGATTTGCTCGTCAATCCGGTCGGCTAGCGCTAACAATATTCCTTCCAACCTTTCAATCGATGTACACGTATGGTTCACAGGTCAAATGAATTTCAGAATTGCGAAAATAAACCAATTCTTTCCAAAGTACACACATAAATTTTCAAACTTTCCCAATACTGCTGGTTAGCTATTTCATAATCAGTCGGCCATTACCCACATACATCACTTTTCTTTTTTATTTTGTACTTTCATCCACACAGCATGTAAACTCTGAGTCCTACATTCGTATATATATATATATATATATATATATATATATATATATATATATATATATATATATATATATATATATATATATATATATATATATATATATATATATATATATATACACATCTCGTGCATGAGAGTTATTTATTCATATGCAAGCTGTGGCTGCTTGGCTGCATCACTTTCTGGGGGCGCAGCTCTGCTACTGATGCCCCCATTACCAGCTGGCTCGTACTCATTTTGCTGACCTCGGAAGGATGACGGGCTGACTCGACCTGCCTGGTGTTGATTCAATGCAGCGACAGAGGCTTCATCTCAAGACCCTTGAATCATAAGCTAGCCACCATGACCATTAAGCCAACACCAGGCTTTGCTTAAGACTGAAAATATGAAACATTCACCACAAAAGATAACATTTACGACATCCAAAGGTGTTGCCGTAGAGTTGGTTGAAGTCCCTGCGTCATCCCCTTTGTAAAGCAGGGAGTATCTCAGTCTCGGTGTCCGTGAGAAACCCCGTGAGCTCATGAAGGAGCATGCCCGATAGTGTGTCTGAAACTTCTTGATGTCTGGATTTGAAAAGGTATCTATGTGCCAGCATCCTTCCTTGGTGGAGCAGGGAGCTGCATGGCAGTAACAGCCATCTCAAAGCCGCTTGCCTGTCATTCACCTTCGTGTAACATGGAGGTTCGTTCTACGTAATCTCAGTTAGGCGGTTGTGTATCCACATTATGGTCATGCAGCATGTGCACGACTCTTCCAAGCCCCCAGCATGATGAATCTCTCTCGTCTCCAGACTTTGTTTTATTTCTCCTTCAAGGTTGTGACAGTCACACATGCAAACTCTCAAACTCCTTTTGCATCCCTTCCATCAGATGAAAGAATCATCTCTGTCTAACTCCTTCATTATTAATTTAAGCTACTGTAGGGGGTTTCCCTCGAAGTTCACCACTGCTCAGCAAGAACACTGCAGCAGAGGTAGCTATTCCACTCTTATGCCCAAGTCCCAGATGTGCTTGGTGGGTCTGTGCACATTGGAGACCTACCCTTGAACATCTATCGCAGTTGGCTCCAGAGCTATCTCTATTGTAGTGTTCATAATCCTATGTACTGTGTTCATTTGTCTTGATGTTCTTGTCCGACATGTGAAGGACACACAAGCTCCTCCCTGAGACTGAGACGATGATAGAACAGGCATTTTTTGTTGAAGAGAGAACTACGTAAACGTTGAAATTCTACGCACATCTATGTACATAATTGTAATTTATTTCTCTCTCTTTTTGCTTCAACAGATTCTGCTCCCAAATCAGATGTTGTACACACAGGAAATCTACCAGCTCTCTCACTACCTACAGGTCAAGAGTGCCGCTGCCATGCTGTTTCTCAACTTATTTAAGCACATTTTTGGGACCACAAACCTGTCTGTATTTTGGTGCTTTTAACCCACTTGAATATGGAAATGCATCCATGATTTTGTTGCTCTCCTTTTAAAAATTAATACTAATATTGTTTGAAAGACAAAAGCATCTGTTTTTGTTGATGTTCATTTCTTTCTTCTTCTCTCCACTCTGTTACTCATTCCCTCTTTCATTCTTCCTCTGTACTTCTCCATATAGTTAGGATTGCTACGTGGTTTTGTTTCTCCTCTTAGGGCGATTCATCAATGTATGTGCCGTCCATCGGATGGCCGTTAAACTTGATGTCTAGTCTGCCAGCATGAGTTGGTGCATTAAAGATCTCAGTGTCCTTTGCAAAGAGTTGGTAACCTGTCACCAGCACCTTGGGCAAATTTCAAATTCCTGCCCTAACTTCCTATGTCAGTGTCCACACATCCAGGATTATAACCACAGCCATAGAAACCTATTTGGCAGCACTGATGCTCTGTACAGTGCATGATTCATGATCTGATCTTTCTCCTTTCCCCATCCTATTGTCTCATTCCATTCATGCTCTTTCCCATTTTCCTTTAACCTTTTCTTGTTAGCCCCAAAATCCAAATATTGTGTACAAATGAGAAAACAAAAACAGCACTGTTTTCTTACCCTGACTTCTTACCCATGGTCCACTTTTTCACCCTGGCTGAAGTGTTTGTGGTCATTTTGCTCAAACTTGAACTACAGAAGTACATCCAGGCTGCAGCAGGTGCTTACACCTGGTGGCTTTCCTTTCAGTGTCTTCCTTTTCCCTTTCTGGTACCCCTTCTGGCAGCTTTCCCAATCCCCTCATTGTAGTTCTCCCACCCCTTGTCTGCCCTCGCCAATTCCTCACTCTTGCTCTCATACTCTTCTCACTCCCATCAACCTCTGTCTCCCATCACTGTGTCTCACTCCCATCAACCATTAAGCCAACACCAGGCTTTGCTTAAGACTGAAAATATGAAACATTCACCGCAAAAGATAACATTTACGACATCCAAGGGTGTTGCCGTAGAGTTGGTTGAAGTCCCTGCGTCATCCCCTTTGTAAAGCAGGGAGTATCTCAGTCTCGGTGTCCATGAGAAACCCCGTATTGTTTATGAACCCCGTCTACCCCCTTGCCTATGCGGGGGTCATTTCTCTTGTTCTGTGTGAATGATGTGGCACCGTGTCCGTAAGTAGAACCTGTTTAAGTGACTTACACTATAAGCATATTCGGTGGTATTGCTTTTGTTTCCATGCTTTTTCTGTCTCCGTATCTCTTCCCTCCCTTGTCTCCGTATCTCTTCCCTCCCTTGCTCTATGGGTCTCTTTATTATCAGTTTTTATTTTTATTTTAATAAATGATCAGATCCGTCCATCCACGTAGCCTCTGCATTATTTGTTTTTGATATTATTTGACTTAGAGCATCCCTTTTCACTTGGAGTGTTCCCGTTTCATCTGCCCCACTCTTCTGCGACTTCCTCCTGCATTCTGACACACCCAGATATTGTCATGGAGGTGGTATTGCTCTCTATGTTCCTCTGTCATTGAGCCTATTATTTCTGGTTCTGTGTCTCTCGGTGCAAACCTTTTGTTTCTGTTTGTGGTTGCTGCCTTCCAGTTGTGAGGACTTCTTCTATAAGGCTCTTTGCTCAAACCTGGATTCTCTGCTGTCCTTCTAACCCAGTTTTCTCTTTTTCATCTACACAGACTTAATTTGCTACCATGTCAGTTGTCTTGGAGTCGGCCCTCAAACTAGAGTTCACAGTATTGCAGTGAAGGCCTTTTGTGAAACAGCTGACTATGGTCTGTTTCTTTTCTTACTCATGAGTTTCCAAATGGCAGTCATTCTCTGTTCGTTCTGGTCATGTCAAACTTCCTCTCAAATCTGTTCTGCTTCATCTCCTCCGCTGCTCTTGGCCCTTTTGATCATATGGGACATTTTCACAAAAGCGGGTCAGGTAACGGTAAAGAACAAACTCAAATATCAACTTTCTTTGATATTCTCGAAATAGTGCTTGAACCCCTTATAAGGCGTAGAAAAATGTTCAAATGATGTCAGCAATGCAGGATCACCATAAGGGCCTCTGCACTGACTGGGCAATGTATGCTTGATAAAAATTATCGGACAGTCTTTACCGTTACCTGACCCGCTTTTGTGAAAATGTCCCACATTCTCATGAAATTGTCTTTTGCTTGACAGTTTTCAGAGAGCCACTAAACTGCTATCTTGGGGTACTTCAGTTATGCAGATTGCGCTGGTCTGAAATGCAATATCTCTCCCAGCGATTGGTCCATTATTTCATCTGCCTCTAACGTTGGTAGTTCTTGGAATTCCTTCCACAACATACTGCTTTCTCTCCTTCACGAGTTAATCCCTTCATGTTTTTAACAGTCCTAGTCAATATAATGATGCTTCTACAGTGAGGCATGTGGTTAGACAATTGCCAAGAAGTTGCTTGTGTTCTCCATTGAGAAGGCAAACCAAATTGATGGCAACCTACACTTCTTCCACAGAGCTCGCAATCAGTTTTATGTCTGGCTTCCTTCTTGGGACTACGGTGCAGTAATTGGTATTTATTTTGATTATCCATGCTTTGATGAGCCAGAGCCCAACATTGAGCTCAACTGAGGTCAAACTTCTCAATCCTCTCACCATCCTTCAAAGTGTGTGGGCACCTGCTCAAGTTTGTCCTCAGTACATATAATATTCCACTTTTGGACCTTCACTCTGAAAGGATGTAGCCATCTCGGACACTGCTCTTGAAAAGCTAACAACTTGTTGCAGAAATGGGCTTCTCAGGGTTAACAATATACAGTATACGTATATATATATATATATATATATATATATATATATATATATATATATATATATATATATATATATATATATATATATATATATATATATATATATATATAGTTTATCATATAATAATACCATTCCTTTCATGCCGTAAGGCACATAGGGCTGCCAAAGCAGTTTCATTGGCAAGGAGTACAATCCTGGACGAGTGGCCACCCCAAATGGTTATTACCCTCGTACACCAGTACTAATTTTGTCGACTTCGGAAAGGATGATAGGCTGAGTCAACCCCACCTGGTGTTAATTCAATGGCCTGACAGGAGCTTGAACGCGAGACCCTAGGATCTTAAGTCAGCCACCTTTACCTTCAAGCTATCTCCAGGCCTAATATAGAACTAATAAATAGTTATTTCCACAGTGCTTGTTTAGCATAATGGTGCGTTAAATTATTTATAATATATTGTGTGTTGATATTTGTATAGAAAGGCTGTCCACTCCCCTCCCAATGTTTGTTTCTGAAACCCTCTCACAAACCCCCTTTTTAATTTTTTGCCCTCAAAAGATCTGTCCTTCGTGCTTTGGGTGAATAGTGGCCTGACGGATCAACTGAGGCAACAGTTTTGGCGTGCTCTTTCAGGTTCTCAAGCATTCACAAGAGACCGAGAAGGTTTGAGGCAGGGCTTCGGTTTGAGTGGCACCCTAACCACCAATGGGCACAGAGCAGGCAGGCCTGGGTGAAGTCATTTGGTGGGGCATTGGCCAGACGTGACAAAACCACTGGCAGACAAGAAGAGGATTGGTCTGATCTTCGGTTCATTGGTGTAAGACATGTTTCAAGGAAGCTCTCACGGAGGAGAAGCCTATATTCCCACCAACCCCGTTTGCTCCTCGTGCAGTCGCAAGCTGCTGCAGCAGTTTAAGCGAGCTCTCTGTCTGCCTCTGGTCACCCCAGTTCAGTGGCCATTCCATGGAAATTGCAGTGCTGCCTGTTCAGCCATGGATGATCCAAATTGGAATGGGTATCGGTGCAAATAGGCCCTGGCCCTGACCTGGCTCAACGTCTGCACCGGTTGGCTGACGTGATCACCATAGCAATATTAACGCTGTCTTTATTGAAAATTATGAGTTCTCCCATACCTCGAAACCTATCCTTTCCACCATCACAGCATCCTTGCAGCATCATGTATATTTTTGGAAGTATTGTTCATGGTAGTTCCAATATTGGCTAAGCCAACCTCATTCATCCATCAACTAATTTGTATGATACAAAACATGCATCCTAGCTCGTCTCCAGTGTTGGACATTATCATGATCTCCAAAATCAAAATGGAATGATGCTATTGGGATTTGCGCAAAGTGGATAATGAGAATCCCGAGATGGTTCATGCGACATTTATTTATTTATTATTGAAAATGCTTTTGGAGATGTTTCCTTTGTAGTATGCCTGGTGTTGGCTTAATGGTTAGGGTGGTGGGCTTTGGATCCTCGGGTCCTGAGTTCAAATCCCCCTCAGCTGTTGAATTAATACCAGGTGGGGTTAACTCGACCTGTCATTCTTCCGAGGTCGGCAAAATGAGTGCCAGCTTGCTGGTATACTGTGTCGGAGTGGTGACCCGTCCAGGATTGTGCCCAATAGCCAAGGAGACTGCTTAAGCAGCACCAACGCTCTGCACAGAATATGGTCCCAATCTCCTCTCTTCCACCTTTGTAGTTGTCTCATCAAATTGGCGCAATGCAAGGGTCAGTATTTTGTCAGCCAGGTGTGACTTTTTTGTCTCTGAATCCTGCACTATAGGTAGTGACTTTCTGGCAAGATACTTAGTGAAGACTGATAGCTGATTCAGAATGTCCGATTAAATTTCAAACCAATTGCCGGTGTTGTTTGTCCCGACAGTTGGTAGTGTTCAGTGAAAAATCTTTGAATCCATGAATTCTGCAGAGCCTAGGTCCTTTCTTTGTTGTACTAATCTCCGTATATTAATTGTACAAAGCATTTGTCTGCTGTGTGATGGAGGATAACATTGATGGTTCAAAGGCTCTATGGACTGCTGCTGTTGATATCCTTGCATGCCTGAAGGCAGTGGAATCTAAAGCCCTTAATATAATTGATGTCTCTCAGCCAGAGGCTGAAGTCCAGGGATTAGTCTGCTCCCACCACTGTCAATTTTATAGCCTTGTGTTCCTGCATCATATCTCATCTGGTGTTACCCAATCCAGCCTTCCTGCCCTTCATACTTCCCCATTGCCACCAGGTTGCATGTGCTCACCCAGTGACTATCGTATGTTTGTAACCTTCCCAAATGTACTTAATTTATTTTGTCCATTGTTTTTTTTTTCATCCTTGAGATTGTGTAATTTTCTTTCCTTCACTCGTTTAAGGTGATTGTGCACTGCCATCTCACTTTGTCTCCCATATACTTGGTCATGATATTTTCTATTCTCGCTGACCTTTCCCCTCGATTTCCTGTAACTTTTTTGTCTGCTCTCTGGTTGGCTCTCTCATCTGGTTGTGGGTTCATTATCCACCTTCTCTTCTTCCTCATTATGCTTCTTTTTTTACCTGTGTATACCCACTTATCCGGCATGCCTACCCCTTCCCTATTTCTTTGTCCCTTATCCGTCTATTTCTTTCTGGCATGTTCTCTGTGTATTTACTTTGCAAATTATATTGTGTAATTCTTCCATAAATCTTGAATCTTGAGCAATGGTTGAGCCCAATTCACACCATAGTTGAAGGAAGATCCGCCGGTATGCCCTGCATGGCTCTGATTTGGTTATGAGCTCAGCCAGAAAACCAATGAAATGTTTTGATCGATCACTATAGCTGTTTATGTGTTCATGTCACAGAGCACATTTACTGTGTAATTTCGTTTTGAGTTTTCTTCGTATATATATGGGCTGGATATATAAGCCGTTTCAAAATTGCATCGATTGCTGCAACAAAGCTTTTAATCGAGTTGTAAGTGCTATGTGAGAGCCTTTTCTGATGGTGAAAGTTGTATTCATTGCAGGAGGCTTTGTATCGCGAGCAGCTGCTCGAGAAGAAGCTCTCCTCCCTGCAGAACCTTCTGAGCAGTACCCGGGAGGCATCGGAGGAAAGCTGGCAGGTAGTAGTCCTCCATTGTACCTCCTGTTGAAATTCCGAATAACTCAGCTTGCTTTTCCTTGTAAGAATCTTTGTTACTTGGCACCATTCATCAAATGAGGAAATAAAGGATGCAAAACATCATTTGGTCCACATCTTCAAATTTAAAATTAAATTCTACCATCATTGAGTGAATTTGTCCCATGAGATCCAAGCTCGCCACGTATCAAATATATTGTTACAAATTCTGGCCCGCCTGGCGTGCGAGCGATTGCGTAACTCCAATCGCAACCGCGTCGCCCACCGGACGGACAATTCAGTCGTGACCCTCTTGGAACTACCGCCAAGGAGCTAGCCACGGGTGGGGGTTTAACCTCACCACAAACCAGTCCGCATTCTATCCGCGCGAAAGAGGGTGAATCGCCAAATGTCGATATACCTAAATACCCGCGCGGGTAGCGTACCGAGGAGTTGTACCACGCCGCAGGTCGGCTCCGGACACAAACCGCTTCAGCGGCTCATTCCATGCTGAGGGATAACCGAGCGGAGTTATCGCCGACCTCGACGGTTCAGATTACTTGCTGGGTGTCCAAACCCACTACCAATCCCTTCCGTGATGCAAGATGGAACTTTCAAACGAAGGAAAGGACGCAACGAAACGGGTCACAATTTAACAAGCACTTTTATTTCACACACACACACACACACACACACACACACACACACACACACACACACACACACACACACACACACACACACACACACACACACACACACACACACACACACACACACACGGCAAGCACGTATTCACAGCCATACAGTAAGAATGCAAATATAATAGTGAAAGCAACGCAGAGCTACAACCAAATAAAGCAATGTACAAGCACTTATTCAGGTTTACTTAAAAGACTGGCACCACACACACACATTTACACAAAAAGCAAATAAAAGCCACCCTCATAGGCAAGGGGGCAGACAGGTCCGTGGACCAAATGTACGTGGGACATGGGTGAGCGGCCAGGTCCATGAGACCGAAGGGGTCTTACCCACACCCTCGTGGCACGATGGCGGGCTAGCCGCAATGTCAGCGTAACGTGCCTGACTCCGTGCCCCTGGCGTGGTCGGTGAGCTCCTTTAGGCGTGCGTTGCGCAGGAACGTGTTGGTCGGTCGACACCACGGTTGGGGTGGGGAACGGACGGGGTTACCGGCGCTATCTCAGCGCGGATGGGGGGAATTGTTGATGCTCGGGGTGGAGAGAGAAGAATGGCGGACGCTTCGTCCCGCTAGCGGGGCCTTGGGACCGCACCGACTCCGGCGAACTCTCGCCTCTGCGCCCTCTTCCGCGTCCCTGCTTCACTCCGCGACTCGTCCCTCGACCTCAACTCTGAGCTCCGTCCCCTTCGCCATCCGATCCCCGCAAACACGTGACTTCGCCCACGACCCAACAATGACAACCTCGACGACGACCTCCGTCTTCCCTCTTCCAGCCGCGAGTTGCCTTGTGCTCGCGTCTTTATAGACCGGGGGAGGAGCGTGTATGTAAATTCGCGGATCAAAACGCGCTTGGAGGCAAGGCTACGCCACCCGATGTTCAGCCATTGGTCGGGCAAAAAGGGGGCGTGAGCCTCTCTTGATCCGAATTTCCTCCTAAAAGGAATCCCCATGCATCGTGCTTGGGGGCGGGGCCACACCGCCCGATGCTCGCCCATTGGACGGAGGAAAAGGGGGCGTGAACCTCCCCTGATCCGATTTCCTCTCCCGTAAAGGCATCCATTTGTACTCGCGGCTCGAGGCGTTCGGCAACAATCACCGAACGGGCCCTGGACAGCACGACGCTCGGTGTTGACAGGTGATGTGGTTGATGGTTGTGGAAGGAGAAAGGCGAAGGTGGTGGAGGGTTTGCTGTGGTGGTTTGGTTGTTGGCAGGCGTTGTTTGAGAATGAGGGTTAGGCGATGCTTGCGGGGTGGGGTTGTGGAGGTGAAGGTAGTGGCAGCTTGGTATAGTTGTTCAGGGGCGTTGTTGGCAGTGGCTATTTGGTTGTTGGGGAGTGATTGGTCCAAAATAGATAGATAGATAAAGAAAAATGGCTAACTCAAAGCGTCGCAGCCCGAATGAATCACACATATTCCCTCTAAACAACAGGTGTGGACTAACGACACATGAACTTATCGATATATCTAACCTGAGGACCTTTCTGGTGTATTGCAAATATCCACAGCCGTAACACTATGATTATATTGAACAACAAAACATATATATATATATATATATATATATATATATATATATATATATATATATATATATATATATATATATATATATATATACACAGCAATACACTTTAGTAACCTAGATGAGACAATACATTGGATGTTTTTTCAAGTTGCATCACAATAATAAACCATTCCTTTCGCACCGTGAGGCGCATAGGGTTGCAAAGGCAATTTCATTGGCTTAAGGCCCAGTCACACCTTGACGTTTTAGCCGGCTTATGCCGATTTTTGGAAAATTTGTTTAAAATGCTGGTACATGTCGAATACGTTATGGGTACGTTTTGTATATGTTAAGACCACGCTGAAAAACACTGCCATAAGTGGTAGTACGCTGGGTTTAAACGTTGACCTTTTGGGTTTCCTCAAATTTTTTCATGCTTGAAATTTTACGACGTATGCCGGCGTATGATTCACACGTTCCGCTACGCTGGCCATAAGTTGTAGGCACGTTATGCGATCGTTGACACACGTTGAAACGCGTTACTTGGAAGTTACTCATAAGTCGAAACACGTGGAGGGTAATGTTTAGCGTACCCGAAACTTATTTCGAACCTATGAGTAACGTTTTGTAAGTACGCTCCACGAACGTTGTTCACACTTTGCAACACGTTACTTGAAAGTACTACTACTACTACTACTACTACTACTATCAACATCGACATCACTAAATTCTCTCGAACTACTACTACTACTACTACTACTACTAACATCGACATGACTAAATTCTCTCGAACTACTACTACTACCATCGACATCACTAAATTCTCTCCAACTACTGCTACTAGTACTACTACTACTACCAACATCAACATCACTAAATTCTCTCGAACGACTACTACTACTACTACTAATAACATCGACATCACTAAATTCTCTCGAACTACTACTACTACTACTGCTACTGCTACTGCCACTGCTCGTGACATTGACATCTACTCAATATGGAGTCTGGAACACTGACGGGTTCCTCTTGTGAAGCCCATTTTTATATACCAATTCCCCTAAACGCTGCCAATACGCCATTATACGGTAGCTGTAAGTTAGAAACACGTTCAGTAAGTTCTGTGGTCGTCCGGAAGACGTCAATCAAATTCGTCTACATACGCCAATGTGCGTTTGAGATACGTTACACATAGGTTCAAGGCACACTACTCATAGGTTCAAAGCACGCTACTAATAGGTGCAAAGCACGTTACTCGTAGGTTAAAAAATTAAGTTTCGGGTATGCTAAACATTACCTCGACGTGTTTCGACTTATGAGTAACTTACAAGTAACGTGTGGCCGACGTGTGTAAACGATTGCGGAGCGTGCCGAGAACTTATGCCAGCGTATGCGGAACTTGTGAGCCATACGTCGAGTATGTCGTAAAATTGTCAGCATGCTTGATATTTCACGACGTACTAGACATACCACGGAATATGACAGCGTACTTCATTGTTTTTCATCGTGCTGCTAACGGATACACAACTTACCCATACCGTATTCGACGTGTCCCAGCGTTTTAGACACATTTTTCATTGGTCGGCATACGCTGGCTAAATCATCAAGGTGTGACTGCGATGTTGACACTTCCAATTTTTAGACGGTTATGATTTAAATCGGCGAACGTCAGGTTTTTAACAGAGAACGCCACGAGTTCGTCGGCGATACGTGCAGCGCACTATGACTAAGTTAAACTATCGTTGGGCATAGGTTGTGAACGCCGACAACAGGCCAAGCATTCGTTGGTATAAGTTATCTTTAACACAACGAAACGTTCTGTGCCCGTTACTAATACGTTATGCATACGACCAACACATTATGAATACGACCAAAACTTAAAAAAACGCAAAACTTCAGCGTACGCCAACGTTTTACGTGCATTTTTATACGTTGCCATTCCTGGCTAAAACGTCAAGGTGTGACTGGGCTTTTAGGAGTACAATCTTGGACAGGTCTTCATTCTGACGCAGGATACTCGAATGGCTTATTACCCCAGTAAGCTGGTACTTATTTTGCTGATCTCGGAAGGATGACAGGCTCATTCAACTGACCTGGTGTTATTTCAACTGCACGGCAGGGGCTCAAACTCAAGACCCGAAGACTTACCTTAAGCCAGGCATCTTAACCGTTAAGCCGACACCAGGCTAAAGTTGCAAAATGCTTCAACTTTATTCTCATTTGTCATAACTTTCAGTATTGTGATTGTAAACAAACAGAAAAAAAACGTTTTGTCTATCCAATCTCACGATAAACAACATTGCGAGTTAGTGTTCCACCACCATGCACCATCCCTCTCCCTAACCAAAGTACCATGCGCCATCCCTCTGCTCCCCTCTCCCAGTGGAGGCTGGAGTGTCCCATTGCAGTGACTTCAACCCAGTCTTGTTCCTCATCGACTTAAACGACCTATCTGATGCCCTGGAAAATGCACTTTTCTTTTTAGACGACTGCACATTGTGACTTACAGTACCCCATACCACTGCAGCTGCCTCTCTGTCTGCTGTTCTGGAATTGATCGGACGTACTAGTCTGATGAATGTCATATGTCCTTCAATTCTATAAGTTCTCAGTCTCACCAAGTGGTGTTGAAAGAATCGTCAAATTAAACCACTTATCTATTTCCACCAGTCTCCGGAAGAGGTTCAGTCTCGTGAACTTTTAGGCCTCACCATCAGCCATGAGCTTTCTTGTGTAAAACACATTGTGACTTGCAAGGTGGGGGGGGGGGATCCACAGCTAGACTATGGTAAGATTAGTATGGTCCGTGTGTTTCGCATAGGTTAGATTGACATGCAACAGGGATCTGGCAGAGCAAGTCGTTTGTTACACGTGACACTGAGGAGGCAGCATATGTAATTTATAGACAAAGTAGACAGATTAATTAGGTATGCGTGTGTAGGCGGGCTCGGTGAGGACTTCCCATCAAAGAGACACGTGTCACAGGTGTGAAACTAGGCCGATTACGATCTTTCTGGCCAGTGTGTGCCGGCCATGGTGGTGCAGTGGTTGTGTAATCAGAAGTGACAATGTGCATTTATTTTTTTATTCGGGCAGCACCTGAGAGGAACACTCAGCCCAGGAGGAAGAAGAGAACTCCGTCCACCAGCAGAGAACCAAGAGAGGCTCGTGTTGACGGAGGTCGAGCAAGTGGTCCACTGAGAGCTTGTGAGGGCAGTGCCGCGGTTTGTGAGGAAGAGATTCTTGCGGTTCGCTCTGCAGAAGTTTTTCGATAGACCCAAGCTGGTATCGCCCTGCCTTTTGAGAAGGGAAGCAAGACCTCAGACAGGAGAGCTCCACATGCACTGAGTGCAAATGAGCACTTTGAGGAGGAAGAAGTGCTGACCAGGAAGCCTCATTGGGGAAAAGGACAAAAATGGCCACAAGGCTTGGTTGAAGGCCTACCCATCTTTTGCTCTGTTCATGGCTGTTTTTTTTTACTTCGTCTTTAGACACCGTCGTCACTGGCTCTCGTCTCGCTCCTGGTTTCTTAAAGCGGGCTGCATTGAGTCCAGTGTTCACCCTGCGCATTAAAGACAAAGGGAAGTCCCGCCTGCATTATTGTCTTGTTGTACGAGTGTGAATTGTGGCACCAAGTAGATTAGGTTTTGTGTTTTATTACTCCTTCGTAATAAGTTTGTAATAAGTTTGCATATCCCCATTCTCCTCGTAGTGTCTTTTGACTCGCTTGGTTTGTTCCTTTTATGACAGTGTCTTGTCGACACTCTTCCCTGCACTTTGCTTTTCAAATTAATCCTTTAAAAGGTAACGAAACGTGTTTCAGCCATCTGCTTTCTGTGTGTTTACCCTCGATTTTTGGCTTATTTGGGTGACCTTGTGGAACGGTAAAGTCGAGTAATTATTCAGCGCAGTGCCATAAAAGACCGTTTGGACCATCTCTCGGGACTAAAGGTCCCGGCTCTGAAGAATCCTGTATTAACGGGTATTCAGACGTGATAGTATCAAAACTGACTTCCAAAAGCAACTGCAGACTGGGAATCCTCCATCATTCAAAGTCTTTCCTTGAAAAGTCTACTCGCAGAACTACTCATTCCCCAGAATGCCTTTATCCAAAACCCAGTGGAGTATTGCTAACCCCTATAAGCCAGAACCCCAGCATCGATTTTTCTCCTGGGTTCTGTGAATTATTAAATTCGATATTATTTGAATCTTCCACGATGAGGCCGAAGCACTCGGTTTGCTGCTCTCACATTGCAGACAGGTCAGCGGCCTCTGTTTTCTATAATGCCTCTCCTCCAATCTAACTCTCTCAGCCTTCTGACCTTCCGCAACAACTACAGGATACGTGCATTCTTCTCGTCACCATATGCTGCTGTTAAAACTTTCAAACTCCAGACTGACCGCAAACCTCAACGCTTTTGTTTCTCACGACTGTTTCCAGTCTATCGAACTGCCATTCTGAGGCTCTTCTATTCCACTCTTCCCTCCATGGCAGCAAGTAGACTATACCAACATCTCATGTCATCCCCCCATTCTTACTCGATCTTTATTTCCCCCATTAACCTTTCCTAACCTAACCCTCTTCCTTGCAGGCTACTTTGTTTACCCTCACCCACCCCTCATCTTTTCCTGTTCGTTCATTCCCCTGATTATTGTGTCCAATGGTTCCTCCACTTCCCCACTATCAGTTCATTGCCTTCTTGCTTTCTGTCTTGCTCTTGCATGCGTCTTGATCTTGTAAAGAGAGAGAGAGAGAGAGAGAGAGAGAGAGAGAGAGAGAGAGAGAGAGAGAGAGAGAGAGATAGAGAGATAGAGAGAGATAGAGATAGAAACAGACAGACACACACACCACACCACCATGTCAGGCACCATAAAAGTGTTCACATTTTACCAGCAAACAAATCAGGAGCAAAAAACCCCCTGAAACCTCTGTGATATTTCTTGAAATTGTGAAAATTGACCTGCAATGGGGAGTGAATTTACACCATAGAGTAACAATTAACTCTGACACATATAGTGTGATATTCAAACTGGACATGTTATAGCAAAAGTGGGAAGCACGTGATGCAGTGTCGACGTCATCATTTGAGCGAGTGAGTGGCCTTCCTTTTTACATTCAGTCATATTTCTTTTTTGGATGAATTAATTAAATGCTTTTGAGTGATTCTATTTTCTGATTTATAATTATAATTTTTCAAATTGTATTTGTACCTTTCTTATCTTCTGTCTGTCCAGGCTCTCATAGTGGAGGACAAGCTCTTGTCTCGCTTGAGTTCACTGGAAAACCGGCTGTTCGTTTACTCTAAGGTACACACCTGAAGATCCAAAAACAGTATTGGGTAGAGAAGGTGGATACATGGTGGCTTGCTTGATGAGTAAAGGAAGCTATATGAGGAGAGAGTGTAGACGATCACACTGTGTGCAATATATACATCCATGCTTTCATCCGAACGGAGTACCAGCTCTTATCCTTAGTCATATCAATTTTGTGCACTGTATCATATCCCATCCTGTACAGCCTTTTTTGGCTGTTGGTTGCATCATTGATTCGGGGTGTGGCTATGCCGCTGATGCAGTGCTCTGATTACCAGTACACACTGGTGCTCATTTTGTTGACCTCGAAATGATGGCAGGCTGAGTCAACCCCCTGGTGTTAATTCAGTGGTGAATGGGGATCAAACTCAGGTCCCTAGGATCCCAAGCCACCACCCTAACTGCTAAGCCAACGCCAGGCTTACTGTATCCTATGACTCATCGTGAGTGTGCTCGTCTACTTCAAAGTCTTGGAGAAAGTTGATGAATAAGATGTGACGATGCATATGAATTGTAAATGGTGGGTGTAAATATAATATTACACTAACACATCATCAACAACAACAACAACAACAAAGACACAATCTTACCGTACAGCGAGGTTTTCCTTTGCCTGGTAATGCACTATATTCGTCCTACGCTTTACGACACGATGCTTTTTCACTGACACAAGCAACTGCTCTCTCCTCGCCCTTGGCAGGCTCAACTAATGTAAAGCCAACTTTTGCAACCAGTGGTCTTCACCTCTTTCCTGCTGAGTAAGGATGTCTGCCTTCGTAGCAAGTGCACCTTTTTGAATACAAAGGGAAATTCACATTTGAAAAAGAAATGAGTAGAGGAGAATTGTATTCCATCCATCCATTGGGAGCATACTCTGTGCAGAGTGTTGGTGCTGCCTAAGCAGTCTCCTTGGCTATTCGACACAATCCTGCACAGGTCACCACTCCGACGCAGGATACCAGCAAGCTGGCACTCATTTTGCCGACCTCAGAAGGATGACAGGCAGAGTCAACCCAATCTGGTATTAATTCAACAGCTGAGTGGGATTTGAAATGAGGATCCTAGGATTCCAAGCCCACCACTCAGGCCATTGAGCCAACACCAGCCATAGAATTGTATTAATGTTGGAGTATTCCTTAACAAATGTCAAAATATTGAAAGATCCACCCCAAGCAATTCAACAGTTTTTGAAATTACTTTACTCAATGTGTTGTTCTGTTTGGTAACGGGGCACCTGTTCATTTTTACCATACTCGATACGAAGCCACTTGTACTTTGCCAGCCATCTTCCTACCAGTTCTCTACTGACGCTCTCAAGGAAATGGAAGGAACTTCAACACAGGAGTTCGTCATTGGGCTCATCACACCTGCGCAATCCTGCCAAAACTCATATACCCCTCTAGGTACCTATCCAATTCCAGTTTATGTCCATCTACCGTCTCTGCTGTCTCTGCTGCCATCTACTGTCTCTGTTTCCAGGGAGACCATTCCATGCATAAACCACTCTCCGAGTGAAACACCCTTCTCTCAATGTCATCCGAACCCTCCTCTTCCTTACTCTCAAGCTATTGGTTCTGGTCCGGTCACTGATCGTTTGCTCGAAAAGAGCTTTCCATGATTCTTCACTCTACTTTCTCGTCTTGGCTTGCTGTTGGTATTTGCTTCCGATTAACCACCCAATCATTTAAGCTTAAAGAAAAAAAAATCAGCTCGACAAGTCAGACAAAATTTCTCTGTGAATAGTGATAAAATAACTGCAAACACGTATCGAAGCCTGCAAACATATGGGTGCATGCAGATTCAATAAGCTCCCTCCGAATTAGTTATTTGGTCATTTTGTAATTATTAATATACACCAAATAAACTTTCATTTTTATGTGACGATTTAGGTGAATGGCAGCTTGAACCGTGCATTTCACTCTGCACATAGCATAAATGTAAACATCTAAGGCTCAAGGGATTTGTATGCTCTACTGGGGTGGAGTCCAAAAGGGATGTACATATGTATTGGCCAATTACTTACACCAGTGATACTCAAAGTGGTGGTACGCGGACCGGTGCCGGTATGCGAGTCATTGACTGCCGGTCCGCGGCGAGTTTCCAGTTTCACATTATCATTATATATAAAACATGTAATGTATAAAATGAAAATGTATAAAATCTTGAAAAATAATATATTTAAGCCGTCAAATTCAAAATACGAGAGAGAAGTATGTGCATATATATATATGTGTATGTATATATATATATATATATATATATATATATATATATATATATATATATATATAAAAATGTGTCAACTTTTATTATATTCATTATATTTTAATATTTTTCCGGTATAAATTAATATTACTACGGATGTTCAAACAATATTTTCTCGGATCATAAACAAATAATAATATGGCACAAATATGGTGCCGGTCCCTGGCACATTGGATTAAAAAAACCTGCCGGTCCACCACATCAGATAGTTTGAGAAGCACTGACTTACACGATATTCGAATCAGTTACCCAGCCTTGCCACGAATGTGTGTAAAACAAAAAAAAAATTGTGGAGTTTTAAATAACCAGTTTTCCTTGTGTAATCGCTGGAACGTCTCTCACGGGTGGACTATACGTACATGTCCGTTGTTTGAGAGGTCGGATGATATGTTGTAAAATTGGTGATTGCGACTGCAGGGTTAAAGCACTCGAGTTCTTCCTCTGTTTGACACACTGAAAGGTCAGTTGGACCATGGGGAAGAACACGTGAAAGCTGAAACGGTCAATTAGACTTGGGGTTTTGTGCGACACCCCAGGGTTTTGTGCTCCTAAGGTTTTGTGCCAATATTTTCTTCTTGAACACAGTTTATTATTTGCACAATCCACCATTGTTATCACTTCATTGTTTGCCAACTTTTGCTTTCTACATTTCCTTCTCAATGAGGAGCTTTTGCAAATATTTATATGTATGACGGATGTATCAACGCATACTGAACAAACTGATGTACGACGTGGGAAATGAAATAATGCCGAAAGTCTGATACGGGCTCAAGACCTTGCAGAGACCAGCCTTGACAGTTTTACACCTACTGATGATTGCTGCACATCCATCTTTCTTGGAAGCTGCCATGTGTAATAAATTCATATCATCATTATCGAGGCCGCAATGACATCAGTGCTTATGTTATTTGTCCAACCTGCTGTTTCCTTTTGCATTAATTTTTGAAATGTTATATTAGGGTTGCTTGCCCTGTGCAGGCAAGTTCCAGGCAAGTCAGCCTCCTGCACATCATTAGCAACTTGCTGCCAGAGTCGATATTTTGCAGATCTAAATATAATCTCCTTCTTTCCAACATCTGATCTCATGCAACTGTTTTTTTTTTTCTTTTCTTTTCTTTTTTTTTTTCAGTCTTGATCACGCAGATTACTGAACCTGCAATACAGTACATGTAGTTAGCAATACAGTACATGTAGTTTACTTTTTTTGTTTTTTGGAAAGGTTGATGCAGTTTCACTCATTCTCATCAATATTTACCTCCGCCACCGAAGGTGGAAGGTTATGTTTTCACTCCTGTCTGTTTGTTTGTTTGTTTGTTTGTGTGCAGGATATCTCAAAAAGATGTGGACGGATTCCGATGAAATTTGGTGGACAGGCTGGGTGTGTGACAAAGACGAACTAATTAGATTTTGATGAAGATCTGGATCCGGCAACTAAAATTTTTGAAGTGATTTTTCATCATTGAGAGATGCGGCCAAAAACGATATATATATATATCACGATATCTCAAAATATTTTGGATGGATTCACACAAAAATCGCTGGACAGGTTGGTTGTGTGACGAGGACGAATTGATTCGATTTTCGTGAAGATCCGGATCCGGATACTCGAATTTTTCAAGTAATTCTTCACCATTGACACTTGGGGCTAAATTGATATATACCATGATATCTCAAAAAGTTGTGGGCAGATTCAGCCGAAACTTGGTGGACAGATTGGGTGGTGACGATGACTTAAATATCTGAATCCACATCCGATTACGAGAATTTTTTTAATTTAATTAATGATTCTTTACCATTGAGAGATTGGGCCAAAAACGATATATAGCATGACACTTCAAAAATGTATTTGGCCTGATATGTTCTCGTGGATCAGGTATTGCATGTCAGAGGTATGCGCTCTACCGATTGCCCTTCTAGTTCATTATTTGACACCCTGATCCACTTGTTTAAGCCATTTTCACACCAAAAATATTGGCATTGTTGCCAATGCATTGCAATTGCATGCAATGTCGGCATTGGTTCGAGCTTCCATTCATATCAAAGCGATGCCAGCAAATTGGTGAAAAAATGCTGGCATTTTGCTGGAAGTTGGTGCGATGTGAATGTGGCGTCAGATTTTTAAGCAACCATCAAGGAAAGTTTATTGCTCTTGGAGTAATATCACTATCTATTGGAGGTGTAGAATTGTACTTTTCATGAGACCATCCTTGTACAACCTTTCAGATGATTGCGGTCTCACCTGACAATTTTATTTTTCCACTACCCTGACTTGACTTGTCTAGAAATATAGGAAACGATCAATTTAGAAAATGTAGGGAATGTGTTTAGTAATAAACATAACCCCATGCAGGGAATGCCTTGGGTAATCCGAAATACAACCATTGAAGCATGCATGATATTGGCTTAGCAGTTAGGGTGGCTGGCTTGGGATCTCAGGGTCTTGAGTTTGAGCCCCGCCACTCATTGAATTAACACTAGGTGGGGTTGATTCAGCCTTCAGAGGATTCAGTCATTTTTCAGAGGTTGGCGAAATGAGTACCAGTGTACTGGTAATAGGGGCATTGCATTAGCGCCACAGCTGCGCCCTCTGCCAACGATGCTACTTGCAGCCTGTGCTGCATATGAAGGAGGAGGAGGAACATGATCATCATTATTTTACATTCTTCCAGCATGTGATTGTGAAAACAATTTCCACTTTTTACTTGTGTAATCAATTTGCCAGGATTATCCTCAGGAGACAATGTGTAAAGGGATTTTTTTTTGCATGCTCTCTTCCTCGTTATTGAGCGATTTCCAGCAAATACTGCAAGTCTCGTCTTCGGCAATAAAGTTATCGGGATGCATTTGGTTTGTAAGAATAATTTCAAATGTGCACATTGAAGCTTTCCGAAATTTACTTGCAGACCCTATCCAAGGAGCGTGCCCTGACGGAGCTGTGCGAGTTGCAGAAGGACAAGGAGCAGTATGAGAGTGCTGCCAAGCTAGCATTGTCCCGAGCAGTTGAGGCCAAGCTCAAGGCAGAGGAGGCGCTTTGTGAACTACAGGTGGGTTGTTCATTATTGTTAAGGATCCACAGAAATAAAATGAACATCCGTCCATCCATCCATCCATCCATCAGGACCATACTCTGTGCAGAGCGTTGGTGCTGCCTAAGCAGTCTCCTTGGCTATTGGACACAATCTTGGAAGGGTCGCCACTCCGCCACAGTATACCAGCAAGCTGGCACTCATTTTGCCGACCTCGGAAGGATGACAGGCAGAGTCAACCTCACCTGGTGTTAATTCAATAGATAAGTGGGGTTTGAACTCAGGATCTTATGATCCCAAGACCACCACCCTAACCATTAAGCCAACATCAGGCATAAATAAAAAGAACAAGTGATACATTTTGTGGGGGAAAAAAAATAACATTTAAAGGGAAAACTAAATAGCTAATTATTTATTCTTCTTGAAAATTACATTTTATGCTTAGTCTGATTTTGAGCATTCTCTTATGATCGTGTGTATTCAATCATGTCACTGTGTCATGACCTCTTCTGCTTCTGCCAACACTTTGACCTTGAGCTATAGCATATACCTATCCATTGTCATGGAAATTAAACTTTTAACAGTGTGAAGTACATTAAAGGCATCGACCCAACTTTAAATATGTCTGAAAAACAACTCTCGAGCTTCTTTTGTACCGGTACTTCCAAATTCGACATCACAAGAATTATTAGCAAAGACTTTAACTAAAACTTTAGATATTATCAATAGCCTTTCAACAAATTTCAGGGAAGGATACCCTCTCCTGCAAACTTTTCAGATGGAGATCCACTTCACCCCCATAACCCCTTTATCACTTCAGAAACCTTGCTTGGATCCTCAACTTTTAGTCGCATCTCTTGGACTATAGTTCAAAAATAATTTCTCAAATGGCTTTTGGCCTTTTTTATTTTTTTTTCTACAAATTGTAAATTGTAGTTCTGTATTTCAATTGATGTCTGTTTCCAACATTTAAAAAGCCACCTGTGTTTGTCATAAAAAAAGTCTGAAAGAATGTGTTTTTGTGTTCATATTTTCACCCATTACTTTTTACTGCAATGATGGTTTGCCGACGATAGAGAGCATTGGGGAACCATATATGATGCTTAAATAGTGCAATGCCAGATTGTTTTCCTGTGTACTTTCAGAATTTGCTGGAGCAGGTAAAGTTTTTGTTGCACATTTCCCTTTCATGAAAGTTGAGATATGTATGTTGTGTCGCCACAGTGCACGCTGCAGCGCTCGGAGACTGAGCGAGAGCGACTCAGCTTACTGTCGGCACAGTCGCAGAATGAAGTGCTGGAGCTGCTCGGCCGACACGAGGCAGCATTGTCTCGCATTGAGGAGCTGGAGGAAAACTTTAGGGTTTGTCCATTGTAGCTTTTGTTCCCCTTATTCTCACATTCCAGACTCTGCTTAATAAGACGTCACCTCATCTTTTATCTTTTCCCAAAGTGTATTTGGGCTGGCAGGGTAGCCACGAGGTATGCACACTCACCTCTATGCTGTCTATTTTGGGTTTGAATCACAGCCAATCTATAAACTGTCATTCTGGTGCTTCATAGTGGGGTGACTCATTAATGTGTGTGTCGTCTCTCAGATGGATGTTGACTTGAGTGTCCCATCTGCCAGCATTAATTGGTGGACGTTAAAGATCCCAGGGCATCCTTCATGAAGAGTAGGCAAGATATCGCCAGCCCCATGACCAAATTCTAAATCCCTTCCTTGACTTTCTCAGCCTGGAGTGGTGATCCGACCAGGATTGTAGTTTAGTAACTGCTTCGGCAGAATAAATGCTCTGCATAGGGCAAGGTACGTGATGATGATGATGATGATGATGATGATGATGATGAAAGTGCATCCTGGCCCTTTTACTCGGCTGCGTGATTTTGTTGTGTCTGCTGACTGGCTATATTTGCGCTGTTTCTCTTATTCATTATTGGCCGGTGGAGTTTTCCAAAATGTTATTGACTTCTTCATTTCCTGAATGGTTCCAAAAAGCGTGATCAATTGTATAGCCAGTACATCTCCTTTTTTGAAATGAAAATGATAATCTTGCAATGGTTAAGGGACCACATGTTTATTGCAAGTGTGTGAAGGTGCTGCTGGTAGGAATTAGGGGTGCGTAAGTGTTTATGTTAGTACATGGTATTTGTGGGTTTTTTGCACACATACGAATCATGACTGTGGAATATGTGATAAACCTTCTAGTTGTAGTATTTTTTTTTTCTCCATTCACTGCAAAAATCTCTGATTAATGCAGAGAATGAGCAGCTTCTTGGAGAGGATCCTGAAGTCCTTGGACCGTTGTAAATGTTGAGGGCATGTATGCTCACTAAGAGCCCGTGGTTAACGCAAGTCAAGTGACAGCTGAGGACCCACCTGATTGGGAAACCTGATATTATGCTATCAGAAGTCAGACAAGCATTTCAGAAACCGGACTAACAAATTGCCTGGCATGGACATTATTCATGCAGAGCTGATTAAAAAGTTAGGCGTAACAGGAATAGAAAGGATGTGTCTGCTTTTGTATCCTAATACAGCCACAAAACTGAAAGATATCAATATTTATGCCTCTGCCAAAGAAAGCTGATATCAAAGAATGGAAAGATGACAACCATTGAACCTCAAGTTGTACAAAGAGCGGCAGGCTATGGTAAAAACTGTAAAAAAAAAATAAACAAATAAAAATACAAGTGCATATGGTTTGGGATTGGGGCAAGGAGTTTGCCAGGGATGCATCCGATCTCCGAATCTGTTTTGTTTAAGAACTTTGTGGAATACATTATGAGAAAGTCAATCATTGAATTGAGGGAGTAACAGGAGTTGGTGGTTTAGGGTTGAGAAACCTCAGGTATGCGGATGACACTATTATTCACCAATAATGCAACCGAAATGCGAGCCTTACTCAACAAAGTTGAAAACGAACAGGAACTGATGGGGCTCCATGTCAGCATCGATGAGACGGTCTATGACTGTTAGAAAGAGAGGATAGAGACACAAACATATCCAGAGATAGAAAAGGGAATGAAACCGTTCACAGATTTAACTACTTGCCTTCGGTGATTGCTGTGGTAATGAAACAGAGACGACTGACCATGGCAACAAATAAAAACAGGACAACGGGTCCTGAAGCTCACCTGGGTCTGGAGCAACAGTCACTCAAATCCCCCTTCGACCCCTTTAGACACTGATACTTATATTTACCTTCGCATTCTGCGAAAGGTTATGTTTTGGTCGGCGTGTATTTATTTATTTATTTATTTATTTGTAATCTTGTGATTCGTATAACTCAAAAAGTATTAAACCGAATTGCATGAAATTTGGTGGGATGATTGGTTATTAGCCAGGAAGCATTGGATTAGATTTTGGGATCGTTCGGGTCAAAGGTCAAGGTCAAGGTCACGAAAAGGTCAAAATCGTCTTTTTACGATAACACGGTCAATTTTTATTCAATTTGCATGCAACTAACGCCAAAATGTTCAGAATTCAACGCCTCATCTTGTGATATGCAATATGACACAATGACGCCCATACTCTTGTTACCGGTTAGGGGTCAAAGGTCAGGGGGGTCACGACCTTGAAAAATATGCGGTTTTTGTCATAACGCGGTCAATTCTTGTCCGCTTTACATGAACCCAGCACCAAAATGTTCAGAATTTAATGCCCAATCTTGTGACACAATGACGTCATAACACATGTCACCGGTTGGGGTAAAATGTCGGGGTGGGGGGGTCACGCCCTTGAAAAATATGCGGTTTTTGGCAGAACTCGGTCAATTCTTATTCGATTTACATGAAACCAGCATGAAACCAGTTCCCCACACTCATACCAAGAACAAAAAAAGTAGTGGCGGCGAAGGTATGCGCTCTATGAGTGCCCGTTCTAGTTATATATATTTTAATGCTGTGAACAAACTTTGTACATCACGGGTGGTGAAGGTTGTGATCAAGTTTCATTGAAATTGTTTGTGTGTGTGTGTGTGTGTGTGTGTGTGTGTGTGTGTGTGTGTGTGTGTGTGTGTGTGTGTGTGTGTGTGTGTGTGTGTGTGTGTGTGTGTGTGGTCTCGGAGAAGAGCATATACCTATATTGGGGGGGGTCAACCCTCCTTCCCCACCCCCCCCAGTAGACCCCTTATTGAGCGCAGATTTTGATGCAGTCAATACACCTTTGTTAGGCATCAGATATGAAGCTTGTGGCCAAGTTTCATCAAAATCGTCTGTTTAGTTCAAGCGATAATGCCTGAAGTGTTTACAGACTCACTGACTGACTCACTCACTCACTGACTGACTCACCTACGGACACTGCTCTATCGCATAAGCTCACCGGACTTATAGTTCAGGTGAGCTAAAACTCGGTGAAGGAAAGGAAAGATTAATTATTTTTTGTTTGATAAGGGATTAATGTTTTCAGATGCGACTTCTGCTTGTGAAGCGTGGACTTTAAGTAAAACTGACAAGAAACACTTAAATGGATTTGAGATGTGGCGCGCACACAGAGTGTGGACTACATGATATCATAGACTGTGACAATGATAAGCACAATGATTATAGATGAAGCCGAGTCCAAAAAGGGCTATTCAACATTATCGATGAAATCATGTTGTGCTTCATTGGACATATTTTGAGGAGGCAAAATGAAAATTTAGAAAATATGATTATGCAGGCAAAGTTTAATGACCCCAAGTTGAGATGGCTGGATCAGATGTAGATCCTAACATGGCGGTCTCTCTAAAAAGCAACGAGCTTGACCAAAAGATCGACCACGTCGGTATATCATTGTCCGGGTGAGGAGTCTTGAGCCGTGAAGAGATTGATGTGATTACAATATTTTCCCCAAATTGTTTTTTGGGATTTTTGAGTTGTTATTTTGAATGATTGTCGACTTTGGTATTTAAGGAGCTGCAATGTGTAAATTCAACATTTCTGGTGTTGTATATATGTAGTTTATGTAAATACAGTTCTGCAAGGTTAATTTTATCGTTTTTCCTTACTGTGGGATTTAGATCATTTGGCCCAGCTTGCCTACACATGTAACTAATTTCCTTCTATGATGGCCTCCAATTATTCCCACCTTCTTGTGGGGTCTCCCTGGGAAGGTTGTTGGCCCAAATCTTTCACGAATCGGCCTGGGCAGGCCTGACATTTGATTGAAGGTGGCAGTAATTTGGAATTTTGCCAGTGTGCCGGCTAAACCATAACCTTCACTCACCTTCCCTTCATTAAAGACACAGTGGGATCTTTATTATCTTCCAATGTCCAGTGTTGGCAATCAGATCCTCCAGTTTAACGTCCTTCTGATGGATAGTGCACACATTGATGATTCATCCTGAATGTAAAACACCAGGATGACAGTTTATAGCTGGTTCGGGATTTAAACCCAGGCTAGACAGCTCTAAAGTGAGTGTGCATACTTCTCGGCTGTACTGCTAATGACTATTAATTAAATTCTCTTATGTCTATAGAATAATCACATGACGACAATGAATTGGATCGACATTCAACTAAAGCAAATTCCCACGCTTCCCACATTAAGCAAAGTTGAAAGATGCCAAAAAGTTCCATGAGGAATGAGCTAATTTCATATTTTGAGTTATAATTTTACCTTTTATCCCCTGTGACCCCAAGTCGCCATCCCCTGGGGCATGAACCGTGGGTCAAATGCAAAAAAAATCGTTATATACTTCATATGTCGTCCAATGTTGATTGCCTTCACAAAGTTTCATTTAAAAAATATTTAAAATGTACCTGTAATTGCATTTTTTTTTTATTTGACCTTTTGACCCTGCCCCAGGGTGCAGTGTTATAATGACACTGCTGTTGCACCTTCCTACCATGTAGTGATCATAACCACCCAGTTTGGTGAATTCCTTTCCAAACATTGAGGAGGAGATGGTGTGATGGACAGATGGATGGACAGAAGCAGAATCCCCCTGTTGTTAATTTTTTTTTCAAAAAAGTGTTTGGATCATTAAGTTTTTCTTTCCTTTGTTGTTAATTTGAATGTTTTCATGTATCTGCAAAGACCATGCAATCAATTTTTCATGTTTGTATGAATAATAAATAGATGCTCCCAAAGAGAATGCTAGGTTATATCTAAATCTGTTTAATCACATTTTCTCCTCTCCCACTCCTAACGATGCCTCTCAAAGTTGTTCAATTTGATGTTGCTCACCACTTCGCCCATCATCCTTTGCTGTGTCCAGGTATCAAAGCCGCAGCAGACCAAGGTTACTGAGCAGGGAATGCAAGACCAGCAAAACTGCACGAAGATTTACGGAGAGAACGTGCAACATGAAGAGGAGGACAGGGACACTGGAGATGAAGAAGAGGAAGAAGATGACCATAACGTTGAGAGAACAAGCTCTGGATTTCATGAACATTTGGGCAATTTTAAAGGTGAGCTGTTTGAGAAAACGACTCGTTCGACTTCCTTTCAATTTCACTTTTCCTTGCCCTTTTTGGAAAGCCATTGGACCATGAGCCATGAATACATAGGTACATCACGCGTGATGAAGGTTGTGGTCAAGTTTCATCGAAATTGCGTGTCGTTTCAGAGAAGAAAGCAAATACCTATTTTGGGTATTTATGGGCTGTAAAAATCGAGGATTTTGATCTTCCATGAATGAATTTTTTTTTACTTTTTTCATCGTCATGGAAATTTCCTTTTGTTTGTTTTCTCCCCGACTTCGTTCCAATTTTATAGTTGAACATTCGGCTGCGTGAGCTCGCCGATGAGCTGTGTCTGTACCTGGATTTATTCCGTTCCCTCATGCAGTTCAATCTGACTAAAACTGCCCTTTTCATATAATGCTGGTGGGTAGGGGTAGTGGTCGGGGTTCATGGTTTGGATGTGGGGGGAGTCGGTTGCATCTTGGGTCCTACCTTCCTTTCGAAGAAAATGTTAAACCAGCTGTCGCGTCTGCATTTACGCTATGGACATTAACTACAGTATCGAGAAGAGTAGGCCATCGTGTTGCTGGTATTGTGACTCGATTGTCTCCTTTAAAAAAATTAATTGGTATATGCAGGTTGGTTGAAATTATTTTCTGTTCCAGTTAACCTTTGTAGCCGAAGACGAAGAAACGTGTATAAATACATATGGCATCTGAACATCTGGGTTTGTGAATTTGTTTGTCAGAGCTGCTCCCTAAAATTTAGGCACAGGTTTGGCCAAAATGCAAGCAATAACTCACCTAGTCTGCGAAGCACCATACAATCATGAGTACTAAGCTGCCATTTTAAAGTCAGGTTGGGAATTAAACCCAGGCTAGGCAGCTTAAGAAGGTGTTCTACCTCTGCGTCATCCTGTCAGACTATAAAAAAAGTTATAGGGAGGTGGATGTTAAGTTGGATTAAGCTTCGAGTAAGAATTGGATTGTTACAAAGAAAATAAATGCATTAATCGACGAGGTCCATGTTGATAAAACATTGGCATTATAGACCAAACGATCTCCTGTTGGGACTTTGAAGTGTATTTATTTCTTGAAATTTACGATTGCCTCACAGTGCTCATCTGTGGCAGCATTTGGACCATCGCGAGCATATCTGAACGTGGAATATTACTGTTCAGATCCATACCAGCCATAATACTGCTGGACTTTGCAAGCAGTTCCATATTTTCTTATATCATTGGTTTAGCTGGCAAGGAGTGACATGACAGCTTTTGTACAGGAAGTTCAACAAATCTGTGCGAACTAAATCTGGCGTGATTGTTTGAGTCTTTGGCCATTGTGCAGAGGCGCTCGAATGGCCTAATCCACGATGTACTCTCGATGTTCCTCTAATCTGACTGCATTGCTGGAGCTGTTTCCACAGCAATGGCACCTGCATGTTGTAATGCCGATACTTTTTACACATGCAGTGGAACGTATCCGGTGAACGGTGTTACCTTGTGTTGTCCCTGCACTCTTCCTTGCAGGATGGCGAGAAAGATCTACCTTGCTGGAGATTAATGGAGCTGTGGATACTGGAAGTAAGTCTCATGGAATAGGGGTGATCACAATGTTAATTGCATGTTTGAAAGTGAGCAAAACTGGTTCAAATCCAAGTGGAATTGAAACCGGCAAAAGTGACCCTTTGGGTGCGGTGTTGCCAAGTAGGGTTAATGTGGAACATATTCCTCCGGAAACGTATGAGGTAACCAAACGCAAACAGTAAGCAGGGCTTAAATTGGACCATTTGGGATTAAATGGAGATGCTTTTACTTCTTTTTCTTGTCACTGGGGCTCTAAAATGGTGTTATTTAACAAATTGTGTGAGAAATAAGCTTCTGTGGGCATGGAATTGATCAGACAGAAAACCAAATTCCATGACATTCTGGTCACAATCAAGAATCTCAAATGGTACTGGGCAGGATCTGTAACAAGAATAATGGACAACTAAGAAACAACAAGAAAAAGAGCAATCGGAGATTGTAGACCCTCGCCATGACTACTTGTTTTGTGTGGTGTTTCTGCAGTTTTGTGTGGAGTATTATCGAATTAATAATCTACATAACTAAGAACTGCCACTTTATAAGTGCTGGAAGTGATGACCGGGTACCACGATGTCTGGCTTTGATGCAGTCTCGCTTTGATCGGACACCTGACCCTGACCCATGATATTTATTATTATTCAGTTCAATTCAGAATGGGATTAAAATAAATTCAATTCAAATCAAATGGAAGACCAAATAGGTACAGTCCTGCATTGGGGTCATCAGAAGGAACCCGAACAAGTAAAAAGCAAAGATGAAGTCATCAGGAGGAACCTGGATAGGATTCGCCTTTCGGCTGCGACTCCTCTACCCTCAAACCCATCCAGGCACGGCCAAGTGAGCCACATCCAAAAAAAAAAAAAAAAGAACCCAGATAAAAAACAAAAAACATTCTGGCTGCGAGACTATACATCTGATCAAGTTGAAATTTAGAACCTATATATTCCACATTCCTACTACATCATTGTGAAGTTTCACATCAATCGATGAAGTGGTTGAAGAGAATTTTTTTTTGTTCAATCCAATGTGGCTGCCACACCATGTGACCTATCAATTATTCGTGAACGGACCCGAGTATCCCCAAGGCTTGGGGAACATGTGGTGTGTGTGAGGTTTCCCCTTGATCTGTCCAGCCATGATGGAGAATTATTTTTTATAGGTTTAAAGTTAAATCAAATATGGCTGCCAAACCATGTGACATATGAGAAAGGGTCAGAACGTTTTGTTCCTCATGGATAGGTGGTCGGTCACACCTGCACAGTTTCACCTCAATCTGTTCAGCTATTTCAGAAAAGAAGATTTTTTAAGGTTTAAAAAAAAAATGATAATAATAATAAGAATACGGCTGCCAAACCACATAGCTGATGACGTCATCATTTTTTTTTCTGTGGACCAATTTATTCTGACATGATCACAATTTTCATACTGATCAGATGTAGTGTTCTATGTATGCAATTATGACCTTATAACAAAGACACCGATGATGTCAGATCTGGTATGGGAGCATGCGCCAAAGCAGCGCGTCACTGCGTCCACTTTCCGCCGGTACTCCAGGGGCCTCGGTCTGGCCATCCCCCAGGCAGATGCCTGGCCCATCCCCATCTCTTCGAGATGCTGATCAACCTGCTGCAAGCATGAGGCACGTGGTCGGCCCATTGGCCTCCTCCACTCACGAGACTCCCTCGCTGAGAGAATCTGATGAGCAGGATCAGGGTCAGGAAAACGAGCCACATGTCCATACAGCCGCAACTGACGCTCACGGACTATGCAGGTAACAAATCTCATCCGAGTCTCTCTCAGCAACCGCTCGCTGGACACAAAATCCGACCAGCGATAGCCAAGGATTCTCCAAAGAGACCTGGTACCAAAGGAATTAAGTCTCCGTCTCAGATCCTTTGTTAGAGTCCAAGTCTCGCATCCATAGAGCAAGACTGGAAGTACCAAGGACCTGAAGACTCGGACTTTCATCCTCCCGCACAGGTACCGGCAGCGCCACACCCCATGATCCAGTGAATCCATGACTCCCCAGGCCCGACCCAGACGTCTATTGACCTCTGTTTCACAGCCAGCAGAGACATGAATATCACTGCCAAGGTAAGTGAATCTCTCTACGACCTCAACATCCTTACCACAAACAGACACAGACAGGACAGCAGTATCCAAGATGTCACCGAAAGCCTGGATCTTAGTTTTGACCCAAGAAACCCGTAATCCCAGCAGCTCCGACTCCTCTTTCAGCACCTCGAGGCCCCCCAAAAGGATGTCTAGAGTCTCCGCAAAGATGACTGCATCATCTGCAAAATCAAGGTCCGAGATCTTGACATTCCCAAACGATGCACCGCAGCTTGATCTCTCCGACATCCTCCCTAAAATCCAGTCCATACAAGTGCTTAAAAGTGTGGGGGCCAGTACACATCCCTGACGAACTCCAGTAACAACTGGAAATAAGTCAGAGATGGTACCACCACACTTCACAGCACTCTCAGTACCAGAGTAGAGTTCAGACATCAGATCGATCAGTTTTGGTGGCACCCCACGAAGACCAAGAATCCTCCAGAGGACATCCCGATTCACTGAATAGAACGCTTTACAGAGATCAACATAGGCTGCAAGCAGCCCCTGCCGAAACTCTCGTCTGCGTTTGGTGAGGACACGAAGGGCAAGGATACGGTCAATCGTTGACCTCTTTGGTGTAAAGCCTGACTGCTCTGGACGCTGGTGCTCAAGCAGATGGTGGCGAACCCTATCAAGAATTATCCGAGCAAAGACCTTGCCCGGCACTGAGAGCAGCGTCACCCCTCGGTAGTTGTTGCAGTCTTGGCGATCACCCTTCCCTTTCCAGAGAGGGACAACAAGGCCCCTCTTCCAGTCAGTTGGGATGATGCCTGTGTTCCAGGCAGAGCACAAAACTGCATGCAACAACACGAGTGCAGCATTTCCACCAGCCTTGAGAAGTTCAGCATGGATGCCACAGATCCCTGGCGCTTTGCCCCGTTTCAACTGGTTCACCACAGCCCGTGTTTCCACAAGCGAAGGTGGACCACAGTTGATTTGAGCGTCAGCAACAGGGATTGTAACACCCTTGACGTCCAACTCGACAGCTGGGGGATCAGCCTGGTACATTTGCCCATCAGGAAAATCACAATTGGTACATGAATACAGCCGGTATGTGCTTGAAGGAAGGCCCCAGCATCAATGTCAACACCATGCGTATCTGATATTGCACAGCATTTGATTGAGAATGCAAACTGTGCTAAACATTATAATGTGGATGCATTCAAGATATTAAGTGGAGGACGAAGTCTAACGCACCTCTGAATGCTAGAAGCAAGATTTATCTATTCCATGGACCCTATGTTATGTCGGCAAAAAGAGTTTGTCCACTCATTGTGCTTATTTGTACAAAGAAGAAGAGGAACATGAACTCATCTCACGATCACAGATGGTGATGAAGATGATTCTACAACAGCCTTAGCGGCTCCGACTCAGACTCTGCATCCTCCAATTGGACAGCTAAACACTGAACAGGCTCCTTCCACCAAGACCATTGGGATATGATGATAAATATATATATATATATATATATATATATATATATATATATATATATATATATAAACATAAATATATATTCATGCAAAAACACATCTGCATAAAAAAACACATCAACATTAAAAAAAAAAAAAAAAAAAAAATATATATATATATATATATATATATATATATATATATATATATATATATATATATATATATATATATATATATATATATATATATATATATATACACACACACATACAAAAACACATCTACATCATATATATGATGTAGATGTGCTTATATATGTATATATGTATGTGTGTGTATATATATATATATATATATATTGTGACGTCCACGGGACTTAAACAGTCCCGCCAACGTAGAATGAGCCGAAACGATGAAGGCGGTTTATTTATTTAGAACCCAAACATGGCGGTTCTAATCGCTCTACCGCAAACGGGACGAGGAAGGTGGCACGAGTCACTTTTCACTGAGTTGATGATGTTTATTCGTTTTTACTATTAACCAGAAATAACAAGACTCCGCAAGAAGAGGGATCCGGGGCGATTCGACGGGATGGTGTGAGATCGGGCGTGGGGAAAAACACAGACAATTCCAATGAATATAGAGATCTCAAACCCTCTGAGGCGCCAAGCACACACACACACACACACACACACACACACACACACACACACACACACACACACACACACACACACACACCGTAGCTATTTCTGGTGGTCAGGCTGGACCGTGGTGTAGACGCAACTGTCCCTGAATCGGCGTCGGACGAGCTGGCCTCGCTCTCGTCAGGGGGGCAGGAGAAACCGTGGTGCTGTCGACCTCCTGGTCTTGGCCCAAGTCTGCTCACAGCCGCCAGGGAACCAGTTTTGGCGCCAAGTTGCGAGCAGGAGAGGGAGGCAGGTCCGCCCGCCGTTCGACCCCGTACTCCGAGTCAGCACACGAGTCAGTCAGCACGATCGAATCAGCACAACAACAAGGATGCTCTCCGCGCAACAGCCTCCACACCAAAAAAAACACGATCTTTTTGTCCAGATCTTCTTCCTCTTCCTTTTCGACCCCGAACAGAACCTTTTTATCCTTGGTCCTCGTCACTTCCAATCGAGCCGTTTATTGGCCCACCGCCGTCGCCTTCCGCCAATCGTGATCACGGGGCGGAGCCATCCGCTGCACAGTCCTGTGACGTCACGGCCAGTCTCCAGAGAATACCAAAAGGGGTTTACGCAGACACACTTACCCTATCCCGTGTCCCTATCTAATTACGTGACAATTATCATTTCCCCCCTTGAAGAAATGAACATTTACTAGACAACTTATCACCACTGAATTGCTACTTATTACATCGAGATCCTGGTAAACTCGAACAGCATCCTAATTAAACATCCTAATTACCCTTTGAATGCATACCCCCCCTCAAACGTAACAATATATATACATGTAGATGTGTTTATTTATGCAGATGTGAATATATATTGTTGTGGTTACCACCCGTTCGGCATGCGGGCGACCGCTTCTTGCCAATGGCGGCCACACTCGCCCACCGAACGGACAAACCAAGTCGCAGCTTTTGGAACAACGCTAAAATCCAGCTGCGGGTGTATCTTTAATCACACCACAGCCTTGTCAATACTCTACCCGCGCTACAGGGTCCGATCGACGATTGGTCGATTTACCTCGTCAATCGCGCGGGCAGACTACCGAGAGACTGTACCTCAACGGGGCCTGCTTGGAAACGAGCCGCTAAACAGCTCGCCTTGTTTGCGATTTGCCGAGTGGTGTATATCGCCAAGCCCCGCCGGATCCGATTCTTTTATCAGCTATTAAAAAGCCAGCTATATTCCAAACTCAATTATGGCAGTTCAATGAGGGAAAGTACGCAACGAACGGGTTAACATTTAAACAATAACGTTTATTACACACACGTAAGCAGTCATGCAGTCATGTATGCAACCAATGCACATATGGGACAAAACGCAAGCAAGAAAAAGAACTACAACCATCTATTATTATTTATTTACACACATGCACTTAACAGTTCTACTTAAAGACATGGCGCCACAACGTTCATGCAAAATCCCAGAAAAGAAAAGGCCTGGGCTCAGAAGCCTTTAATGTTTCTCAGAGCTTGGGAGACCGAAGGAGCTCCGAGAGGCCACGCTGGTTACCTGCCGCCTTCGTGGCGACTCGCTGGGTGCTCCTCGGCGTCCTGTCCACATGGCAGCTGGCGTGACCGCGGCGCGGCCCAGGCCTCGTCGTGCGGCCCGGTCGATCAGGCCCAGTCGACAACGCCTCGGAGGAATGAACGGGCCTTTGCTCTCTCAGAGTTGATGCTCTCTAAAGAGCCCGTCCGTTCCTCCGCGTCGTTTGGACTGTTTCGGGGCCCGATCACCTCGGACCGTTATGCCGCTGGTTGGCGACTCCTCTCCGGCCTCTCCCCAGCGACCCACAGTTCGGCTCGGCACGGCAGGCTGCGCTCCAG